>NC_042617.1:584668804-584968804 GCF_901001135.1 Rhinatrema bivittatum | reverse complement strand
CTTGTGTCCCGGGTGATGAGGGCACCTCAGCAGCACCTCGGAGAGCTCAGTCCCGGGTCGCGCGATCGCCGCCGCCGCGAGGTGGGGGCCCCTCTGTCACTCCTCAGGAGCTGTTCCCGCTTAGCGCGGGAGTGGCAGCCATTTTGGCCACGGGCCGGGAAATTTCCAGAGAGACAGTGGGGGCTTCGTCTCTACCTCCAGCGCTTTCCCCGCAGCGTGACAAAGCGAGGGAGGTCCCCTCGGAGGGGATTCGGTCCCCGGGGGACTCGAGTAGCGATTCAGCGGGTTCCGGAGAATTTTCTGAGGCCTTTGCGCTGTTACTGCGCAAAGTCCTCAGATATAAGCGCAGCAAGCGCATACGGGGGGATGTCTCGCGTACTGCTATCCGCAAGTCCCCGCCTCGGAAAAAGAAGGCCAGGAAGGGTGCGGAGATCGCCCAGAGTTCGTCCCGAGGGAAGCGGCTTCCCCGGGGGCTGCCGCAGGAATCGGATTCCGAGGATTCCCCCGGGACGGATACGGAGGCCTCCGAAGAGCCCCTGATGGGGGCCGGGACGGCAGCACCGGATGCAACGGCACAGCCTAGTGCAGGGAAAGGTGCACAGGCCTTAGACGGGGATGACCCCAAGGTGGTGCGGCTATTCCGCAGAGAGGAACTGTCACCTCTCATCCCAGCCATTCTCCAGGAGCTGGGGATTGAGGCTCCCCCAGTGGTGGTCCGCCAGGAGGCGAACATGGATCCCGTTTTGCTCGGCCTCACAGGGCCGGCGGTCGCCTTCCCTTTTCATTTCTCATCCACGGATATCCTCTTCAAGGAATGGGATACTCCGGAGCTGGGTTTGAAAGTCAGCAAAGCCATGGATAAGCTCTACCCTTTACCGGAGGAGGCGTTGGAACTCCTCAGACTCCCGAAGGTGGATGCGGCGGTCTCCGCTGTCACGAAGAGGTCTACCATCCCGGTCATGGGAGCAACAGCCCTCCGGGATATTCAGGACCGAAAGTTGGAGGTTCAACTCAAAAAGATTTTTGAGGTTTCCGCCCTAGGAGTACGAGCTGCCATTTGCACGAACTTTGCTATGCGTGCTAGTCTGCGCTGGGCCCAAGTATTGCACGCTAATGCGGATCTCTCTCCGGAGGAGGCTTCCCAAGCAGATAGGTTGGAAGCGGCTATTGCATATGGGGCTGATGCGCTCCATGATCTTTTACGCACTTCAGCTAGGTCCATGGTAGCAGCGGTGTCGGCACGCCGTCTTCTTTGGCTACGCAACTGGGCGGCGGATGGTTCGTCCAAGGCTCACCTCGGGGCGTTACCCTTTAAAGGGAAATTGCTGTTCGGAAAGGAGTTAGATGACTTAATGGTTTCTCTAGGTGAGAACCGAGCGTTTAAGCTGCCAGAGGATAGGGCCCGGGCGCGCTCTTCTTTTTCCAGCAGAGCTCGTTTCCGAGGATCCCGAAAATCCAGGCCACAAAGATCCACCGGGTCCTCTTATAGACCGTCCTCTTCTCGGAACACTCACTGGCAGCAGTCCTTTCGAGGCAAACGTTTTGGCAGGCAAGGAGGAGCCCCGTCGGGTGCGGGGTCCAAGCCTTCGCAATGAAGTTCGGCCGGCCCATCCCTCCTTGCGTCCTCAGCACGTTGTCCCAAACGTGGGGGCGCGTCTATCCTTGTTCCTCGAGGAATGGGCCAGCATTACGTCGGATCAGTGGGTCCTCAATGTGATAAGACACGGTTACGAGTTAGATTTTGCTCGCATCCCAGTGGACAAATTCCTGGTCTCGCCCTGCAAAGATCCCAAGAAGAAAGCGGCGGTGCTAGATACCATTCGAAGACTAGAAAGCTTGGGGGCCATCTCTCCGGTTCCGGCCGATCAGTACGGCAAGGGCCGTTATTCCATTTACTTCATAGTTCCCAAGAAAGATGGCACTTTCCGACCCATTCTGGATCTCAAAGGAGTCAACAGATGCCTTCGGGTCCCTCACTTCAAGATGGAGACCATTCGTTCGGTGATTGCGTCAGTGCGGCCAGGAGAATTCCTTGCGTCACTAGATCTCACAGAAGCATACCTTCATGTGGGCATCCAACCAGCGTTCCAGCGGTTCCTACGGTTTTGCATTCTGGGAAGACACTTCCAGTTCCGGGCTCTTCCGTTCGGCCTGGCGACAGCGCCTCGGACATTCACGAAAGTGATGGTGGTGGTGGCGGCGCACTTACGTCGGGAAGGCCTCCTGGTTCACCCTTACCTCAACGATTGGCTGATTCGGGCGAAGTCAGAGAGCTTGTGTCGGCAGGCGGTAGCCAAGGTGCTTCAATTCTTGCAGTCCCTGGGCTGGGTGGTCAACTACAACAAGAGTCATCTGGAACCCACTCAGTCCTTGGAGTATCTAGGAGCCGTCTTCGACACAAAACGAGGCAGAGTGATTCTCTCTCAGGAACGGATATGCAAATTACAGTCTCAGGTGCGACGGCTTTTGTCTCAGCACCGTCCGCGAGTCTGCGATTACCTGACAGTTCTCGGATCTATGGCCTCCACGCTGGCGTTAGTCCCTTGGGCATTCGCTCACCTACGGCCGCTGCAGTTTTCATTGCTTTCCCGCTGGAAACCGATTTCAGAGGAATTTTATCTTCCACTGCATCTCGACAGTCAGGCGCGCTCCAGCCTGAGCTGGTGGCTGGACTCCAAACATCTCTCCTGTGGAGTATCTCTTCTCCTTCCCAACTGGACAGTGGTGACCACAGATGCCAGTCTTTCCGGTTGGGGTGCAGTCTGCCAAGGGAAATCGGTTCAAGGTCTGTGGTCAGAAGATCAGACCCGGTGGTCTATCAACCGCCTAGAGTCCAGGGCGGTCCGTCTGGCATTGCAAGCTTTTCTACCCCTCGTACGAGGAAAGGCGATCCGAGTATTGTCGGACAACGCTACCACCGTGGCTTACATCAATCGCCAGGGCGGGACGAAAAGCCCTCAAGTAGCGGAGGAAGCGCGTTCCTTGATGGCCTGGGCAGAGCGGCATCTCAGCGATCTCGCTGCGTCTCACATAGCAGGAGTCGACAATGTCCAGGCGGACTTCCTCAGCCGGCACCACCTGGATCCGGGAGAGTGGGAGCTGGCGGAAGAAGCGTTTCTTCTCATTTGCAGGACTTGGGGAACGCCCCACATGGACCTGATGGCCACGTGGCACAACTCAAAAGCTCCGAGATTTTTCAGTCGTCGACGAGAAAGAGGAGCAGAAGGGGTCGACGCGTTAGCTCTTCCCTGGCCAGCGGAGGTGCTACTGTATGTGTTCCCACCGTGGCCCATGATCGGCAAAATCCTGCGGCGCATAGAATTGCACCCGTCCAACGTGATCATGGTGGCGCCGGAATGGCCGCGCCGTCCGTGGTTTGCGGATCTGATCCAATTGTCGGTGGCGCCGCCCCTTCGTCTACAGGGGTTTCCGGGGCTCCTTCGTCAGGGCCCCGTCTGTTTAGAGGATGCGGATCACTTCTGTCTCGCGGCATGGCTTTTGAGAGGAATCGTTTGAAGCGCAAAGGTTACTCAGATGCGGTAGTTGCCACATTGCTGAGATCCAGGAAGCAGTCTACATCTCTGGCTTATGTTAGAGTCTGGGTAGTTTTTGAAGAGTGGTGCGTAGAGCGGGGTCTGGATCCCACTTCCGCTACTATTCCTGATATTTTGGCTTTTCTCCAGGCTGGGCTGGCCAAAGGTTTAGCATGCAGTTCCCTACGGGTCCAAGTGTCGGCGCTTGGTTGTTTGCGTGGTAAAGTCAGGGGAGTCTCCCTGGCTCTCCACCCTGATATTTCCCGTTTTCTTAGGGGAGCGAAACACCTCCGTCCTCCTTTGCGGTTCCCTTGTCCATCTTGGAACCTCAACTGGGTGCTCTCGGCCTTATGCTCAGCTCCGTTTGAGCCTCTTAAGCGGTCTACGATCAAAGATCTCACGTTGAAGACTGTATTCCTGATAGCGATTGCGTCCGCTCGTCGAGTTTCCGAGTTGCAGGCTTTGTCCTGTAGGGAGCCCTTCTTGCGCATTTCCGATTCGGGGGTTTCCTTGCGGACCGTTCCATCTTTTCTGCCTAAGGTCGTATCGGCTTTTCATTTGAATCAATCAGTTGAACTTCCTTCTTTTGCGGTAGGGGAGTCTTCTGACCCGAAATCAAGGGACTTGAGAAAGCTAGATGTGCGGAGGTCTCTTCTTCGCTATCTAGAGGTCACAAATTCTTTTCGGTTGACGGATCATCTGTTTGTGTTGACATCGGGTCCAAAGAAAGGTTCTGCTGCGTCCCGCACGACGATCGCCCGTTGGCTCAAGGAGGCCATTGGTTCCGCGTACATTTTGCGCGGTAAATCACCGCCGGTGGATCTTCGTGCTCATTCAACGAGGTCTCATGCTGCGTCTTGGGCGGAATTTTCTCAGGTATCGCCTCAAGAGATTTGTAGGGCGGCTACCTGGAAATCGTTGCATACATTCATTAAACATTACCGGTTGGATGTTCAGGCTGCTCATGCTGGGGGATTTGGAGAGAGGGTACTCCGAGCGGGACTCTCTGCTTCCCACCCTCGGTAACTTAGCTCTGGTACATCCCAGGTGTCCTGGACTGATCCTGGTACGTACAGGGAAAGGAAAATTAGTTTCTTACCTGATAATTTTCGTTCCTGTAGTACCAAGGATCAGTCCAGGATCCCGCCCGCAGTATTGCGCTATAGTAACGGAGAGTCCGCTCATTGTTGTTTTTTAATACGCTGACCCCTTGTTTTGTTCGCTCTCCCGGTTGGGGAGTCTGTTTTCCTGTAGGGGTGTTGTAGTTGTTTTTTGGTTTTCTTAGTGAATTTCTATAGTTAGCTATGTTGGCTTTTGGATTTTCTACTTTGACATTACGTATGACTGAGGGGCTGTGACTGGCACAGGGGCTTATATATGGCTCCGCCCACAAGTTTTAATCTGTCTCCATCTACTGGTGCGGAGTCACAACCCAGGTGTCCTGGACTGATCCTTGGTACTACAGGAACGAAAATTATCAGGTAAGAAACTAATTTTCCTTCACCTGTTGTCTTCTATCCGTTAACCAGTCTGTAATCCACATCAACACCTTGGAGCTGACTCCCAAGCTTCTCATTTTGTTGATGAGTCTTCTGTGTGGGACTGAATCAAAAGTTTTACTAAAATCCAAGTAAATTACATCGAGTGCTCTTCCCTGATCCAGTTCTTTAGTCACCCCATGGCAGATCATTTCAGTGCTTTCTTTGGCAAAAGCTTCGCCCCTATAGTTCCTAGCCATTGTTTTCCCTTGCCTTGCAGCCTGAGCAAACCACTCCCATACCCCAGTAGGAGTCTTCTCCATGGTTCATGTTGTCAATCCAAGGAGAACATCATGAGGGCAATTTTCAAATGTCCTCTTTGATTTTCCCCATAGACTTTGCATCAGTTCTGCTTTTTCTGCAGATTCTTTTTCCCTTGAAATTCAGTGCTCTTTGGGATTTTGAAAATGCAAAACTGTGCATGTTGCCCTCCCCACCCCTGGAAATGCCTCCACTCAATGCGGATAAAAGTATATGCATTGTGGAACAAGTCGCGTACTTTTATCCATGGGGAGGGAGTGCAGTTTTTAGAAAGCTATCTTATTCAGGTAACTAGCCATTGAATATTTTGAATATTACCTTTTATCCATGGGAAAGAGGGACAGACGGTGGAGAGGCTAACGGCATAAGGTAGTGGACACGTCCAAGAGCTGTGTCGTGGGAAGCCCTGGTGTGAGTCCTCTGTCTACCATTCATTGTATGAGCAAGTGACTTAGCTTCAGCCCCAATGTATGCAAATATCTCATGCAGATTCATAGTGGATAGTCTTAATGGTATGTTGGCAGGCTGCCAAAACCATGTTGAGAACCCCAGCACAATATAAATAGTAAATCTGAGTAGTTGTAGGAAACATTTATTTTTACATTTTATAGAATACCAGCTGTTGGCACAGACCCGGACTCCACCAATAAGGCTAGTGAAATTCAATACTTAAGCTTTTTATAATCATATGACTGTATTCAAAGCCTTTAATGTAGTCGCACTCACTTTTTACACTCAGTACTTTGCATCAAGAAGAGCAAAGGTAGTTTGGATTAATAGTCGTAGAAAGCCTTCTAATGGCTTAAGTCATCATAACAGGCATCGCATTGTCTCTTCTTGCTTTTCAAGATTCTCCAGCACTGAAAAAATTGAATGATGAGTTTCTGACATTAACCAAGGACAAGAACTTGAAAGTGCTGAGTTTTGCAGAAACATTACCAACACGAATAGGCAGCATGGTGAAACTGCATGTTGTACCCATGGACTCAGCAGGTACCTAAAGCATCCCTTGTTCCATTATTGATACATATTATACGAACAATAATAAAGCAGCTTTCACTGCTGCAAACGGAATGGGTAGGGTTTGCACCAATAATCAAAGCAAAACTATAAAGATAATATTGCAAAAGGTAAAAGGACTCACTGAGATCTGGGCCAGCTTTTTTCTGCGGGTACATTTTCTGGCCAAAACTGTGCATGTTATTGCCTCCCCCTGACCTTATCCTGCTTGTGGGAACACCTCTAAACAATGCAAGTAAAATTATGTGAGGTGCTGGCAATTTTCAAAAAGCCCATTTCCACGGGTAAAATGCTGTTTTACCAGCACCCATGTTTTTGAATATTTCCCTCATTATGTAGAGCCTTAATGACCTTTAAGGCCATAATTTGTTGCTTTTTCTTTGGGATATGCCTCTGTCCCGCACTTTGCGTTCCCTTATCAGTCTGCTTTGCTGCTTGAGGTGCCTCTGCCTGTCACTCTGTGGTGAGCAGACAGCAGCACAAGCCTTGACGTCATAAAGCCTTGAGATGCCAATGGCTGTCAGAGAATGTGAATCTGGCTGTGTATGGACGATGTCTAACGGACACATTTGCCAGGCATTGTGTTGACCAATGCAACATGGCACCCAGGGCTAATTTAAGGCTGGCCGAGCTATTGTTTCCTAGATTATGACATCGCTTCATTAACCCTTTGCTTCTCTTTCAGATTTGGGCATAGGAGACCTGATTCCTGTGGAGGTTAATCATCTGAATAGCTGTAAGCCAAAGAAGAAGGATTCCTTCATCTACAGACGCACTTTACAGTTTATACGTGATGCTTTAGCAGCAGACCTTTGAAGCTAAAGAGCCTGTGCTGCTTTCCTTTCAGCTTGATGTTCAGCTGCCAGATCTGTGGATCATGAAAAACATATTGTACTCTGATACAAATAAAAAATGCTAGAATCACTCCAGGCTGTATTCCTAGGAAGTCTGGTCAGAACCGATGCAAATGAATAGAATTTATTACCCTGCAAACCAGACGGAAGGAGTGGGCCATTGTGAGTTCTGTGTGCTCAGGGGTTCCTCAGGTCAGCAGAAGCCAAACCACTGAAACTGCAGGCACCCAAACTACCTATCTTTCTACACAAAAGTATGAAAATGAGAATTTTAAGAGCATCAGTCTGCCTTTCTCTGGTTTTCTAATTATGGTTCTCTAAAGAATACCAGGCTTGGCACACTTCCATGAATGAGAAAAAGAATAATTGGTTTTATGTTAGTTAAAAGGTCGCAGAAAAGAGCCATCAAAATAGGAACCAGGAGCTATGTTTTTCTCTCCAGTGGCATTTGGATACCTCATGTGCTGGTGACGTAGAGGAGAGAGAAGAAGCAGTGCAGGTGAGTTCAGCCTGAGAAGAGGCCCCCATTCCAGCCCTTAGTCGGCAGGAGAGCTCAGGACTCCCAGAACAAACAGTTGCAGAAGGGAGGGAACCTAAAAAGTGAAGAAACGAGGTTGGAAAGGTTTTATTAAAACAACTTGTCATCATTCTGTTACTTACAGAGGTCAGTATTCAAGGGGTTTGTCAGTGTAACTTTTGCAGTTATCCAGACCAAACACTGGATTTTATTATTTCCACCAATCAAGTGCACACAATTTCCCCAGATAAAGAAGGTGGTGCTGGGGGTGAGCCAGAGCGGGGCTAAAGTGTAACCGGTGAGCACAGATATTGAGTGTGCACCAGCTAAAGCCGCCATGCAAGTAAATGTCTGCTTGTACTGAGCTCCTCCAAGTAAAGTTATGCATGTAACTTTATCCAAGAATATTCATCGGCAGACTTGTGCGCATAAATCCAGCTGCAGAGTTGGATAAAGTTAGCCCATAACTTTACCTGGATACATTTGCAGCTCCTCGCCTTACCGAAATAGACTCCAGCACTGCTGAAGTGCAGCGCTGGACAAGCAGATAAAAGAGAGAATCCCTGCACCACGGAGCTTAGAATCTAAGCAAGAAACCCAGAGCAGACAGATCAGAAGCAACAAGCCCCATGCTGTGTGCTTAAAGAGAGCGGGGGAAAGCCTTAGGAGGTAACCAGTATTCTGTATGTAAAGTGACAAAAGGTTGGTCTGTCTTATCTGAAGCCAGAGCCTGGGTACTACAGCTGCTGTGGCACTGCTGCCGCGTAGGAACTGAGCAGGCTGAAACGTGACGGCAGAGAGAGACCCTGCAGCCACACCTCCTGCTCAGCTCTTCAGCCCCCTCTTCACTCCCTCAGAGACCCTTTTTGCTTGTCCCATGCTTTCTTGAATTCATATACTGTCCTTTTCTCCACCACGAGGCTGTTCCATGCTTTCACCACCCTTTCGTGTAAGAAATATTTCCCAAGATTACTCCTGAGTCTATCCACTTTCACCCTCATTCCAGAGCATCCTTTCTGTTTATTGATCCCTTGGCGGTATTGGAGTAGGGGAGATATGTGTCTATCATATCTCCCCTATTCTGCCTTTCCTCTAGGCTGTACATGTTCAGATCTTTAAGTCTCTCCCCATCTGTTTTATAACTAAGACTACTGAGATTTTAGTAGCCACCTCTGGACTGACTCCATCTGGTTCATATCCTTTTGCAGGTTCAGTCTCCAGCATTGTAAATCTCCCTTCTACATGTAAAAAGTAATAATAGTGGTGAGTTACATAACTTATACATATCTCATTACATAAAGCAATGCATACCGTAAATTTAAAGAAAGGTTACTCTTTGCCAGCTCCTCAGGCTTGTGAATGATGATATGGTCTATTCTTCCAGTCCTAAATTCACCCCAATCCTTGCACTGATCCACACCCCTCATTTCTAAGAAAAGTAGGACTTCAAGTCTATGCATGCACTGGGCAAAGCTGGGGCTGGATTAGTGCATCTCAAAAAGAAAAGAAGCAATTAGTAAAGACTAATCAAGAGCAGGCTGTGACTCAGATGTAATGGACACCGCCTCCTTTCTAGAGCCAAGGAGATGGGTTCCCTGCTCGGCTGCAGGTGCTCTCTTGATTGAGGGTCTGGAAATATATTTTTAATTAAACTGGATGATCTTACAACCTAAACGGATTAGTTTAGAAATGTCTGTAGATGGAGGATAGGGATCCTGGCATGAAGTGTGGTCAAGTGCTTGTCTGATAAGAGTCACTGTAAAATAAAAATGTAGAAATCCAAATGACCAATATGAATGGGGGAGGGGAGAGATATGTGACCAGCTAGGAGAGAGAAGTGGGGGGATAATGTCTGATCATCTCAAGGTAGCAAAACTTGTGATAAATGGAGGCCCAGCATCTCTTCTCCCCTCAATGAGTAGCATTTATCCTTTTGCTGCACTGCCTGTATCCTCATCCCATCCTCCCCCCCAGCACTCTCTCCACCACACCCACCCAGTACCTTCTCTCTCTCCACCTCCAATCCACTCGGCATACATTCTCCACCTTACACCCACTTAGCACCTTCTCGCTCTACTCCCCTCTCATCCAGTATCCTCTATCTTCATCCCTCTACACTTAGCATTCATTTTTATCTCTCCCTTCCTAATATGGCAGCTCTAATCTGCCTTCTGCATTCTTCAGTTGCTGATGGGATGGGATCTGCCAGCAGCCCTGCCTCCAGACCTCTTCCTCTTCTTTGGCTGCTAGCAAGTTATGCTCTGCCAATGGCCCCTGCACCTAGGCCTCTTCCAATGCTTGTGGATTGGGTTCTGCCAGCGGCCATAGACCTTGCACTGTTGGGATTTTCCTACCCCCAAAATTTTGTTGATCTAGGTCAGTGACTCTCAACCAGTGTCTCCAAGGGGTGGAAGGTGTGTCATCAAAAATTGGACGTAGCAAGTCTATGTTTTCTATAACAGCCACATGTGCTCGCAGCTTGAGGAGAGCGCAGAGGAAGGAGCTGGTACTTAAAACTCTTCATCACTGCTCCCCGTTGCTGTGTTTCCCTTAACCCTGGCAATCACTGCCACCACCAGCTCAAGCCAGAAATGTTGCAGGCTTTTGCTGTATCCTGCCCCACCATCCCCCTTCCTCCCCCCTTCTCTGTATGCTTGTTTATATCTTTTATTCTGATTTAGATAAGTCGGTCTGCATCCTGCATGTCTGACAGCGGTGAGGGATTCTGCTAACTAGGATGTAGATTCTGTGTAGGAATCTAGAGCAGTCTGGCTTTCTTTGTTTTCCCATAATGGGGTAGATTTTAAAAAATAGCGCGATCGCGTACTTTTGTTTGCGCACCAGGCGCAAACAAAAGTACGCTGGATTTTATAAGATACGTCCGTAGCCGCGCGTATCTTATAAAATCCGGGATCGGCGCGCGCAAGGCTGCCGATTTTGGGCAGCCTGCGCGCGCCGAGCCGCGCAGCCTGCCTCTGTTCCCTCCGAGGCCGCTCCGAAATCGGAGCGGCCTCGGAGGGAACTTTCTTTTGCCCTCCCCTCACCTTCCCCTACCTAACCCCCCCCTACCTTTATCCATGGATTTACGCCTACCGGAGGCAGATGTAAATCCACGCGCGCCAGCGGGCTGCTGGCGCGCCAAGACCTGACCCGGGGGCTGTTCCGGAGGGCGCAGCCACGCCCCCGGAATTCCCCCCAAATGCCACGTCACGCCCCCGAAACACCGCGTCATTTGGCGAATCCCCCGACACGCCCCTTTTTAAAAGCCCCGGGACTTACACGCGTCCCAGGGCTCTGTGCGCGCTGGCGGCCTATGCAAAATAGGCACGCCGGCGCCCTGCTCGTGTAAATCCGGCCAGATTTACGCGGGCAGGGCATTTAAAATCCGCCCGACTATGTTTACTGTGTTCTATATTTTCAGTCTTGCTTTTCCCATAGGTAAGGTTGTTGCTGTTCAAGTCCTGGGTGTTAGTGCTCTTATGGTATGGCTGGTATGCTGTATAATTTCTAAATGCCGTTTTAGCAGGTTTTCAAGATATTTCACAAAGTGGCTGGCAGGGAAGGGATTTTGAAGCACTGTTACTGAGGGGATACCACAATTTTAATATATTTTTGTATGGTGAGTTGAAAGGAGAAGTTTCCTAACTCTGCTTTGTATAAACTCCAGAAGAGGTCAGAACTTTGAGGTTGACAGTGAAATCCATGAGAGAGAGTTTGTGTAGAAAAACTGTGAGCTGCATCTGCATATCAGTCCCAGATTTCTTACTGATGGAGTAAGCAAAGATTAACATTTTTGTGAAAAAATAACCTTTAATAATGATATTTTATAAGCAGTTATTGAAATTAAAGAATGTTATCTTTCTCCTGCATCATTTTGAACAATAAAATAGGATTTGTTTTTTTAGTATAGCTGTTAAATGTAGTGTGCAGCGTGTCATGCACATGAGCATCATGTGTCAGGTGTATCATGATGGGAAAAAAGGTTGAGAACCACTGATCTAGGTGACTACTTAGTTCTCATAATGGAAGCTCTTTATATACCCTATGAGAGAGGAGAGTCAGATGGGATATAATAGACATTCAAATATCTCAGAGGTAGAAGTAGTGCATAAGAAGCTGGTTTAGGTTTTAAAGGTAAATCAATAAAAAGAAGTACAACTTTTATTCTCTTTGACAAAAAGGAAGGACTTGATTTGAAACACATTAGCATGGGGATGTCAAATCTACAGCCCTCTAAAGTATTCTTTGCAGCTCATAGGCACCAAGTGGCAGGGCAGTCCATGCTAGACCTGATTGTGACTACAGGAGACATTGGCAGCCAGAGTTCCAGCCTCTGGTATAGTTGACAGCAGCAGCTACAGAAGTCAATGGGATGGCCAGAATTCAGGCTACTATTTAGTCAGTGATGGTGGCTACAGGAGAAGCAAGCAGAGTTTGGGCCCCTAAGAAAGCAGCAGCTTACAGAGCTGTGGGTGGTAAAACTGGCTAGCCACTGCAGGAGCTATAGGCAACAGGAATTTGCCTCCATTGGTGATTTGCTGGATAAGGCAGGTGGTTGGTGTTAAGACTGTCCGTTGCTGACTGCTACCTGGGAACTACAAAAAGTCGGTCTAGGAGCCAACAGTGGCTATGTTGGATTTCCCAGCAAGCTTGACTACATCAATTTTAGTAGCCAGGGTAAGCCAAGAAGAATAGTCCAAGAGCCTATGCTGACATAATTAATGTAGGGTACAAAAGGTTTGACTACGTAGACATCTTAAACATGATAGGGTATACCAAAAAACTGCCAGTTGAATGTGTAACTACCACTGCATTTAGTGGGGGGTGGCCCCGGAACGCTCATTTCCAGGGCCCCATAATTACCCCATAGGTACATGGATGAAACAAGTACTATCTGTTGCAGAATAGGGTATAGGATTCCAAAACACTGAATTTATTTCCACAGGGTTGTGGTCAGATTTGGGGTTTGACATAGATGAACTAGATGATCAGGTAACTTATGATATTGGAAGGTGGTTTCTATTAAATGGCATCAGTCTGAGTCATGTATTCAGGATAGTTATTGGACCATATTACCCTTTTTTTTTTTTTTAATATCAGAAAGATGTTAAAGCAGAATGACCGTTATGTGCTTATTCATGCACTAACTCTAAACCTCATCCAAATAAATTACTTTAGAGTAAGAAATTGCCTATAATTTGATACATTGTGTACATTCTTTTCAGGCTTCTTTAAATGTGACAATTTGATGTGCCAATAAAACAATGTAATTAAAATAAATTTATCTGACTATTCATTTTCATCAATACTCGTCAGTATCATTTTCTTCTTGAAATGGCATTGATATCTGCATACACTATGACCTCAAAAGATGGAGGAAGTTGATCCCCATCCATCTGGATGTGTACTTCTGGTTTTCAATATTCTGCCCATGGTTGCATCCCCACCCCTACCCCTACTCCCACAAGAAAACAAAGGAAATTCCTGTAGTACCACAGATCAGTCCAGATTGCTGGGTTTTGCCTCCCTTCCAGCAGATGGAGACAGAGAAAAACTTGAAGGGCACCCCCTGTAAGTACGGTGCACCACCTGCAGCCCCCTTCAGTATAAACAGTATCAAAGCAGAAGAAATTGAATTTTAACTTTTGACAGCAATCCAAATCCAATAGCTAGATTAAATCTAAGGAAATGGAATATAAAAAACTATATACAGGTTAAGAGCACTGTGAAATCTTTGTTCTAATACGCACTTCCAGTAAACTTGAAAGAAAAAAAAAGAGTCGAGCGGACCAGCAAATTGAACAATGTCTACTCTGGCTGGGCGTCTGGACTGATCCGTGGTACTACAGGAAAGAAAATTAGCAGGTAAGAACCAATTTCTTTCCCTGTACGTGCCTGAATCAGTCCAGACTGCTGGGATGTACCCAAGCTGCCTTACATGGGGTGGGTCCTAGAAAGCCCCACTCGAAGCACACTATTCCCAAAACATTCGGAGTCTGGAGCCCGAACGTCCAAATGATAATGCCGAGCAAAAGTATGCAGAGACTTCCAAGTCGCCGCTCTACAGATTTCCTGGGGGGAGACCAACTGGCTTTCTGCCCAGGGCGCAGCCTGAGACCGAAGCGAATGAGCCTTAAGACAGTCCGGGACTGCGTGCCTGTGACATATGTACGCTAAAGCAATAGCTTCCTTTAACCAACAGGCAATAGTGGCCTTGGAAGCCTTACGTCCCTTCTTCGGACCGCTCCACAAGACAAAGAGATGATCTGACAGACGAAATTCGTTAGTGACCTCCAAGTAATGCAGAAGTACCTGCTTAACATCAACCTCCTCAATTCATGAGCATGAGGAGATTCTTGATCCAAGTCCGGAAACACCAGTAACTCTACTGACTGGTTCACGTGAAAGGCCGATACAACCTTAGGAAGAAAAAGATGGCACAGTTCAAAGAGAGACACCCGATTCCGAAAACCGAAGAAAAGGTTCACGACAAGATAGTGCTTGAATCTCAGACACCCTCCTAGCCGAGCAGATAGCCACCAAAAAAAACATTTTTAGCATTAGGTCCTTTAAAATAATGCGCTTAAGTGGTTCAAAAGGAGGTTCGCACAACGTTCAAAGGACCAAATCAAACTCCAAGAGGGACAAATGCTCTGAGAGGGAGGGTTCAAGTGCTTTGCACCTCTAAGAAAACGCACTACATCAGGATGAGCTGCTAGGGACGCTCCTTCCACCTTTCTTCATAAGCAGCCTAAGGCCGCCACCTGAACACTCAGAGAACTGTAAGCTAACCCCTTCGTCAAACCCTCTTGTAAGAAGGCGAGGATGTGGACTATTGAGGTGTGCCTAGGGGAAACCTTCAATCTACTACACCAAGAGTCGAAAACCTTCCAGACCTGGACATACGTAAGAGAGGTCGATGCTTTACGTGCCCACAAAAGAGTGGAAATGACTGTATCTGTATAACCCTTCTTTCTTAACTGCCTCCTCTCAAAAGCCAGACCGCTAGACAAAAGCGATCTGCCTGGTCGAAAAATACTGGACCTTGCCTCAGTAGATTTGGAAGATGACCCAGACGGAGTGGGCCGTCCACTGATAGGATGACTAGATCCGTGAACCACGGCCTCTGTGGCCACTCTGGAGCTACCAGGATCACCGTCCCCAGATGGACCTCTATTCTTCTCAAGACCTTGCCCACCAGGGGCCAAGGACGAAAGACGTAGAGCAGAATGTTGCGGGGCCACGGAAGGACAAGAGCATCCACTCCTTCCACTCCGTGTTCTCTTCTGCGACTGAAGAAGCAAGGCACCTTGGCATTCATCCACATCGCCATTAAATCCAAGCAGGGAACACCCCCACTGATGAATTAAGAGCTTGAACGCCTCTTCAGACAGTTCCCACTCTCCGGGATCCAGCTGTTGACGGCTCAGAAAATCTGCCTGAACATTGTCTACCCTGGCAATGTGAGAAGATGCTAACCTGGCCAGATTTTGCTCCGCCCAAGCAATGAGCTTGTCCGCCTCCGAGGCTACTGGATGACTCTTCATTCCCCCTTGCCGGTTGATGTATGCTACCATCGTCACATTGTCGGACAGCACCCTCACCGACTGATGACATATGAGAGGAAGGAATTTCCTCAAGGCCAGTCGCACCGCTCTTGTTTCCAGACGATTGATGGACCACTACACCTCCTGCTGTGTCCATTGGCCTTGCGC
This sequence comes from Rhinatrema bivittatum, assembly GCF_901001135.1. Lineage (NCBI taxonomy): Eukaryota > Metazoa > Chordata > Amphibia > Gymnophiona > Rhinatrematidae > Rhinatrema > Rhinatrema bivittatum. Next base: position 584,953,366 of record NC_042617.1, on the reverse strand, counting down.
CGCTTGAGATTGGCAAACTGCCCCCCAACCGGAAAGGCTGGCATCCGTCGTCACAATGATCCACTGAGGGACTTCCAGATCCACCCCTCGAGTCAAGTGTTCGGGGATCAGCCACCAATCAAGACTGGACCTGGTGGAATGCTGGAGCAGCAAGGGAATCTGGAACTCCTCTGTTTTGGGATCCCAACGTGAGAGCAAAGCCCTCTGCAATGGTCTCATATGAGCGAAAGCCCAAGGAACCAACTCCAGCATAGACGCCATAGAACCAAGTACCTGCAAGTAATCCCAGACCCTGGGAATTGGCAGGGACAAGAGACGACAAACCTGAGACGTCAGCTTGTTGATCTACTCCTGCATAAGGAAGTCCGTCCCAATCAGAGTATCGAACCGTGCTCCCAAAAAGTCCAGGATTTGTGTAGGACACAACTGATTGTGGGTGGGATTGATGATCCACCCAAAAGAGCGAAGGGTCTGCACCACTTTGCCAACCACCATCCTGCATAGGTCCTCTGACTTTGCTCGAATGAGCCAATCGTCCAAGTAAGGATGAACCAGAATCCCTTCCTGCCGGAGAGCCGCCACCACCACCATCAAGGTACGGGGTGTGGTGGCCAACCCGAATGGTAGGGCCTGAAACTGGTAATGCCTGCCGAGGACCATGAAATGTAGATACCTTTGATGGTCCTTGCGAATCGCTATGTGTAGGTTTGCTTCCGTCAAATCGAGGGAAGCCAAAACCTCTCCTCCTCTGATGGAGGCGATGATGGACCGTAGAGTCTCCATGCGAAAACGGGGCACTCGAAGGGCTCTGTTGACCTTCTTCAGGTCCAAAATCGAGCGGAAGGACCCCTCCTTCTTGGGGACCACAAAACAAATCAAATATCTGCCGGTCCTTTGCTCGTCCGGAGGAACTAGGATCACAGCTCCTAGGTCTACCAACCAACAAAGCATTTGAGTCACATGGCATCATTTCTCCAAGGACCCGCAGGGAGACATCAGAAACAGGTCGTGCAACGGACGAGCAAAATCTAACGTGTAACCATGTTCTATGATGTTTAGAACCCAATGGTCTGATGTAATTTTGACCCACTCCTCATAAAATAGGGACAGCCGCCCCCGATGATCGGAATGGAGGAATGGGTTGGCGCTATTTCATTGGGAGGACTTAGCTCCTGCTGTACCCAAAGTGATCCCATCTCGGGCAGGTCTACGACCTCGAAAGGAATGAGTCCAAGACTGGGGCCCTCCTGAAGGTTGCCTCTAGCCAAAGGTGGGTGGTCTAGACTGACAAAACTGGCGCTGACCTCTAAAACGAGAATGGGAAGGACTGAAGCCCCTGGAGGCTTTAGGCCTGTCCTTATGGAGCTTGTACATCTTATTATCCCAAAAGGATTTAATGAGTTGCTCCAAATAGTCTCCAAATGGAATTTTCCCCTAAAAGGAAGCGCTCCCAACTGAGACTTGGACGAAACATCGACCAACCAATTACGAAGCCATAAAAGCCTGCGGGCTGTCACCGTGGAAGCCATTGAGCGGGAAGACGTACAAAGGAGATCATACAAAGCATTGGCTCCATACACCACTGCCACCTCCAAACGATCCACCTGCTCCGCCTCTTCCGGAGAAAGTTCCCTGGCACTCAGGAGCTGTTGTACCCACCTGAGGCTCACGCATTGCATCAAACTACTGCAAACAGTTGCCCGAACCCTAAGGGCTGACACCTCAAAGATTCTTTTGAGAAGAACTTCAAGTTTACGATCCTGGGGATTGATTTATTTATTTATTTATTTTAGTTTTTTCTATACCGGCATTCGTGAGAGTGTCCACATCATGCCGGTTTACAGTAAACAGGGGAGTGATGAGAGGTATAGAGAACAAAGTAAATAACATGTGTTGAACCAAAAAAACAATTACAGTTACAATAAAACAGGGATAAGTACAACTTGGAGCAGAGAAGTGATATGGTAAGCCTCGGGATACTTAAAGGCCCCAAAAACCAGAATAGTCGTACGCTTTGTGATCGCCGACATGGCTGCATCCACCTTAGGAACCTTGAGGAGGTCCAGAGAATCCTCCGGCAGTGGATACAACTTATCCATAGCCCGACCCACACGAAGGCTAGCTTCTGGAGTAACATGGGATGAAAAGGAAAAGTTCTAGCCAAGAGGCATAGACCAGAAAGGCCAGGATCCACTGTGTCCTGTCCCTGGGGCACCTGTAGGACCTGAATCCCCAGCTCTGCGAGAACATGCGGGATCATCGGCACTAATTCATCCCTACTAAACAACTGAATGACCCGAGGATCATTCCCTTCCACAGGCGCCACGCACTCTGAATCCTCGTCCGCATCAGCCTGAAGTGGATCTGCCAGAGCGGGATTTCCTACAGCCAAATGGTCACCTCGACCACCCGAATGCGAGACACCTCAGGAGGATCCACCCTAGCAAACTTCGCAGGGGGGGGGTCCCAGCCGCCAGCCAACCCAGATTAGGATCCAGATCCCCTGGTGGCATAAGGCTAGCTAGATAAGCCTTATGCATTAACAAGATAAAGTCTGCTGAAAAGGGAGGCTAGCCCTGTAAATTTCCCCATGTGGAAGGGAAGCAAAACCCAGCAGTCTGGACTGATCTGGGTATGTACAGGAAACATAGGTTAAGTAAGCCCAACTTAGTGTCTTGGGGCTGCAGAGCCTTCATTGTTTTCTTGGGGGCAGACCTCTCTTCCTGGCTCCCATACCTCTTCTTTCTGTCCTTCCTTCCCTTTGGCGCCCCCCCCCCCCCTTTTTTTCTCTTCAGCACCCCACCTATATCCCATCCCATTTCCTCCTTGCTCTATCTCCCTCTTCTCATTTTTTCAGTACCTATATATCTCCCCATCCTCCCTTCTCCTGTCAGTATCCCACATCGCTCCCTCATCTACAATCCCTCTTACTTTCGCCTCTTATTTAATCATTTATAGACTGCTCATAAAAATCCCTCTCCCTTCAGCCTCCCTCCTCTCTTCTTCCTGCTCTCACTCTTCCTGTTGCTCTCGCTTCCTCCTGTCCCCATCCCTACTCACTTTGCATTAAAAAAAAAAAAAGGCTCAGCAGCTCCTACATACCATATTATGTGGGCACCGCCGAGACTTTTGTCATTTTTCTTGTGGGAGGTGTTATGTTGTTTAACAGTCCTCACAAGAACAATGACAGGCACTGTTTAGTCTTCAAGGAAATGCATGTCTGTTTCTAGTGCTCCAATGGTGCATTCCATGCAATGTCTGGCATCTTGGGTACCATTCTAGTTTTTTGTCTGCATATTTCTGTTTTTAATTTCACTTATTTTTTATTTGTATTGTCATTTTGCCTGTGTGACTAAGGTGAGGTATTCTGTTAGCATGAAGTTTCTGCGTATGAGTTTTGTTCATTGTGTTTTCCCAACAGGAAGTGTATTGGTGTTCTAGTGCTACATAATCATAGGTAGGGGAGTTGCTTTTGGAGGCTTGTGAGTTAGTGCTGCTGTAGTATGGCAGATTTGCTACATACAGAATGAACTGAGTTTTAGGGGGTTTTTTCTGGGATTTCATAGTATTTCACAATGTGACTGATTTTGGAGGAACCCTCATCTCTTTTCCATGGAACCTCGCATCATGAGATTGGGTGAGCCTCAGCATTTTTCAAAAGTTTGGCACAGTATTAAAGTGCTTTTTTCTTAGCAATTCTTTTTTGCATTCCTATATGGTCGATGCAGGGTCCCCCGGTTCTCCCGTTAGCATCCTAAATAGGTTTCTCAATGTTGTGGAGTAAGCTTATTTTTGTTTTCGATCCCTCGGAATGGTGGTGTGCCCGCTGCCCATCAACAACCACTGCCATCAATTTCGATCTCACGTCCCTTTTGTTTCATATGTCCACTTCTGGTTTCAAGCGATGCCCCAAATGTCCTCTGCCTTGGGTATCGCATGACATCCAGGACTGCAGTTAATGCACCAAGATGACCCTGAAGAGATGTGTATGAATATGGCCAGTACAAGAGACATCAGAGCTGAGAAAACAAAACTTAAGAAGATTGATTTCCTGGAAACTAACAGCAAGTGTAAATGGCATAAAAAGCACCCTAGTAACAAGGCACGTATACTTGCACAAATTTACTAATTGGACAAGGGATAAGGGGCGGGTAAACGCAGACACCTGTTGATTGGCTGAAGGTAAATCCTTATAACAGTGTGCACTAGCAGTATAGCACTGAGTAGACTTGAGCTTGCAACATTTGCTTTCTAACGCTTGCTACTCCTGAAGAAACCCACACATTTCTTCACTGTTTGACTTCTAGAGCTGGTCTCCATTGCTCTTTCTAGTCCGAGGTTTTATACATATGGTCCCGTGACTCGGATCCCTGGAAGCCCTGATCAAGCCTCCATGGGACATCCATTTCCGGTATCGGGTGTGTGGCAGCTGCCCACCGCTACCGTCAGTCCCAGCGCTTCGTGCGTGGTTGGAGTCTGTTAACAGCACCCGAGAGTGCTGCAAACGGGGCCATGACACTTTCTGGCGCCCGTCTGCGGGTCCGTGACATGTTCTGGAGCCCGCTTTCTTTTATTGGCCTCCTCCAAGACGTCGGAACAAGTTAAGGCTCGGGGTCCCTATTGTTGTTGTTCTTATATGTGTATGTTTAAGTGTAGATTTTTCTATCAGATTAGTTTTTCCGTACCTTCATTTGTGCCTTTTCTGTTCTGTTTCCTAGATTTCGCTTGCATAAGGCCCCCACCTTTTTGGAGGTGGGTACTTGTGAATCGCCGTTTGTTTCCATGCTTCTCTTTTACTATAGCTTTCGCCCCTCGGCTGTCTGCCTCAGTGATCTCCAGCGGTTTCATGTCAGGCTGCTGGGAGCTGGAGTTTTAGCTTGGAGTACGTTGCTCCCCCCCCCCCCCCCCCCGTCGGAATTCTTTTGTGTCGAGCACAGTATGTGCACGTGCGGTGTTCTCTGGGGGCTGGAGTCTTCCCTTGGAGTAGGTTGGCCCCATCCGTAGGAATTTCTTTGTGTACAGTAGAGAAGGAGAGAGAGGGAGGGCTGCAGAGACCCTCCCTCCTTACATTTCGGGCTGCCAGGTCGTTCTTCTTTTTCTATTCTTCCTTACCAAAGGGATGGTTTGGAACCTGTACCTTGGGAACCATTCGTCCCTCGTTTTTCTTAAATCCCCCTAAATATGGGTCAACAACTAGGGATGCCCCTGTATAGCACCTATTCTAGCCTCAGAAAGAAACGTGATCTTAAGATAGGTAATTGAAAGGATGATGAATGGCCTCCAGAACGTATCGTGGCCTATTATGACCCTGCCTCCTGGGCTCAGGATGGCTCTTAGGGTTACAGAACTCCAATATATATGTTGAATCGTATTATAAGACTGCAAGCTGTTGTTGATATAATTACTGATGAAACTGAATAAGCACTGAGAATACTAGCTACACAGCAAAAGGAATGCTATTTATCAGAACTGTCTAGCATTAGATTACATACTAGCTTCTGAAGAAGGATTATGTGGAAAGTTTAACCTTAATAACTGCTGCCTACAAATAGATGACAAAGGCGAAGTAATTGAAGAAATTACTCGAAACATGATGTTCATTGCTCACGTACCAGTACAGACATGAAAAGGATTTGAAGTCAGTTGGATCCCTTGGATCATGGTTCTCTAGATTAGGCTCAGGTTTGAAAAATTCTAATTGGCTCTGTATGTACAATTGCTTTGCTATAACTTGGTGTCTGCTTATGTCTGTCATGCCTCTGTATCTGTCTACGAAGATGTCAAGATCGAGTGTCTGAAATGTTGGTAAGCCAGACCAGCGCACGGATCATGCTGAACCAAGCAGAGACTTTGAATCTGATGCTTTTAGATTCTAATGATACTAATGCCTCATTCCCCACCACTAATAGCTATCTGTGAAAAATGAGCACATTGGTACAAGGACGGGTAAGTCTCTAGCCACTAAGGAATAGCCTTGGTCAGGCAGAACAACCTAAGACAGGCGATGTGCGACGCAGATATGTCTGAAGGGTTCCTAGGAGAAACCCTTCAAAGGGGGGAATGTATGAATATGGCCAGTACAAGAGACGTCAGAGCTGAGAAAACGAAACTTAAGACGACTGATTTCCTGGAAACTAACAGCAAGTGTAAATGGCAGAAAAAGCACCCTAGTAACAAGGTACGTATACATGCACAAATTTACTAATTGGACAAGGGATAAGGGGCGGGTAAACGCAGACACCTGTTGATTGACTGAAGGTAAATCTTTATAATGCTGTGCACTAGCAGTATAGCACTAAGCGGGCTTGAGCTTGCAACATTTGCTTTGTAACGCTTGCTACTCCTGAAGAAACCCACGCATTTCTTCATAATAAACTTCACTGTTTGACTTCTAGAGCTGGTCTCCATGGATCTTTCTAGTCCAAGGTTTTATACAGATGTAAAATCCAGCTCGATAAGATGGAGTGCCTCTTTGGGTTGGAGAAGACCAATCCTTTGGCATCAAGGGACTCGAAGCAGCACAGATGGACTGAGTCAGAGACATGGTGGGGCTGCCAGTTCCATTAAGATCATTAGTGGAAAGGAATGCTGGAGACTGACCATCGTTGGGCTCCTCCAGGTGAGAATGTCTGTTTTGTCAACCTCTGAGGAATGACCAATCCGAGCATTGATGGAAGCCGAAGAAGCATCTGCATTGGTCCCCATCAATGTACGGTACTGGGCACAGGGATGCACCAGCTTCTGCTGTGATGCCCCCAAAATGACCCCATGGTGAGAAAAGCCAGGTCTCCATTGATGCAAGGGGTATGCCACGGTCTCCATCAGTCCTGATGCCCACCACCGATCCTCCTATCAGTTCCAAAGAAGATCTGGTTACACCCTCCTGGGTCCCAGCCTGTCCTGGCATTGTCAGTTTTCAAGGAGGAATTGAAGAGGCTCATGCAGCTGGTTGTGGAGAGGGTGATGTAAGACCTCGGCTTCTGAGCACTGATGGCACCAGCACCCATTGCTCCTCAAGCCATTGCTTGAGGAGCAATGTGTGCTACTCAAGCAATCCCTGCATGCGCTTATCAGCATTTTACCGACTCAGTGCCTTTCCCAGGGCAGTACTGATGACCTGCGGGGCACAGGGCCTGCCACCAATCAATCCAGTTGTTGCCCCGGTTCCTTGAAGGAGATGGCCCCCCCCCCCATACCGAAGGCAGGACAAGGGTCAATGAGCATGACCAGTGCCTATATCACTGGCCAGGGACCGAGCACCTAGGGCCCCGTCACCAGTTGATAACAGCGGAGATGAGGGCATCCATGACTCCTGGTGGGATAACTTCTGTGTTGCTTCTGATGATGCTTCAGATGATCTCCCCTCAGAATCATCTCCTCCGAACGATCGAAGGAAGTCTCCACTGGAGGACCTTTCCTTCGCAGGTTTTGTTTGGGTGATGGCGAAGGTCATCCCATTTCAGTTGATGACAGGCACAAAATGTTAGATATCCTCCAGTACATGGAGACTCCCAAGGAGATCGTGGCAGTCCCACTGCACAACATCCATGTGAAGTTACTGATGAGGATGTGGTAACATCCCTTCACAGTACCTTCCGTGAACAGAAAGGTGGGCACAATTTATCTTGTCCAAAAGGCTCTCAGATTCGACAAGTATCAGCTTCCCCACCAATCAGTGGTTGTCCAATCTGCTCTTATGAAGGCCAAGCAGTCTTGGATCTATTCTTCAATGCCCCCAGGGAAGGATCAGAGAATGATAGTGCCCTGGAACCCCTTCCTTCCAAGAACATACATGTTTATTGCCCACAAGCAGCCTATCAGTCTACATGAGCCAGTACATGCACAACATCTTGAAGCAGGTGCATGAGATTGCCAAGCATAAGGGTATGGAGTGTGGAAAACACAGGCTCCGTTCATCCTACAATGTTTTTGAAATGGCATCTAGAGTCTCTGTGCCTGCAGACTCGCATGGCTGCAGGCTCTGATCTCAGACCAGAGGTGCAGGAGCAACTGACTGATTTTCCTTGTACAGGAAAGAATCTTTTCGGGGTAAAATGAAGGATGCGATGGCCCAGATCCAGGACAACCATGCAACACTTCAGCAGCTCTCCATTGGCACTCAGGACCTGTCCTCCTCAGCCAGGAGGCCAGTGACGTTTGGGCCCAGAAAGTCCTCCTTCCATTGAAAGAGGTACTACCTTCTGCTACCTTGCTCCCGTCAGCAACACCAGGGCTTGTATGGCTTTCCCAGGCAACAGAGGGCCCCAAAGCCCCAGCTATCACCTCAGTTAACTCCAGGGATGTGGTTTTGACTCGATTGAAGGGAACAAAGCCAAACCATCTGTACCCAGAGTAATGGACTTGCCAATCGGGGGAAGGCTTCAGTTCTTTGTGACCCAGTGTAACCTCAAACCAGTGAGTTCCATCATTTGCAAGAGGTACAAACTGATCCTATTGTGTACTCCACCAAATTTCCCCAAAGCCCATTCTGGGGCCCAGTAGCGCATCAGGAAGTACTAGTAGCGGTGCTCTCTCTTAACATTCAGTTCCAACAGGAGTAAAAGGGCAGAGATTGTACTCCCAGTACTTCCTGATACCAAAGAAAACAGGAAGACTGTCCCATCCTAGACCTAAATGCCTTAAACAAATTTATTAAAAGAGAAAAGTTCAAGATGGTTTCCCTGGGCACCCTGATCTCCTTCTTGCAAAAAAAGGGGAATGGCTATGCTCTCTGGATCTAAAAGACATTTACACTCACCTCAAGATCTTCCCAAGTCACCAGTTGTATCTCAGATTTATTTTATTTTATTTATTTATTTATTTAAAGGCTTTTATATACTGATGTTCATGTACTGGTACATATCACGTCGGTTTATGGTACGGTTTATCACGTCAGATTTATGGTGGGAAAGAAGAATTACCAGAATTGCATTCTGCTGTTTGGGATCGCATCAGCCCCACCTGTCTTTACGAAATGCCTAGCCATAGTGGCAGCATATCTTTGCAGACTGGGAGTTTACATTTTCTTATATCTGGATGATTGGCTGGTCAAGAGCACCTCTCAGGTGGGGGCCAATGAGTCTATGCTCTCAATCATCCGGGTGCTGGAGACACTAGGGTTCACTGTCAACTACCACAAGTCCCATCTCAGCTTGTCACCACAATTGAACTTCTCTGGAGCCCTGCTAGACATGGCCCATCAACCTGTTGACCATCACGGTGGGGATTCAACAGAACTAACAGGCATCAATCAGCATGCCACATGTTGATGCTGTTGGGCCATATGGCCTTGACAGAACACGTCACTCCCTTGGCACATTTACACATGCAAAAAATCCAATGGAATTTGAGGTAGCAGTGGCAACAAGCCACTCAAGACCTCCAGGATTGCATCAGAGTCATGCCCTCTCTCCAGGACTCTTTATCCTGATGGCGGGAAATTTTGAATCTGGAAAAGGGTGTGTTCTTCCAAAGCCCTCCCAACCAAATTGTCCTAACCACAGATTCAGCCACCTTGGGCTGGGGAGCTCATGTAGATGGACTCAGCACCCAGAGTCTATGGTCCGCCCAGGAATGTGTCTATCAAATCAATTTCCTGGAGCTCCAGATGATCAGGATGTGCTGGGGGCTTTCAGAGATTAGCTGTCCAACAAAATTGTTCTGATACAGACTGACAACCAAGTGGCAATGTGGTATGTCAACATGCAGGGTGGTATGGGATCGTACCTCCTATGTCAGGAAGTGGTCTGGATATGGTTATGGGCCATTTCCCATGGGATGGTGCTCATCCCCTCTCTGCTCATCATTAGCAGAGAGACTTCAGACTTCACAAGAAGTATCTGAACCACGAAGTCACAAATTGGATCTTTTGCTTCTGGGGAAGCCTGGATGTAGATTTCTTTGCAGTGCCTTGGAACAGGAAGGTTCCTCAGTTCTGCTCCCTATACATGACATGCAGCAAACCAGCCTCAGATGCCTTTGTCTGCCATTGGGGCGAGGGTCTCTTGTTTGTGTATCCTCCAGCTCCACTAGTAGCAAAGACTCACTTGAAGCTTTGCAAGGACAAAGGGACTGTGATCCTCATAGCCCCTCATTAGCCGAGGCAGGTCTGATTTCCACTACTCTGGGAGATGTCCATCTGGAAACCAATCAAGCAGATCTCATCACCCAGGATTGAGGCAGGTTGCGCCATCCCAACCTCCAGGCTCTGTCACTCACAGCCTGGATATTGAGAAGTTAATATTGCAAACACTCAATCTCTCGGAAGATATGTCTCAGGTCCTGGTGGCTTCCAGAAAGCCTTCCACTAAAAAGGCCTATGGACTGAAATGAAGGTGGTTTTCTGTATGGAATGAGCAGAAGGCCCTAAATCCTTGCTCTTACTTCCCACAAAAACTACTTGGCTACCTTCTACACCTGTTGGAAGCTGGTTTGAAGACCAACTCCTTTGGAGTTCATCTAAGTGTGATTCACGCATATTACAATGGTTTAGATGGTACACGTATCTCTGTACAGTTTATATGTGTATGTTTCATGCAACATATTCTTCAATTGAAGCCTCCACTAAGGACTCCCGCTGTATTTTTACATCTCAATATGGTGTTAGCTCAGCTGATGAAAGCTCCCTTTCAGCTGCTGCGCTCCTGTGACCTGAAGTACCTGACCTGGAAGGTCATATTTCTGGTGGCATTCACTTCAGCAGGCAGGGTCAGTGAGCACCAGGCCTTTAGTGACTTATCCACTTTACACTAAGTTTTTTCATGACACAGTGGTCTTATGTACATATCCTACATTCCTGCCTAAGGTGGTGTCAGACTTCCATCTTAACCAGTCCATTGTCCTGCCAACATTCTTTCCCAGGATCTATTTGCACCAAGGTGAACGAGCCCTACACAGTTTGGACTGCAAAAGAGCCTTAGCCTTCTGTCTGGAGCAGATGGAAGCTCATAGACAATTCACACAACTTTTTGCTTCTTTTGATAGGAATAAGTTGGATATTGCCATTAATTGGTTAGCAGTCTGCATTTCCTTCTGTTATGCCCAGGTGGGACTGCATCTTGGGGGTCATATCAAAGCTCACTCTTTTTGAGCCATGTCAGCATCAGTGGCCCACTTGTGAGCAGTTCCCATCGAAGAGATCTGCAGAGCTGCAACGCAGAGTTCTCTTCACACATTCACTTTGCATTATTGTTTGTATAGAGATGGCCAACGCGACAGTAGGTTTGGCCAATTTATCCTTCATAAATTGTTTGACATGTAGAACCCAACTTTTTTCCCGCTTAGGGCCTGTTTTTGTTCAGGCCCCGTTACCAACAAAACAGGTAACTGTTGTGCCTATGGGCACTTGTTTTTTTGTTGGTCCCCTTTTATGTTGGCAGGCAGCCTGTAGCTAAAGATTCACCTATGTGTGAGGATTGCTATCCTGCTTGTCGTCAGAGAAAGGGAGCAGGAATAGCCTAGTGGTTAGAGCAGTGGCTATGAAGCAGGAGACCACGGTTCGAGTTCCACTGTCGCTCCTTGTGACCTTGGACAAGTCACTTTACCCTCCATTGCCTCAGGTACAAAACTTAGATTGTAAGCCCTCTGGGGATAGGGAAATACCTACAGTACCTGAATGTAAACCGATGTGATATCTCAGAACGAATGTCGGTATATAAAAATAATAAATAAATAAAAAGTAGAATTGTTTACCTGTAACAGGTGTTCTCTGAGGACAGCAGGATGTCAGTTCTGAAGGCTTCTTACAGTGCTTATCTCTGTGTTTACAGATAAACACAGTACTCAGTCAGGTTAGAAGCATTTATTGGTATGCAAAATAAGACAGTATTGGGAAGTAGGGCCAAATAACAGACCTGATAGGCACTGTCGGAATTCCTTCAGCCTGGATATTAGCTAATTTTATAGAGAATTCCTTTCTTTGTTTACCAGTTTCCTCCTATCCCAGCACATTAATACAATTGTTTATTTTTATTTTATTTATTTAAAAACTCTTCTATACCATCTTTAAGTTAATTCACCATCACAACAGTTTACAGAAAGGCACAATAAGAAAAAGCTATAATTGGTATAGATTACAAATTATTGGATCTGTTTCTTTTCATCTTAGCCCACTATTGTCCCAACATTAGTATCTTTCCTGTTCACACTGGCTGTCATCTCTCTTCTGAGTTTCAGCCCCACCAGATGGCTGTGGTTTCGGCATCATGAGTCTCTTTTGTCATGCGCCCCTTTTGTCTATTTGTTAGATCTCCCCACTGGCAATGTTTCTTTTTCTGATATGAATCATGAGCACCACAGCTGCAGTTCTGTGCATACACATTGGGGTAGATTTTCGAAGGGTTACGCGCGTAACCCCTGAAAACCTGTCGATGCGCGCAAAGCCTCGGGACGCGCGTAAGTCCCAGGGCTTTCCTGGGGGGGGGGCATGTTGGGGGCGTGTCGTGGCCGGCATATCATCGGGGGGGGGGGTGTCGGCATGTCACGGCCGGCACGTCATCAGGGGCGTTCTGGGGCGGGGCCGTGGGCATGGTTCTGGCCCGGGGGCGGGGCCACGGCCTCCAGACCAACCCCCAGACCGGAACATGGCACGCCGGCAGCCGGCCCGGCGCGCGCAAGTTACGCCTACCTCAGGTAGGCGTAACGTTTGGATTAAAGGTGCAGGGGGGTGGAAAGGTTAGGTAGGGGAAGGGAGGGGAAGGTGCAGGGGGGTGGAAGGAAAGTTCCCTCCGAGGCCTCTCTGATTTCGGAGCGGCCTCGGAGGGAACAGAGGCAGGCTGCACAGCTCGGCACGCGTAGGCTGCCGATTTTGAGCAGCCTTGTGCGCGCCGACCCCGGATTTTAACAGATACGCGCATAACACTCATGGGTTATGCACCTCTACCAGCAGATGGAGACAAAGCAAAGCTGATATCACGGTGTATATATATACCCCTGCACTGACATCAGCCTAGTATTTGACCTCGCCGGAGATGTGGACATGCATTTCCCTACAGGGGATTGCTTGTTAAAAAGGAGAAAGAAGAAGGAGATTTATGTTCTGCTTCTCCTCAGTGTATAACTTATGGTCCCTCCCTCAGTCGAATTCTCCTGAGGTGATATCATAATTCCTCCCTCAGTTGAGTGCCTTGGTCCAGTAGCTGGTTTTCCAGCCTGGACTTAGCTGCCAAGAGAGAACAGCTAAAAGACTAGTGGGTGCAAGAAGCCAAGGTTGGCGGTGAAGGCATTAGCCTTCTTCCCCCACAGCCGGAGATGGACATTGTACATGGCGGGGATGGGCTGAGCAGCTAAGGTGTAAAAACAAGAGGAAGAAGGAAATGAGAGAAAGATCATGATTGCCGGTATATAAAAACCTTAAATAAATAAATAAATAAAATAAATAAAAAATAATGTTAGGGATTCCTCTCACTTTTTCTTCTATTCTGGTCTCCGAGCCTCTGACATTCACCACCGCCTCTGTGGGGGGATTAGAACATAAGAACATGCCATACTGGGCAGACCAAGGGTCCATCAAGCCCAGCATCCTGTTTCCAACAGTGGCCAATCCAGGCTACAAGAACCTATGCCTATGCGCATACACACGTCCTGGGGCTTAAGTCCTAGGGCTTGAAAGAATAGGTGGGGCGTGGGTGTGGCCAGAGGCCTCTCCACTGCCGCTGGGCCCAGGGATCGCGCGCTGGCACTCGGCCGGCAGAGGCAGGCATAAATAACAAAACAAAGGTCGGGGGGGGGGGGGGGGGGGGGGATTGCCATCGGGGCTCCCATAGGGCTCGGCGCCGACCCCAGATTTTATAATATGTGCACGGCTGGGTTGCGTGCACAAATCTATGCCAGTGTGTAGATATTAAAATCCAGTCGAAAGTCTATCCCATGTTACTGTTGCTAGTAATAACAGTGGCTATTTTCTAAGTCAACTTAATTAATAGTAGGTAATGGACTTCTCCAAGAACTTATCCAATCCTTTTTTAAACACAGCTATACTAACCACATCCTCTGGCAACAAATTCCAGAGTTAATTGTGCGTTGAGTGAAAAAGAACTTTCTCCGATTAGTTTTAAATGTGCCTCATGCTAACTTCATAGAGTGCCCCCTAGTCCTCCTATTATCCAAAAGAGTAAATAACCGATTCACATCTACCCGTTCTAGACCTCTCATGATTTTAAACACCTCTATCATATCCCCCCTTAGCCGTATCCTATCCAAGCTAAAAAGTTCCAACCTCTCTAATCTTTCCCTATAGGGGAGCTGCTCCAACCCCTTTATCATTTTGGTTTCCCTTCTCTACATCTTCTCCATCGCAACTATATCGTTTTGAGATGCGGCAACCAGAATCGTACACAGTATTCAAGGTGCGGTCTCACCATGGAGTGATACAGAGGCATTATGACATTTTCCGTTTTATTCACCATTCCCTTCCTAATAATTCCCAACATTCTGTTTGCTTTTTTGACTGCCGCAGCACACTGAACTGACGATTTCAATGTGTTATCCACTATGACGCCTAGATCTCTTTCTTGGTTAGTAGCACCTAATATGGAACCTAACATTGTGCAACTATAGCATGGGTTATTTTTCCCTATATGCATCACCTTGCACTTGTCCACATTAAATTTCATCTGCCATTTTGATGCCCAATTTTCCAGCCTCACAAGGTCTTCCTGCAATTTATCACAATCTGCTTGTGATTTAACTACTCTGAACAATTTTGTATCATCTGCAAATTTGATTACATCACTTGTCGTATTTCTTTCCAGATCGTTTATAAATATATTGAAAAGTAAGGGTCCCAGTACAGATCCCTGAGGCACTCCACTGCCCACACCCTTCCACTGAGAAAATTGTCCATTTAATCCTACTCTCTCATTCCTGTCTTTTAGCCAGTTTGTAATCCACGAAAGGACATCGCCACCTATCCCATGACTTTTTATTTTTCCTAGAAGCCTCTCATGAGGAACTTTGTCAAACGCTTTCTGAAAATCCAAGTACACTACATCTACAGGTTCACCTTTATTCACGTGTTTATTAACTCCTTCAAAAAAGTGAAGCAGATTTGTGAGGCAAGACTTGCCTTGGGTAAAGCCATGCTGACGACGTTCCATTAAACTATGTCTTTCTATATGTTCTGTGATTTTGATGTTTAGAATACTTTCCACTATTTTTCCTGGCACCGAAATCAGGCTAACCAGTCTGTAGTTTCCCGGATCGTCCCTTTTTATATATGGGGATTACATTAGCTATCCTCCAGTCTTCAGGTACAATGGATGATTTTAATGACAGGTTACAAATTTTTACTAACAGGTCTGAAATTTCATTTTTTAGTTCCTTCAGAACTCTGGGGTGTATACCATCCGGTCCAGGTGCTTTACTACTCTTCAGTTTGTCAATCAAGTCTACCCATGAAAATGCAGAAGTATCCAGATCAGGAGGTACCTGAGGCATACTCACTGAGCTGCCGCCCCCTGCTAAAGAACCAGTTGGAGGAATTCCAAAAACAGGCGCTCCACCTGAAACGTCTTTACCCAGACCTATATCCGGCTGGGAAGGACCAGGCTTAGTGAAATTGAAGAAAGATATTCTCCCTGAGCCTCCAAACAGCGCTGGCACAAGTCAACGGGCACTCCTAAATGAGATGCCCGAATATGACAGGCAGTGCAAAGAGAAAGGTGCTTAGGTTTCTTAGAATTAGGCTCCATTAGCCCAGCAGCGTGCTAATCAGCAGCTGGAGGCATGCATCTAGCTTTTTTTTTTTTTTTAGGACATCCAAAAAATTCTAGGCGTCCCCAGGATAGGAACCATAAAAAAAAACTTAAGCACACAGCAACATTAAACTTGTGTGCACAGGTAAGTAGACGGCCACTTAAGGCGCTGCTTAACTTGGACGCACAGACTACTAGGCCTGCCTAAGCATCCAAAAACTGGACAGCCAACTTGGACGCATAGCTAGACGCACACACTGAACTGACAGTCCTCTAGAGGGCATCCTAAAGTGCGCAAAATGCGGTTGAGGCCCACCATGCGGCGCGCAGTGAAAGAGAGTGGAGTCTAGCCTACAGAGGCTAGTCAACCTGTCAGGCTGCCCACGTCTCTCGACCTCTCACTGAGTGGGATGTCTGCATGGCGACTGGGGGAAGGAAGAAACCCTACACTAAACACCCTCCTTCTCGGTCTCTGTATTTTTCATTTTCAAACTTACCTGAGCTCAGCGGGGGGAGAGGGCATATGCTGTCACGCCACGCTCGGCTTCCTACACCTGCTGCTTTTCAGCTGCTTAATGGCTAAGGGGACCCTGGAAATTCTCTCAGGCATTCTCAACTGGGGGACGGACCTTTTGGTATCACCGCAGGAGAGCGGTGCAAATTTATTTCTCCTTTTTTCAAATTGATACAATCATCAGTAGGGAGATGTACGTCCACCATCTGCTGGAGACGGAGAATACATCAATTTGCTCCATCTCCATCTGCTTGTAAAGGTTCATAACCCACTTGTTCTGAATTCATCTGACTGGATGCTAAGAAATGTGTTCTTTTCATCATTGTTCTGTTATTTTTTGTTGCATCTTGATTTATGTATGTAACTTTGTACCCTGCTCCAAACATTTGAAAGGTGCAGGCTAGACATTTTTTAAAAAATAAATAAAAACATAAATAAATAACTCATTTCCTAGCTAGTGCAGTTCTGGCAAATCCAGTCCTGGCATCTGTGACTCCAGTACCAGCTTCAGGGGAGGGAGAGGGAAGGGGAATTGGATTCAGACAGCGACCGGTGGGGCCATTGAGTTTTGCAGATGGGAGGGCAGATAAGCATGGGGGTAACATGCTGAAGCCTGTAACTCTTGATGCAAGTCCAGCATTGCTCTTTGCTTCATGGCAAGAGGTGGCAGGGATTTTAGATTCAGGCAGCGATCAACAAGGGTTCTGGATTTGATGGTCTGGGAGGCTGGTGGGTATGGGGGTGACTTGTGTGGAGCAGCGGATCCTTCCATGAGCTTGCTGGGCAGACTGGATGTGGACTGTTGGTCCTTTTCTGCCGTCATTTCTATGTTTCACTCTGATGTCAGCACTGGCTCTGAAACAGCTGAGGCACTGCTGGCAGCAGTGACTTTGCAGGCCTATATGACACAAAACATCCCAAATACAGATACTTAACTTCACATGCGCAAGGTTGTGAGCTATGGGATGAGGCTGTGATTGATGCCTTAAAATTGTCTACCTGTAGCTTTAGGCAGTGCCTTTAAGCTTGTGATTTACAGGATTTCTAGAGCTGCTGCTCTCCATGTTGAAGGCCCAGTTGGAGTTCCATCACACCTATGGCACTATCTGACCCACATGTGAGGGCTAGGCCAGAGTCCTAGCAGTAGGCCCATCAAGCAAAATGTTGGCAGTCATACACAAAATCTCTTGCAACACATGCCTCTTTTTGACTCACTATCAGTCAGAAAACATTAGGCCAGCCACATATATTTGGTGTTATCTTTACTTTAACTACAATATTTCAAGTACAGTCTACTGCTGCATTGTCAAGATGAAGCCTAAGGGGCAGATTTTAAAAGCCTACACGCGTAAATCCAAATGGATTTACGAGCGGGAGGGGGGGGGGGGGGTGTACGCGTGCTGCTGGGCCTATTTTCAAAAGGCCCAGCAGCACGCGTAAAGCCCCGGGACGCGCGCAAGTCCCGGGGCTTGAAAAAATGGCCGGTCCGGGGGCAGGGCGAGGCCAGAGGCCTCTCTTCAGCTGGCAGGCTTAACTACTGGGATAAAGGTACGGGGTATTTTTTTTTTTCGGGCTGGGGCCGGAGGGAACGGGAAAAGCCATCGGGGCTCTCCTAGGGCTTGGTGCGCGCAAGGTGCACGAGTGTGTACCCCCTTGCGTACACTGACCCCAGATTTTATAACATGAGCGCGGCGGCGCGCGCTCATGTTATAAAATCAAGCATACATTTGTGCGCGCAAATGTAGGCCGCACGTGTAGGTTTTAAAATCTGCCCCTGGATGAGATCACGTGACGCTGTAGCTTTCCTCTGCTGGCTCCCTGCTGCACCGACTAACCCCATCCTAGCCCATCACAGCGTGCTGTTTGTGCCAGACCTGATTACTTCGCGTAGATAGATACTCTTCAGGGGCCTGCTTTAAAAATTCAAGATGACCACGCGCACTGCCAAAAAAGAGAAAGACAGAGATCGGGACCGAGAGAAGCTGAGGCCTACGGAAACGCTCTCAGACGATGAGACCTGCCTCCCCGACTCCCCCGTGCCATCGAACTGGGCAGACATAAGGGTGGCGGTGGTAGCGGCTTTGGAGCCCGAAATTAAAAAGCTCTCTCACCAAACTGCAGAGTTTAACTACTCACTTTCTGGATATGAAAGCCGGTTTTAAGAAATGGAGCACAGGGTCTCGGAGACGGAAGATGGCCTCCATGCCATGCGCTCTGACGTCACGAACATTAGAGCGCTGCTCGACCAACACACTAACCGACTCTCTCAGCGGCTCTCTCAGCGCAGCGCAGGGCTCTCTCCCCCTTCTGCGCTCAACTCCATAATCTAGGCCAGCGAGCGGTCCTGGTGTATCCGGCCAAGGTGAGGGTTTCTACTCCTGGCGGTCCGCAATGGTTCACTGAGGCAGCAACAATCCGCGACTACATCGCTTCTCTCGATGCGGCAACAACTGGGGAAGGAGAGACACCCTGAGACTTTTTGTCAACCGGGCTGAGCCTGGTTGACAAAATGGCAGCGAGTGCTTTCTCTTTGTGGGTTGTTGTATGGATGGTCAGTGGGTTATCTTGTTTGAAATACTTCCATGTGTTTTGTGCTAGGTTTGGGTTCCCAGGGTTTCTTCCCTTATCGTTAGGGATAGTGAATAATTTCTGCTAACTCCCTTGATTCGGGAGGGAAAAAAAAAACAAAACAGGAAACAAAGGGGGGGGGGGGGGGCGAAAAAGAAAAAAAAAATATAATACAGACAGACAGAGTTAAATATGACCGCAGAATGGGGAAAGGCTTTTCTAGTTTCTTCCCTTCCTTCCTCCTTTCGCATGTTTGAAGACCACCTGTTGATATAGTACAGTTTTCGGGTTGTAGCCAACAGCTTTTAAGGGTTGCTTGCAATGACGGACCGCTCCTAGCTTCTAGTACTTAGCTGACCTGTGGTAAGCCTGTCATTGGGGGTTGGCACCCATATTAAGTCTTCTTTGGAGTTTGTAATTTGGGATTCTATGCCTCTCAAAAAAAAAAAAAAACAGAAGGGGAGGGGAGGCATTGACTTCACATATATATAGGGGGTGGGGTTGATGGGAGTAGAGGGGAGCCTTAGCGTCTCGAGTGATCTCCACTAGAAGGGTTAATTGTAATTTTTGGATTAGGATGGGGATGGAGGGGGGAGTAGGGGGGTGGGATTTTCAGAACTCTCGCAAGCCGCCATCTGGATATGGGGGTTCATGGAGTGAGCTCCACGCTAGTCACGGTCCACGAGTAAATGAGGTTCGACTGCCGAGGGGATGGTCCTTGCTGGGACGGCCATCACCTCCTTCAAAATTGAAATCCTATGCTCTAATAATCCTTCTTGCCTACGAAAATGGTTAATCACGGCCCTAAGTTAGTATCTTGGAACGTATGTGGTATCCATTTACCAATTAAAAGGTCTAAAATTTTACAAGTTTTAAAGAGGACCTCCACGGACATTGCTTTTCTCCAAGAAACCCATTTAACTGATGGGGAACATATCAAATTACGCCAAAGTTGGGTGGGAGCAGTTCACTTTGCATCTGCCAGTTCCAAATCTGCAGGAGTGGGCCATTTTATTCAAAAGAATCTCATGTTTCAAGTGTTTAATGAAATTAAAGACCCTAATGGCAGGTACTTGATCCTTGAAGCAGAGTTAAATCACGTCCCTATCGTACTTTGTTGTGTTTATGCCCCAAATACACACCAAGCTCCCTATTATCAGGAATTTCTTAAATTATTCCTCCCGTATATAGACAAGGCACTGGTGGTGGTAGGGGATTTTAATGCTTTAAGGGACCCTGAGTGGGATAAAACTTCGGCAGTGACACATGCAGGTCATCCCAGTAAGGAAATACACGATTTAGAGCATACCCTGCATTTAGTGGACTCCTGGAGGACCCTTCACCCATTTGAAAAAGATTTTTCTCACGTCTAGAGCGCACGCGACTCAGTCGCGTCTGGATTATTTTTTTGTAAGTACACACTATTTTTCCAAAGTTTTTACTGCCGGCATAGGAGATATTGTTGTCTCGGACCACGCACCCATTTGGCTGGAGTTGACGGCTAACCCGGCTGACCCCAAAATGCGCCATTTGGCGTTACCCCTCTTTTTTAGCGGAGGATAATGCTTTTCAGGTCTATATCAGAGAGAGGTGGGAAGATTATGCAGCACTTAACGCGCAGCACAGTGATGACCCTGTCTTATTTTGGCAGACCGCTAAGACGGTACTACGGGGCGACATAATTTCCTACGTTGCTCATTGGAGAAAGTCCATAGATAAGAGACTCTTACTTCTCAGTGCCCAGCTACAAAAAGCCAAACAGGCCCTCGCGGCTCGGCCATCCCCCCAACATCATGCAGCCTTTATCTCACTGCAAACTGCGATGAACTCTCTCCTTCATCAGAGAGGGGAAAAAAGTGTTCTATATTACCAATTCAAACTACATCAGTTTGGGAATAAGACGGGGAAAATGCTAGCCAACTTGGTCAAATCTGCTAAGGGTTCACAATCTACTCCAGCAATCCGGACTTCCAGGGGTCAAGTTGTAAATACCACGCCTGACAGCCTAGAAACTTTCCGAGCATATTATTCATCCCTGTATCAGTCTGAGGGATGGAATCCGGATCATTGGAGCGAATTTTGCACCAAATTTAATCTTCCTTCAAATACGGTAGCACAACAGCGTTGGTTAAATGAACCTATCACGATGGATGAGGTGCGGAAAGCCATTCACCAAGCCAAAAAGCTAAAGTCGCCTGGGCCTGATGGCTTCAGCTCTGAGTTCTATAAATGTTTGGTGGACCCTCTTAGTAATCTTCTTCCTTTAGTATTTCACAACATGATAGACCAAGGCTCATTTCTCCCTCATGGTAATATAGCCCATGTAATATTGATTCCAAAGCCCGGTCAGGACCCCGAGGCCTTCTGCTTATCGTCCCATCTCGCTGCTGAATGTGGACCATAAACTCATGGCCAAAATAATGGCAGATCGCTTGGGGAGTATTCTGCCGACTCTGATACAAGCCGATCAGGTGGGCTTTGTCAAAAAACGTTATGCATTGACTAATATTAGGCGAGTGGCCGCGGCGATGGCTCTATGCAGGCGCTCAGATATTCCATTCTTGGTGGTGAGCCTAGACGCCGAAAAAGCATTTGACCGGGTTGAATGGAGTTTTATGTTTCGGTTGCTAGACTCTATGGGGTTTCAAGGTTTTTTTTTCAAGTACTTCAATTACTTTACCATGCCCCTATGGCGTCTATTTCGGTGAATGGGGCGCTATCTCCCCCTTTTCCAGTGAGGCGGGGCACACGACAGGGATGCCCACTGTCCCCTCTTATTTTTGCTGACCATGGAGCCCTTGCTCTTGGCATTGCAGACGTCCCCGAGTGTTAGGGGGGGGCGTAGTTTTACTCCCGGATGGAAAAGAAGATTTTTAAATATTCTGCTTTTGCTGATGATGTACTGGTTTTTCTTACCTCCTCGGAGAAATCCTTGTTGGCCCTTTTACAACTGTTTCACAGCTTCGGTTCGTTCTCAGGTCTGCGAATCAACTGGGACAAATCGGAAGCTCTGGCCTACCCATCCACTCTCAGGGAGCGATGGTCTTAAAATGGGCAACAGACTCGCTTAAGTATTTGGGGGTTTTTATTTCTACTGATGTGAAAAGCATTTATTCCCTAAATATTCCGCGACTAATAAATTTGACGAAAGATAAGTTACACCAGTGGCGCGATTTCCCCCTTTCTTTAGGGGGCCGCATAAACTTATTCAAAATAACTCTCCTGCCTAAATGGCTCTATGTGCTGCAGAACTTCCCATTTCTTCTCACCAATTCTGACCTGGGGACTGTTGACAAATTACTCCATGCGTTTTGGAGGGGTAGGAAAGCTCGAATCCCGTTGAGCTGGCTTAAATTGAAGTGGGGAGGGGGTGGTATGGGGGTCCCAGATCTGCTCCGGTATAACATTGCGGCCAACCTGCGCATTGTTCGTGACTGGATCTTAGAGGACTCCCATTATGTGACACTAGTGGCGGAACATACGTTAGTAGCCCCTCTAGACTTACTTTATGTACTTATGTACCCTGGGAAGGCGCTTTCTAGTGAGTTACGACAGGACCCGCTCATTGCACCCATCCGCCATGCTTGGCGCTTTTTCACCAGGCAATTGGGAGTACCTACCTTTTGTGCTTTTTTGGCACCCATTATGGGTAATCCGGAATTCTCACCGGGCTCCCAATCTCGGGTGTTTAGAGATTGGCGGGCTAAAGGTCTCACTAGGTTAGGCCATATGTTTGATACTTCAGGAATGATGTTCTCTTTTACAGAGCTTCAGAATTTATATGGGCTCTCTGGGATTCACATATTTAGTTATATGCAGCTCCGACACTATGTAACCTCCATCCCGGCCCCTCAAAAATTGCCTTCACAATTTCAGAATACTGTAATTTTTTTTGTGCTTGACAGCCCTAAGGTGCCGTCCCTATTTTTGTATTACCAGAAACTCTCAAAGGGCTAGCGACTGATTCATACCAAATCTCGGTGGCACGATGGAATAGGGATGGAGTGTTTCAGGTGCCGCTGGCAGTATTTAAGGCAAGTATGACAAACTTGACTAAATTCACCAGTGCCATGTACTATAGGGAGATGCAATACAAGCTGCTTTGCTGGGCATACATAACCCCACAACTGGCTTTTCACGCCCAGTTGGCACCTACCGCATGTTGCCCATCTCACACAGGGACCCTTTCTCATGCCTTTTGGGCCTGCCCCGGCATCAATAAGTTCTGGGGGAGTATTGTGGGTTACCTCAGGCGGTTGTTAGGGATTAATCTTCCTCTATCCCCATATATGATTTTATTTGACTGTATCCCTCGCCCGCTTGTCCGAGGTCAAAGCCTTCGTGGGTTTCTGAGAAAGGCCTTTACGGTGGGGAGGAAGGTCATCCTTATCACCTGGCGGGACTCAGCCGGCCCATCCTTTTGGATGTGGCGCATTCATCCCCATCGCATGATGCAAATGGACAATTTGGCCTCCAAGGCCGGCCCATCACAACGACGTCGCTTCATACAGGTTTGGAATGAATACTTGCAGGCTTTACCACATCGGGCACGCAGTCTGATTTTGAATGACTAATAGGGGCTTCAGACTTCATATACCCTTTGCTTGTGGACGTTCTTTGGACTTTCGGTTTTATTCTGGCGAAATGTTAGGGTGGGGGGATTTCAGTGTTCATTGACAGTAAACTTTGTTGGCAGCTATTACTGGAAGTATTGGGGATATATAAGAAAGAAATATGTCGCCGATGCCTGTTTAATGATGTGCGTCAATTCAATAAAACAGTTTCAACATAAAATCTGCCCCTGTGAGTATACATGGTTTCTGTTACACACTGATCCAAACACAGGAGCAGTGAGTGAAAAAAAGATGACAGAGAGGAGAGCAGCTGCAAACACTCTACTGGCCTCTTTTCCATGGAAGGGGCATACATTAAAGCTCCACCTGTTTTGTCCAAACTGCAAAATCTACTTTTGAGAACTCTGAAGGTGCATTCTACGACACAGTGTGTAGAACATAAGACTGTTGTACCTCATCTCCGCCAGCAACGGGGGTGAGAAACCAGATCCTGCAACCTTATGCCGAATCTCCTGTGGCAGGGGTCGGGAACATTTTTGACTGAGAGAGCCATGAACGCCACATATTTTAAAATGTAATTCCGTGAGAGCCATACTAACTACAACCCCCTACTCTCCTGTCGCCCCCAAGACCTGCCAAATTAATTTACTACAACCCCCCATCCTCCTAACCCCCCCCCCCCCCAAGACCTGCCAAAAATCCCTGGTGATCCAGCGGGGGTCCAGGGCTCGCAGACAAATCTTTAATAAAAAAGTAAAAATCTAACAAAACCCCCCACCCTCCGGCGCCCCCCAAGACCTCCAAAATTAATTTACTACAACCCCCCACCCTCCTGACACCCTCCAAGACCTCCAAAATTAATTTACTACAACCCCCACCCTCTTGACCCCCCCAAGACCTGCCAAAAGTCCTGGTGGTCCAGCGGGGGTCCGGGAGCGCTCTCCTGGACTTGGGCTGTCGGCTGCCAGTAGTCAAAATGGCGCCGACGGCCCTTTGCCCTCACTATGTAAATTAATTTTGGAGGTCTTGGGGGGCGTCAGGAGGGTGGGGGATTTTGTTAGATTTTTACTTTTTTATTAAAGATTTGTCTGCGAGCCAGATGCAGCCATCAAAAGAGCCATATCTGGCTCCCGAGCCATAGGTTCCTGACCCCTGTCCTGTGGCAAAGACAGAATGAGGGCATTATTCACACCACAGTCACTTTGAGATGTGGCTGCTAGGGAGTCAGCTAGACCATTTGATGATCAAGGTGTTTAAAGGGGCACTTAGAGAAGATAAGGCCATCGTGGAAAGATTAAACAATTTCTTTGCTTTGGTGTTCACTGTAGAGGATGTTGGAGAGATACCCTTTTTGGAGAGGGTGATGATTCAGATCAAATGAACTAAATCATGGTGAACCTGGAAGATGTGTTAGGCCTGATTTAAAAACTGAAGAGTAGTAAATCACCTGGACCGGATGATATGCATCCTAGGGTACTGAAGGAACTCAAAAATGAAATTTCAGAACTATTTCAATTAATTTGTAACCTATCATTAAAATCATCCGACGTACTGAAGATTGGAAGATGGCCAATGTAACCCCTATATTTAAAAAGGGATCCAGGTGTGATCTGGGAAACTATATACAGGTGAGCCTGACTTCAGTGCCAGGAAAAATAGTGGAAACTATTCTCAAGATCAAAATCGTAGAGCATATAGAAAGACATGGTTTAATGGAACGCAGTCAACATGGATTTACTCATAGGAAGTCTTGCCTCACAATTCTGCTTCATTTTTGAAGGGGTTAATAAACTTGAACCGGTAGATGTGGTGTATTTGGATTTTCAGAAGTCGTCTGACAAAGTCCCTCATGAGAGGCTTCTAAGAAAACTAAAAAATCATGGGATAGGAGGCGATGTTCTTTTGTGGATTTCAAACTGGTTAAAACTCAGGAAACAGAGAGTAGGATTAAATGGTCAGTTTTCACAGTGGAAAAAGGTAAACAGTGGGAGTGCCTCAGGGATCTGTACTTGGACTGGTGCATTTTAATGTATTTATAAATGATCTGGAAAGGGGTATGATGAGTGAGGTGATCAAATTTGTGGATGACACAATTATGCAGAGTAGTTAAATCTCAAGCGGATTGTGATGAATTGCAGGAGGACCTTGCGAGATTGGAAGATTGGGCATCGAAATGGCAGATGAAATTTAACATGGACAAGTGCAAAGTGATGCATATAGGGAAAAATAACCCTTGCTGTAGTTACACGATGTTAGGTTCCATATTAGGAGCTACCACCTAGGAAAGATCTAGGCGTCATAGTGGATAATACATTGAAATCATCGGCTCAGTGTGCTGCAGCAGTCAAAAAAGCAAACAGAATGTTAGAAACTTTTAGGAAAGGAATGGGAAATAAAATTTAAGATATAATGCCTCTATATTGCTCCATGGTGAGACCGCACCTTGAATACTGTGTGCAATTCTGGTCACTGCATCTCAAAAAAGATATAGCTGCAGTGGAGAAAGTGCAGAGAAGGGTGACCAAAATGATAAGGGGCATGGAACGGGTGCCCTATGAGGAAAGGCTAAAGAAGTTAGGGCTGTTCAGTTTGGAGAAGAGACTACTGAGGGGGGATATGATAAAGGCCTACAAAATAATGAAAGGTCATGAACAAGTTAATGTGAATCGGTTATTTACTCTCTCCAATAACAGAAGGACCAGGAGCACTCCATGAAATTAGAAAGTAGCTCATTTAAAACAAACAAAGAAAATTCTTTTTTACTCAGCACATAATTAAACTCTGGAATTCATTGCCAGAGGATGTGGTTTCAGCAGTTAGTGTAACTGGGTTTAAAAAGGTTTGGTTAAGTTCTTAGAGGAAAAATCCATAAACTGCTATTACGATAATTAATAAGCAATAGTAGCTTGTGATCTATCTTATGTTTGGGTACTTGCCAGGTTCTTATGTCCTGGTTTGGCCACTGTTGGAAACAGGATAGTGGGCTTGATGGACCCTTGGTCTGACCCAGTATGGCATATCTTATGTTCTTCAGCTCTTGTGCTGGCAAATGTGGATCTGGCCATCTGTACTGCTCCAACTCCTATTCCTGTCCTGGTGAATCCTGCAGAACTGTTCTAGCTATTCCAGACAAAGTGGATCCTGTGGAAGCCCTAGCAGAATCCTCTAGGACTTATATTTATCTATCCTGAAGGAACTTGCCAAGCCACCAGGATTCCAAGACAAAATCCTGTACTATGCCTCCACACCAGCTTGATTGCTTCAGTAATTCCATTCCTGACAAATTAGGCTCTGACCATCCTAGTGAAGCCAGTTTCTGTACCAGAGAATCTGCGTTGAGTCATTCCAGCGACTCCACGCCTGGATCCAGCTGTCTTAGCGACTCCAGAGCTTGCAGCAGAGAGTAGATTCCAGTTGTCCTAGAGATTTTAATTACAGCTGTCCCTGAGTTTTGGCCAGCTATGTCTGAACCCGAGTCTGATCCCATCTCTAAATGGGACTTTGCCATTCCCCCAATCCTGGGGGACATCTGGAGTCATCCTTTTAGAGAGTGCGATGCCCTGTTGGGGAGTTCTTATCTCTCACTAGCAGGCCTGCAAGCACAGTCAGCTGTTTAAAAACTGCTTCATTCAAGGATAAAAGTGTCTCTGATGCTATGTGCTTAAAATATAAAGGAAAAGGTAGGGTCAACTTGAGAATGGGCAGAATCATCAAGAGCCCCAGCAGTTACAGGACAGAGTGTTGGACAACCTGTTACTTGTGCAACCAAAAGAAAACTATATCCAATGTGTCCTGTCTACTACATATGGTACACACTCATAAGTATGCTGTACTGCTTCAATAATTATTAAATCCTTCCAACTCCTCCAATTCTGCAGCCTTCTTAGCACAGCTATACTCTGAACATGGCTGTTCCCCAATACTCCAGAAAATTGTAGAACAACTGGTTAGAGAAATTTAAACACTTAAAGCAAACAAATCATGGTTAAAATGCTACCTGAATTATTAGAGGAGAAAAATTCATTTCATTTTCAGTCTTGTTACATCATCTACAAAAGTTTGCCATAAATGATGGTGAGGATGATTTGAACTGCTATGAGAAGTCTTGTTATTAGTATAATGTCATACAAATTTTGTGCTAAGACAGATTTTATGTCTTTATTGTCATTTGCTATTCCACCTTTTACTAAAAATGGCCTCAAGGCTGATTACAATCAATTTAAATCAGCAATTACAATAAACTTACAGTGGCTGTCAAATTCACAGTATGGTATATAAGTCCTTGATCAGAAGCAGGAGGGAGTTAGATCGGGGTAATGGAGTCTCTGCAGGAAAGACCTGGCTGAAAAGCTATGTCTTAGCCTTTTTCCTAAAAGTAAGGTATCAAGATTCAATTCTTAGGGGCAGTGGAACCTTGTTTCAGATTTTTGATGCTTAACACGAAGTCTAGTGCAGTGCAATCTGGCAGTGGTCAGAGGAGGAGACAAAAGAGAAGGGCTACCAAAATGATAAGGGGAATGGAACAACTCCCCTATGAGGAAAGACTAAAGAGGTTAGGACTTTTCAGCTTGGAGAAGAGACGGCCGAGGGGGGATATGATAGAGGTGTTTAAAATCATGAGAGGTCTAGAACGGGTAGATGTGAATCGGCTATTTACTCTTTCGGATAATAGTAAGACTAGGGGGCACTCCATGAAGTTAGCATGGGGCACATTTAAAACTAATCGGAGAAAGTTCTTTTTTACTCAACGCACAATTAAACTCTTGAATTTGTTACCAGAGGATGTGGTTAGTGCAGTTAGTGTAGCTGTGTTTAAAAAAGGATTGGATAAGTTCTTGGAGGAGAAATCCATTACCTGCTATTAATTAAGTTGACTTAGAAAATAGCCACTGCTATTACTAGCAACAGTAACATGGAATAGACTTAGTGGATTGGCCACTGTTGGAAACAGGATGCTGGGCTTGATGGACCCTTGGTCTGACCCAGTATGGCATGTTCTTATGTAAGAATCATTTGGAAGGAACAGAAATCTCTTGTGGTTGTGTAGGAGAGAAGTTGGAAGAACTACTCAGCTGCTTGCTTATTCATGCATTTGTAAGTGAAGTCATCACACTTTCAAGATCAATGGTTCTTATGTCAAGAGTATCCAGTTTTTCATCTTGATCTTGTACTAACAAAACAAGTTGTGCAGCTTTTTCTACTACAATCTCTGTGGGAGGTAATATTTTTTTATAATCCATTCAGGAAACGGTCCAAAAACATTTTCAAAAGATTAACTAATTCAGCCAGAGAGGTGGAAGACCACCAATCCTCAACCTCAGAGAGTGAATATTCAGGTGGGTCAGGGACACAGCCCTCGTCATTCAGTTTTCCTGTAGATTTCGTAATTTGGCTGTTTTAATCGGCCAACAATTTTGTAATGGATCTTTTAACAGGTTCATTTGACATTTTAGTATGTCGTATAGCTAGCAAATGGTGACGTTATAAAAATCAAGGCAAAAAACAGGTTCAGGGAGTAGCTAGACCAACACACAGCTGCTGCTCTTAATACATCATATATTTTATACCTATGAATTTAAAAACTCAGGAAACTGTGAGCTGAACTAAAGACATGAATGATAAGTATGATTTAAACTATCATGTGTTTAAGTCCTGATCCTAGCTTTTCTATCATAAACCACTCTACACGATCAAGCAGTTCACTTAGAATCAGTGATTAATACCCTTTTTAGCAGATGTTATCCCATCCACAAAGCAATTTCTCCATACGTCCAATAGCCAAGTTATAACTACCTTACAAAAACTTTTGTTCCTTCCAAATCCCAGCACCGTTATTGTTCTGCGTTCCAAATACATAGGCATATCTCCAAACTTGGGCCCACGGGCCTTTTTTAATTACAAAAAAAAAATCTAAAATATTATAAAATTCAAGCATGGTTTAGCAAGCAACACCAGCTACACTGATAGGGCCCAGGTGCGCACATTCAAGCTATGGGACAGCATAATCATCGTGAAATAAAAAATAATAATAATACTGTCTACAATGAAGATTATTAAATCCTTCTGACCCCCAACCACGTTTCAAAACTCAAACCGTTTTCAAAACTCCCTGCAGCCAGGAAAGACTGAACTAAGTGAAACAACCCTCAGGAGCGTGCGGGTCTCCCGGTACTGCCATTGCTACATTCGGCGATTTCCGCCCCCGGGTGCGGGCAGCGCTCGGGATTGCACCTCGGCAGCAGTGTTGCCAGGTTTTCATGAAAGAACAAGCACTTTTTTCCAAAAAAAACAAGCCCAAAAAAAGCCCAAAACACATGAGATTGAAACATTTTATTTTTTTTTTGCAGTTAATGCCCTCACATACTCTACCCCTCTCCCCAGCCCCCTCCAAGCAAATCTCTGGCCCCCACACTCATTCCCACCTCCCTAACCTTCTCCGAGCACATCTCTGGCCCCCCACACTCTCATTCCCCCCCCCCCCCCTCCCTCCCAGCACATCTCTGGCCCCCCACACTCTCAATTCCCTCCCCCCCCCTCCCTCCCTCCCAGCACATCTCTGTGCCCCCCACACTCTCATTCCCCCCCCCCCTCCCTCCCTCCCAGCACATCTCTGGCCCCCCACACTCTCATTACCCCACCCCCTCCTCCCTCCCAGCACATCTGCTGCCCCCCACACTCTCATTCCCCTCCCCCCCCCCTCCCTCCCTCCCAGCACATACTCTGGCCCCCCACACTCTCATTCCCTCCCCCCCCCTCCCTCCCTCCCAGCACATCTCTGGCCCCCCACACTCTCATGCCCCCCCCCCCCCTCCCAGCACATCTCTGCCCCCCACACTCTCATTCCCCCCCCCCCCTCCCCGCACACTCCTCTGGCCCCCCACACTCTCATTGCCCCCCCCCTCCCTCCCAGCACATCTCTGGCCCCCCACACTCTCATGTCCCCCCCCCCCCCCTCCCCCAGCACATCTCTGGCCCCCCACACTCTCATTCCCCCCCCCCCTCCCTCCCAGCACATCTCTGGCCCCCCACACTCTCATTCCCCCCCCCCCCTCCCTCCCAGCACATCTCTGGCCCCCCACACTCTCATTCCCCCCCCCCCCTCCCTCCCAGCCATCTCTGGCCCCCCACACTCTCATTCCCCCCCCCCCCTCCCTCCCAGCACATCTCTGGCCCCCCACACTCTCATTCCCCCCCCCCCCCTCCCTCCCAGCACATCTCTGGCCCCCCACACTCTCATTCCCCCCCCCCCCTCCCTCCCAGCACATCTCTGGCCCCCCACACTCTCATTTCCCCCCCCCCCCTCCCTCCCAGCACATCTCTGGCCCCCACACTCTCATTCCCCCCCCCCCCCCTCCCCCCCCCGCACATCTCTGGCCCCCCACACTCTCATTCCCCCCCCCCCTCCCTCCCAGCACATCTCTGGCCCCCCACACTCTCATTCCCCCCCCCCCCTCCCTCCCAGCACATCTCTGGCCCCCCACACTCTCATTCCCCCCCCCCCCTCCCTCCCAGCACATCTCTGGCCCCCCACACTCTCATTCCCCCCCCCCTCCCTCCCAGCACTCGTCTCCCCCCTCCCCTTCCCCCCCCCACTCACCCCCCCCACCTCTCCCTCCCACATCTCTGGCCCCCACCGTCACTCTCATTCCCCCCCCCCCCCCTCCACCAGCATCTCTGGCCCCCCACACTCTCATTCCCCCCCCCCCTCCCTCCCAGCACATCTCTGGCCCCCCACACTCTCATTCCCCCCCCCCCATTCCCCCCCCCCCCCCCTCCCCTCCCAGCACATCTCTGGCCCCCCACACTCTCATTCCCCCCCCCCCCCCCCTCCCAGCACATCTCTGGCCCCCCACACTCTCATTCCCCCCCCCCTCCCCAGCACATCTCTGGCCCCCCACACTCTCATTCCCCCCCCCCCTCCCTCCCAGCACATCTCTGGCCCCCACACTCTCATTCCCCCCCCCCCCCCTCCCTCCCAGCACATCTCTGGCCCCCCACCCTCTCATTCCCCCCCCCCCCCCCTCCCTCCCAGCACATCTCTGGCCCCCCACACTCTCATTCCCCCCCCCCCCCTCCCTCCCAGCACATCTCTGGCCCCCCACACTCTCATTCCCCCCCCCCTCCCTCCCAGCACATCTCTGGCCCCCCACACTCTCATTCCCCCCCCCCCCTCCCTCCCAGCACATCTCTGGCCCCCCCCACTCTCATTCCCCCCCCCCCCCTCCCTCCCTCCCTCCCAGCACATCTCTGGCCCCCCACCCTCCCTCCCTCCCAGCACATCTCTGGCCCCCCACACTCTCATTCCCCCCCCCCCCCTCCCTCCCAGCACATCTCTCTGGCCCCCCACACTCTCATTCCCCCCCCCCCTCCCCTCCCTCCCAGCACATCTCTGGCCCCCCACACTCTCATTCCCCCCCCCCCCCTCCCAGCACATCTCTGGCCCCCCCACACTCTCATTCCCCCCCCCCCCCTCCCTCCCAGCACATCTCTGGCCCCCCACACTCTCATTCCCCCCCCCCCCTCCCTCCCACCCAGCACATCTCTGGCCCCCCACACTCTCATTCCCCCCCCCCCCCTCCCTCCCAGCACATCTCTGGCCCCCCACACTCTCATTCCCCCCCCCCCCCTCCCTCCCTCCCAGCACATCTCTGGCCCCCCACCCTCCCTCCCTCCCAGCACATCTCTGGCCCCCCACACTCTCATTCCCCCCCCCCCCCCCTCCCTCCCAGCACATCTCTGGCCCCCCACACTCTCATTCCCCCCCCCCCCCCTCCTCCCTCCCAGCACATCTCTGGCCCCCCCACCCTCCCTCCCTCCCAGCACATCTCTGGCCCCCCACACTCTCATTCCCCCCCCCCCCCCCTCCCCTCCCTCCCTCCCAGCACATCTCTGGCCCCCCACAACTCTCATTCCCCCCCCCTCCTTCCCTCCCCCCCTCTCCTCCCTCCCTCCCTCCCAGCACATCTCTGGCCCCCCACACTCTCATTCCCCCCCCCCCTCCCTCCCTCCCTCCCTCCCTCCCAGCACATCTCTGGCCCCCACACTCTCATTCCCCCCCCCCCCCTCCCTCCCTCCCTCCTCCCTCCCAGCACATCTCTGGCCCCCCCACACTCTCATTCCCCCCCCCTCCCCTCCCTCCCTCCCTCCCAGCACATCTCTGGCCCCCCACACTCTCATTCCCCCCCCCCCCCTCCCTCCCTCCCTCCCTCCCTCCCAGCACATCTCTGGCCCCCCACACTCTCATTCCCCTCCCTCCCTCCCTCCCTCCCAGCACATCTCTGGCCCCCCACACTCTCATTCCCTCCCCCCCCCCCCCTCCCTCCCTCCCTCCCTCCCTCCCTCCCAGCACAATCTCTGGCCCCCCCACACTCTCCTTCCCCCCCCCCTCCCTCCCTCCCAGCACATCTCTGGCCCCCCACACTCTCATTCCCCTCCCAGCACATCTCTGGCCCCCCACACTCTCATTCCCCCCCCCCTCCCTCCCAGCACATCTCTGGCCCCCCTCCCTAACCCCTCCCAGCACATCTCTGGCCCCCCACACACTCATCCCCCTCCCAGCACATCTCTGGTCACCACACACTTATTCCCCCTCCCTACATCCTAATTCCTCCCCTCCTGATACCTGGCTGTAGCTGCACACTCTGGATTCCTTTGCTGTTGCGCTCCAATGCTGCGCTGCCGGCCTTCCCGTTCCGCCCACGTGAGATGCTGTGCAGTGCTGGCTGGGTCTGCCCACAAAATGTGCTCCTGACGTGTGCATCAACAAGGCTTGCAGCTCCTGCTCTGATTGGCTTACTGCTGCAATATAGGGATAGGGTGCGCCTGCTATGGACAGGCTTCATCGCAGCAGCAGCAGCCAATCACTGTAACATGATTCAGAGCACAAGTCCCGCCCAACAAGCCCAAAAAAAACGCGACTGGCAGAAAAAAATAGCCCAATTAAAAGCAACCCGCGAATCGGAAAAAAAAATCCGCGAATGACTACAAAAAGAAGCCCAATCTCGCGGTAAATAAGTGAGGTTGGCAACACTGTCGGCAGCCCAGCCAGCAGGCGCAGAGTGATGACTCATCGGTAGCAGCCAATCGGAGGCGACCGGAAGTCGGGGCAGATGCGGAAGGCAAGAGGAAGAGCTCGTCCAGCCGACCGTCTCCCTGCGTTTCTCGCAGCTTTTGAGCGTTTTGCTTTCACCCCTGACCCTGCTGTTGCTGCTGAGCGCTTCATTTATCTCGGGCCTGAACCCGAAGCTGCCAATTTTCCTCCTCGTCACCCTGCTGAAGCCTCCTGACCCAGCTGCTGTCTGGGAACGGGAGACCGAGGTGAGCGGGAGATTAAGGCAAGAACCTGTTGGGTTTGTTTATTTTTTTATATTTTGCCTGATTGAGAATTAGCTTCCTGGAGATAGGGAAAAAGGCAGAAAGAGAGTAGCACTGAAGGTAGGTGGAAGACAAGAGGAGGGTAGAAAGGGGTTGGGGCGAAAAGAGACGAACATCATGACAAGAGGGCAAAGACAGAGAAAGTCAAGGGTAGAATAAGCAGTAGGTGAACAAATAGGTCCCGAATTTGCTGGCTCTTCTGGCGAATAGTGTCCTTTCCGGATGCAAATTTAATTTTAATAAATCTCTTTATGTTCCTCTTGGCCCAGCAGGTCATCAAATAAGGGCTGTTGGGAATTTTTCAGTGGCTGATGCTCCTTTGAAATATCTAGGTATTTTTGTATACATTAATCTCACTGAATTATATAAACTAAATTATCCTAATATTCACAAACTACTTTCCAATATAGTATGGATCGATGGATAGAATTATACTTTACTCAATAAAGTATACCTAGTCAAAATGGCGGTGGTTCCCAAGTTACTATACCTTTTTCAACATCTTCCCTGCATCTTTCATGGCATTAATGGAGTGATAGCCTCCTTTCTTTGGTGGAGATAAACTCTGCTTATTAAATTAGCTATCTTACAATTACTCAGGGATTGTAGCAGACTGGACATCCCTGATTTATATGTATATTATTTGTCTGCTCGCTTAATTGGTGGGATGAACATACAGGAACATCCAAATGGGCCTCTGTAGAACAATTTCAGTCAGAAGGTGTAGACTCAAATATATTATTGACCACTCTCTTGCCACAATATCATAAAATTACTAGAACCGGTCTCTCATACTTTAAAGATTTTGAGCACTGTATACAAATTGTTAGGTTTGGACCTGGGAGGGCCATCACTTATCTCCTCTTTGATAAGTAACCCTTTATTATCTATGGCTATCATGTCAGTTGACATGAGAGATTGAAAGACACAGGTCTGAAATTTTTAGATCAAATTTGGGTTGGAAATACTTTCAAAACATTTGAGAATTTGAAGATAGAATTTGGTATATCAAATCACACTCCATATTTTTTTTGCAATCATATAAAGATTTATTGAGTAATGATAACATTATGGGGGATCTTCGCAGATGACATTCAACACCTTTGAGATTCAGGATGGAAGAAAGGAGCCCTCCTTCTTGGGCACAACAAAATAAGTGGAATATTGCCCTGTATTTTCTAGAGACGTGAACACTGAGGAGCCTTGCCAATGTATCTTCCACTGCCTGCTTCTTCTGTGGGGAGTGGCAGGGAGACTCCATGAACACGTCTGGAGGAACACTATGAAACTCCATTGCATACCTTTCTCGTTATCACCTCCAGGACCCATTGATCCAATGTGATTTTGACCCACCTCTAATAAAAGAGAGAGGTGTCCCCCTATCTCGTGTTCCTGGGGGTAGGTTAGCAAACCTTCATTGGGAGGCTCGAGATGTTCCACTACCCGAGCCCTCGCCTCTTCTGAGTTGTCTGGGACGAAAGGACTGAGACCTACCAAAGGGTCGAGTCCTCTGAAAA
Organism: Rhinatrema bivittatum; assembly: GCF_901001135.1. Lineage (NCBI taxonomy): Eukaryota > Metazoa > Chordata > Amphibia > Gymnophiona > Rhinatrematidae > Rhinatrema > Rhinatrema bivittatum. Next base: position 584,918,127 of record NC_042617.1, on the reverse strand, counting down.
GGTCACTCCTCTATAGGGTTGAAAACACTTGGATCCTCTAGCATGATCTCTCATGTTAAAGAAGAGTGCCTCTTATCCTCCACCAAACATCGAAGCAGTGATTCACCCCACTTACTGGCCAGTTTTTCCAACTTGCTCCCAAATTAATAGTGAGCCTGTTTCAGGGATCAGGTGAATGGTGGATCCTTGTCTGCTCATCCTGATGTGGCCCGTTTCCTGAAAAGAGTGAAACATTTTCGTCCTTTGTGGTTTCTGGTGCCCTTATGGAATCTTCGTTTGGTATTGGATTTCTTAGCAGGTCCTACATTTAGATGGATAACCTGACTTTGCAGTTACTGACCTTGGAAACCGTTTTTTTTTTTTTGTGGCAATTTGTTCTGTGCATAGGGTTTCCGAACTGCAGGCTTTGTCTTGCCGGGATCCATTCCTCTGGGTGACTCCAGGGGCGGTACAGCTGCGTATTGTGCTGCCTTTTCTACCAAAGGTGGTCACTGACTTTCACTTGAATCATTCCATCTACCTGTTCTCTCTGGACAGAGAGAGAGATGTAGAGGAGTATGGTCTGTTGCGACCCTTGGATGTTAAGAGGCGTATTGTCAGATACCTGTAGGTTATTAAGCCTTTACGGAAGATGGATCGCCAGTTTGTCCTTCAGGGTGGTAATAGGCAGGGAGAGCCAGCAGGCTCACAGGCTACCATAACTTGCTGGATTAAGGAGGTAGTCACAGCTACATACATTGATGCTGGGAAACCATTACTTAGGTCAGGACTCATTCCACTAGGGCTCAGGCAGTGTCACGGGCGGAAATGAAATTGTCTCTCGTCAACATTTGTCTGGCTGCAGCGTGGTCCTCGCTACACACTTTTTCCAAGTATTATCATATGGATGTGCAAGCCTGGGAGGATGCAGCCTTTGCACGTGTGGTTTTGACTGGACCGCGGGCAGCCTTCTGTCCTATTTGGAAGTAGCTTGGGTACATCCCACTTGTTCTGGATTTATCTGACTGGATGCTAAGAAATGAGAAATTACTATTTACCTGATAATTTCCTTTCTTTAGAAGAGTCAGATGAATCCAACTTCCCTCCCTTGGCTGCTGAATGGTTGTACTATGGTCCTCCTGCATAGCTATATGTTATAAGGATTGCTGGTGAATGTTAGTCCAGTCCCTAGACTAGTGTTAATACATTCTTGTCTGAGCTCAGTTTTGTATTGAAATGGTTATCTGTTTAATCAAGTTTTGCTGGTCTGCCCACAGTTGCTTTTGAAGAGAATACTGACAGGATGATGTCACTGCAGGGCTATATATACTGTGACGTCAGTTTGCTCCGTCTTCATTTGTTGGTAGAGGTGCATAACCCACTTGTTCTGGATTCATTTATTTATTGAGTTTTATATAATGTCATTCGCTGAAGCCACCATAACGGTTTACAAGATTCAAATTGAAATTCTCTTAACAATTGAGAAAAAAGGTATAACAGGATGCATATTAAACAAAAGATTAATCATTTATAGTACAGAAGAGAATCATTTTTGAGTGAGGAGGGTTTGTTTGGTGCTGGTTGGAGATGTTATTTTGTGGATTTGGTTGGAAGTTCCTTAGGGTGATAGGATGATGAGAAGTTTGACTGTCAATGTAGACTTTGTGAAACAGCAATGTTTTTAGGTTTGGTTTTTTTTTTGTGAAAGTTTTGAGGTTAGGTTGGGTTCTCAGATCTTTTGGGAGGGAGTTCCAAATTTTAGGGCAGGCAATGGAAAAAGCTCTTTCTCTGGTAGTTGTCAGGTGAGCATCTCTGATGGGGGGGACATTTAAGCGTCCTGAGTTGTTTGAGCGTATGTTTCTTTGAGGATTCTGGGGGTTATGTCATCTAACTGTCCTAAAGAAAAGGAAATTATTAGGTAAGTAGTAGTTTCTCATTTGCCTTTCTTATCGGTGCTTTGCATCTAACTTGCCAGTGCTTATGCTGTTTCCTGTTTTATTCATTTGGATCCAGTGATAGCTTCTCTTACCTTACCTTTTATTCATGCTGGTTGTCGTTTTTTAGCCTTCTTTCTGCCTTTTGAAATGAGAGGAATACAACTGCTCTGGCCTTCCATGATGGTAGTTTTTAAACAAGGTCCATGCCTGATTATAAACTGTTAATTAATCTTAGCAGCTGCTCCTTTCATGTCTGACTAACCATTTTCCTTCTTTTATCATAGTCTCCCTTTTGATAATTAAATGTTATCACAGTTGATTTCTTTAGTGTCCTCCCAAGAAAAGTCTTTGATAGAAGTATCTGTAAACTGGTTAGATTTGCAAAACAGATCTCTGAAAATGACCTGCTGATACTGGAGTAACTGTCCACAGTATAGCATTGCTTACACAGCAGTGAACTGCAAGGAAGAGTTGTCAGAAGAAAACCTTTTTCTACGATCTCATCACAAAAGTCATGGTGAAGAAATTGAAGCCGAAAAGAGGCTGGATATTTCTGCAAGACAACGGTCTGAAACATACCTCAAAATCAATCCATGAAATACAGAGAAGAAAAAAGTTGCTCAGTCCTGAATATTATTGAATATCTGAGGGGAGCTCTCAAACATGAAATGCATGCAAGGAGACCTAAGAATATTTTGAGCTAGAAGAGTTCTGCAAGGTAGACTGGGGAAAATATTCAAGAATAGAAGGACTGTCAGCTACCTACAAGAAACACTTGGAAGCTGCTGTTTTCTGCCAAAATAGGTGGTACAAGATATTGACTGAAAGGGTGTCCAAACCTTTTGCACATGCCATATTCATTTTTTTAAATTTCAATCTGTTAAAATCAGCAAATACTGCAAATTTTAATTTAAAAAAAAATGACTAAGATGTCATGTTTAACTTTGTACCACGTAGAGGTTGTCAGCTTCTGGTCACTGAGATTCATTGAAGCATACAATTTAACAAGGGGTGGCAAAACATTTTTGCGCACAGCTGTGTGAATGAGGAATTTGACTGGTGGATTAAAAAAGCCAAGCCGTCTGCAAAGTTTCATTACTTTGTTACAAGCTTTCCTTAGGATTCCTCAGCTTCTATTATGGTTTCTGAAAGGCCCGGCCACAATTGTTAAATCAATCCAGCGAGCACCTTGAATGTTGATGAGCCATCATAAAGATGTTTTCCACAGTTTTATTTTGTTTTATGTTTTTTGCCTTAATTGGCAATATTGTACACCATCTTGAATGGCTTTGTTGAGGGAGGATATATATAAATACATTTTGGACACTTCTGTGGCAAATACCATGGTGTCGGCATTCTTGATCTGTTTCCCCAGAGTGGTAAGGTAGGTTTGATCTAAATCTTGTATGGACATTGCTATAAAAAGAAGTTGCCGATTTGCATTTTGTATCCTTTGCAAACCATTCTAACAGTGGCTATAGTTCTGTTTTGAACTGTTATCTTATGACCGTAGGCCATTATGAAATTTATTGACTCTTAAAATATTATCTGGTGCTTTGCTAACAATTTGTGCATAGTTTCTCGTGGTGGATATCAATGTCCTTAAGCATCATGCAACAAGTGACTCTGTTCCATCTGGCATTTTGTGGCTCTGTACAGCCCCCATACTAGATGGTGAATGATATCAAATGAGAATCGGCAACTTCTTTTTTTTTTTTTTTAGCAATGTCCATACCAGATTTGATCAAACCTACTTTCCCACTCTGGGGAAACAGATCAAGAATGCTGACACCGTGGTATTTGCCATAGAAGTGTCCAAAATGTAGATATCTCAACTCTGCCTGCAGCTCTGATGCCAGATACACCCCTGCTCACATATACTGTGAGCATTCTGGCAAATGACCAGGATTCATTTCTAAGGAAAGTGGATAAGTGTCAGCTTTTTTTTTTTTATTATTTATTTATTATTTTTATTGTACTGAGTTTCATGATATGAATCACATCAACCCGGTATACAATTAACAATGTGAATAACTGCAGAGAGTAACATGGTAGAAACATTTCCCAATTCGACATCAAATATAATAAGAAACTTAACAAATAAAAAATACTGCAAATTACTATTTGCAATATATTTAAATTACTAGTAAATTAAATTTACTAGTTAGATTTCCTTTGCATGCTGATGAGACGTCCTCATAACAAGAATGAGTTATCTTAAGAGACATACAGTGCATTTGGGAAGTTCTGCTCACTACATATCAGGCATTTTGTATATGAAAGCAGTAGCTAGAAGTTATTGGCTTGGAATAGATGCTGATATTGAACACTCCATGAATAAATGCAGGCTATGTTAAACTTTGCATAATGCACCCCCAAGGGCAGAATTATTACATCCATGGTACATCATAAAAAAACTATCACAAAAAATATTTCTGCAGCAGCTACACTGGTTACCCATACAGCACCTACAATACAAGCTTACCATACTCATACACAACCTTCTTAACGATATTACCTTAACCTGGATCAGCTATTCTCTCAATCAACCAACTCTCAATCAACCAACTCCCCACCCAAACTTACAATATATTCTCTCTCCCAAGACTCAAAAAAAGAGGAGGTGGTCGTCTTCTTGCAGCAAAAAAAACACTGGGAATGTCGTTGCAAACCTCAATATCCTCCCATTCTCTAGAATTCGCAGTCTTCAGATCCTCTCACCTTCAAATCGGGCTAATATACGCCACCCCAGGATACCTTGAAACTGATCCGTCACCTTTGATTGAAAATATAGTAAAACACATCAACTCCACCATCCCAGCGATCATCCTGGGGGATTTCAATCTCCATGTAGATGTATCCCCCCTCTCTTCTAGTTGTGAAACCTTCCTAAACACACTAAACTTCATGGGTTTCAATCAAATAATTAAAGAACCCACACACAAAGCAGGTCATACGTTGGACCTCATTTTCATTAACCAGGAAATTACCCACTCCTCTCACCCTACATGCACACCAGTTCCATGGTCAGACCATATGCTGATCAACACCGTACTAAAGATAAACCTACCTACCACCCCAGGAAAGCAGAATACCTCAATCCAATTCAAGAAAATATGCAGCCAAGAAACACTCAGCAATTGCCTATCAGAGGAATTCAACCAACTAGACCTAACAAACGTGGAAGCAGCCATTTCGTCGTGGAACAACATTACCAAAAAAGTGGCAGATACCACATGCCCAACTATCACCAAAGCGCATCAAGCAAACAAGGACAATAGAAAACCCTGGTACACACCAAATCTAAAATCTTTAAAACAAGATCTCAGAAAAAAAGAACAACACTGGCGGAAAAACCCCACATCTACCAACATCTCAGCATTCAAGTCCACGATGCACCTTTACAGAATATCCATCCTCCAAGCAAAAAGAAACTTTTACTCGCAAAAAATTCACCACTTCATCTTCGACCCCAGGGCGCTTTTTTCTTTGGTATCATCACTCACTAAACCCGCATTGACATCCATACCAGATGATAAAGCAGCAAGCAAAGCGGAAGAATTGGCAACCTACTTTAAAAATAAGATCCCAAAACTCCTAACTCAGTCCAAGAACAATATCAATGCTTCACCAGTTACACCTCGAGCTGCTGTCTCAGCACAAAAGGCCAGCCTTAGGGAATTCGAACCGACCTCTTCTTTAGAGATCGAAAATATTCTAAAAAAGCTCAAACCTTCTTCACACCCTCAGGACTCCATACCCACCAATCTACTCATCGCTTGCGCTAAAACCATCTCCAAACCCATTGCACAAATCATCAACTGCTCATTCTCCCAAGGACTAGTACCTGACCCTCTAAAAATGGCAATAGTAAAACCACTTCTAAAAAAACCTAATCTTTCTCCAGAAAACCCATCTAATTATCGCCCAATTGCAAATCTACCTTTCATCGCAAAGATCATGGAACGAGTTGTAAACAAACAACTAACTGAATACCTGAACGACTACAACATTCTTTCTCCAGCTCAGTTCGGCTTCCGCCAATCACGAAGCACGGAAACTCTCCTTATTTCACTGACTGATTCCATATTACTAAATCTGGAAAACCGACACCCTTGTCTACTCATCCTACTAGATCTCTCGGCAGCTTTTGACACGGTCAATCATAACACTTTAATAGATCGTCTGTCAGACATTGGCATCGGAGATGATGCCCTCAAATGGTTCAAATCATTCTTACAGAACAGACAGTATAAGGTCAAGGTCAACAATGAAGTATCTCAACCAGTCACCTGCACCTTGGGAGTCCCACAAGGATCCTCACTCTCTCCAACCTTATTCAATATATACCTTCTCCCACTCTGCCAGCTCCTCATTAAACTAAATCTCATACACTACTTATACGCAGACGATGTATAGATAATGATTCCTATTACTGAATCTCTCCAAAAAACCCTGGACTTCTGGAACTCTTGCAAGCAAGCTATCAACAACTTGCTCACTAGCCTTAATCTGATTCTAAATCAAAGCAAAACAGAATACCTCCTTATCTCCCAAGACGGAACCTACACACATCCCAATACCATCCTGTCTACTCAATTAACAATGTCCACACAAGTCAGAAATCTAGGGGTTATCCTTGATAATCGAATTACAGATCTCTCATAAATAATATCGTAAAGGATGGATTCTTCAAATTACAAGTTTTGAAAAGGCTGAGACCTCTCCTCCATTTCCAAGATTTCCGTTTAGTGCTACAAGCACTCATTCTCACGAAAATAGATTATTGCAACTCACTTCTACTAGGCCTCCCGGCTAACGCCATAAAACCTCTACAGATGCTGCAAAACGCAGCAGCAAGGATCTTAACCAAGTCCAACAAAAGAGACCACATATCACCCATTTTGAAAAGCCTACACTGGCTTCCCGTTAAATTCAGAATACTTTTTAAAGTGCTCTCAATAACCCACAAGGCACTACACAAATTGGCACCACTCGAGCTCAAAATCCCTCTCCAATTCAACACATCCACCAGACCAGTAAGACAAGCCTATAAAAACAACCTGCACATACCACCGATGAAGTCAGCATTAAGCAAAAGAGCCTTCTCCACAGCGGGCCCCAAAATCTGGAACACTCTCCCACCAGAACTCAGATCAGTGCAATGCTCATCTACATTTAAAAAAAGACTCAAGACTTGGTTATTCAACCAAGCGTTCCCATAACAGCAACACGCGGAACATCCCTGCCAATGATCCTCCCGGTGACATTCCACCTGAGAGCTATTTAGATCATCTAAAGAACACACATAAACTTTGGCAGTCGAGGATCATAACCTAGTCTTATTAGTACTGTTTATTTAACCTACATTAGGCACTGTATCTTTTTTCTTATGCCTACATTAGGCAATATATCTGTTACTGGTTAACCCCATATATACCTATCCAAGTTATTTCAACCTGTTCATTGTAAGACATTTACTTGTAAATGTGATTGTTCTGTTATAATGTAAACCGAGTTGATCAGTAATTCTGTTATTGGAAAGTCGGTATATAAAAATGCTAAATAAATAAAAATAAAATAAATAAATAAGATTTACGCTCTTTCCAAAACCCTGCAGTTTTCATCTCAATCACTTCCAGATGTTCCTCCTACCTGACAATCTCACTTACCAGTGACCCAGGAAAGGGCCTTCTCAAGAGCAGGACCTGTGTTGTGGAATTCTCTACCTATGGTGATACGCTGTCTACAAAAATTGAAAAACTTAAAAAATTTAAAAAAGCCTTAAAAACCCATCTTTTTAAAATAGCTGTTGTAGGCATGGACCCTTGGCATGAGGTGGAGTTGGTGCAACCTGCAGGGAGGAGCTCTGCAGGTCCTCACTCAGTAGGCAGTGTCAAACAAGGCAGAGGCCCAACTGGAGCTTTGCTTATACCAGCCCATGTTTCCTTGGGTTGAGTCTTTGGGTGCCAGGGCTGGCAAATCTTAGGTAGAGGCTTCTGCTGATGGTCAGAAGATTTGTTAAGAATGATGGGTAGTACAGGTGAATCCGGAAGCAAGTTGGGGTTAGTGGCAGGCAGCTTTCAAGGATATCCAGGAATATCATAGTTGTGCTCTGCAGGGGGCGGGGATTGATTTTTTTTTAAAGAGAGAACAGGGGTGAAGTGCTTCTTTTGATGAATGTTGGCTTAAAACTGCCCCTATGCCCAGTGTAGAGGCATCTGCTTCAGGACTAAGGGTGCATGGGATGGGGATGACGTAGACAAGAAATTTCCAAAAAAGGCATTCTTCGGTTTTTGGAATGCCTCTACGGATTCAGTCCATGAAGTTGGCGCCCTTTCAGGTAAGAGCTGAGAAGGGGTTGCCACAGAGGAACAGTTTGGAATAAACTGACAATAATAGTTGGTGAATCCCAGGAGCCTCTGCAGTGCTTGAAGCCCCACTGGACGAAGCCAGTTCCTGATGGCTCTCACTTTCTTGGGGTCCATATGGAATTGGTCATGTGAAACAATGTACCCCAGGAAGGGAAGTTCACCTTTTTTGAAAGGGCAATTTTCCAGCTTGGCGAATAAGTTGTTTTCTTGCAGGCATTGCAGGACCACGCACATATCCCAATGGTGGGTGCTGAGATCTTTGGAGAAGATCAATATGTTGTCTACACAACCACACAAATGTAAAGTAAGTCACGAAAAATTTCATTAGCTGTCTTTTGGAAGATTGCAGGTGCATTGCAAAGCCTAAAGAGCATAACTAAATATTCATAATGTCTGTCTCGAGTGTTAAAAGCTGTTTTCCACTTGACGCCAGCCAATATTTGGAAGAGGTTATATGCTCCCCTAAGGTCTAGTTTGGTGAAGATCCTTGTGCCTTGTAGGCAAAGGGTAGTGATCCTTTTTAGTGATGGCATTTAATCCATTGTAATCAATATATGGCCTGAGCAAGTCTTTCTTCTTTGCCACAAAGAAAAATCCGGCTCCCGCCGGGAAAAAAGGTCAGATAAAGCCCTGCTCCAGATTTTCCTGGATATAGTCTGACATGGCTCTAGTCTCGGGGAGTGATAAGGGGTAAACCCTTCCCTGAGGAGGAGTTTTGATTCCGCAATCGTATGAGCGGTGAGGTGGTAATGTCTTCTTGAAGAGGAAAGCAGAGTCATCTTTGAAATCTGCATACTAAGGAGGGAGACCGGGGAGTGTTGTAGCCACAGTCAGGAGGTGAGGGGGTTCCACAATTTCCAGACAAGTGTTCCTACACTCGTGACTCGGGTGAGCTGAAGGGTAGTCTAATCAAATTAAGGATGATGTTGCTGGAGCCAGGGTAATCCCAGGACAATGGAATGGATGAACCTGGTGATGTGTAAACTAATCTCCTCTTGGTGGAGGAGGCCAGTATGTAGCATCAGTGACGTGGTAGTCTGGGTGACCTGGTGGGAAGAGGATCTCTGTAAATGGAGATTATCAGGGCACAGCCCGATGCATAGTGGGATTAAGTAGCTGGTCCACGAGTTCTTTCATGATGAAGTTCTCGTAGGAACCAGAGTCCTCAAATGCCTGGGTGGCGAAGCTTGGGGATCCCAATTTTAAGGTCACAGTCAGTAATTGTGTTGCTGGGACAGTAAGGTTTAGGGTCACCTCCCCACCAGACCCTAGGCACTGGGAGGTTTCTGACTCAGGGGGCATTGAGCGAGTAGAAGGCCCCGGCTCGCACATACAGACATAAGCCAAATTGTCTTCGGTGGAGCCTCTCCTCGGGTGTTAAATGATTATTTATGTATTTAAATCTTTTTCTAGACCGTCATTAAGGTGGGTACTGTCACAACTGTTTACAGTAAGGCACATAAAAGTAATGCTATTAAAATCTATCAGTTTACACAGGTGCCATAAGGTTCGGTAACATAGTTTTTAATTAATGTTAGTTGTTGAATGAATGTGTTCAACATCATGTCCAGGTCAATTCTATAGCAGTTTTGAGTCCAAGACTCATTCTATAATTGTAACTTATCCCTTAGTGATGAGTTCTATTAAAAACTACACCCTTATTGTTTGTGTGGGTGTTCATTGTTTGTATCTTGCACTTCCCTGGTTTCTATTCTCCCTTCTCTTTTTGAAAAGCTTGTTTAAAGAGCCAAGTTTTTAGATTTTTTTCTAAATGTTTTGTTTTCTCTTTGTAGCCTTAGTTCCAAGGGCATGGAGTTCCATAGTATGGGTCCCACTAAGGATAACGCCCTTTCTCTTACCTGGGTTAGTCTTGCTGTTTTGACTGATGGAATAGTTAGAAGTGCTTTGTTGGCTGATCTTAGGTATCTATTGGGGATGTGTACACGAAGGGCTGTGTTGAGCCAGTCTGCGTTTTCGTTGTGTATTAATTTGTGTATGGTGCATAGTGTTTTGTACACCTGCATGAGCTCTTCGAAAGAACCCACAGTTTGGAGGAGTTGGGGGCCGGAAGTGAAAGCGGCCATTGGAGCCAGGGTGCTATTATCACCATTCTTCAATGTGGTCAAACCTCTCTTGCCCTTTGCTGGAGTCATAAGTCAGTCTTGCCTGTCAGCTTGATAAGCCCTTCCAAGGAAGTAGGTAGGTCCCAAGCCACAAGCTTGTCTTTAATCATGGTGGGGACACCTTCCAGGAAAATGGTGTGGAGTCTTCCTGCCAATTAAGCTCTGTTGCCAGGGTCCAGAACTCAGTGGCATATTCCTCCAAAGTTCTGGTGCCTTGATGGAGATGGAGTAGTTCTGAACCCATGATGGCCAACTGGCCATTCCTCAAAGACCGTCTTGAACATGCTTGTGAATTGCAGATTGTGCAGTATGGGATCCGTACGCTCCCAGAGGGGAGAAGCCCATGCCAATGCCTTGCCATCCAGAAGGGAGAGAATATAGGTGGTCTTGGTCAACTGTGCCTGCAATGCAAAGTGCATGTTGCACTGGTTCAACAACCCACAGCATTGCTTGGAGTCCCTGGCATACAGGGGTGGAACTGGCAGGTGCAGAATAGGGTGGCGACAGGACTGCTGGGGTCATGCCAGCTTCCAGCCGTGTGGAGAGTCATTTCATAGAAACTGCCAGGATCTCCAGAAACTTCTGCGGCTCTTGCAACTTGTGTGCAAGACCCGGGATCACCTGCAAGGCTGTGATAGCTGCCAAATCCATGGCCTCTGCAATTTGTTGTGGACATGGACCCTTGGACCGAGGTGGATTTGGTGCAACCTGCAGGTCCCCACCGTTGGCAAACTGAGTTAGGCGAGGCAGAGGCCCAGCTGGAGCTTCGTCTGTATCAGCCCACGTTCCCCCTCAGGTTGAGCCTTTGGGAGCTGGAGCCGGCAGGTCCTAGGTGGAGGCTTCTACTGATGGTTTGAAGATCTTTTGAGAGTGCTGGGTAGTACAGGTGAATCCAGAAGTAGGTTGGGGTCAGTGAAAGGTGGCATTCGAGGATATTCAGGAGGCAGGCAGTGCACAGTGGCAGGTAGCATTTGACTGACTCCATTAGTCAGGCCAAGGTCAATACCAGGTATTTTCCATAGGGAAGGCAGGAAGGAAAGGAGCAGCATGGGAGGTAAGGCATACTGAAGAGCTGAAGAAGGACCACGGACACTGAAGATGAAGAACACAGGAACTGAGAAACGAAGATAAGGACCACTGGAACAAGAACACAGAAGCTAGGAAATGAAGATAAGGAACGCTGAGGCAACTCACGCTACAGAACTTAAGGAGGCCTGTTGCCAAGGCAAGGACCATAGAGAAGCAAGGGCCTTTTATGGGCCAGCCCCTGTGAGGTCATCAGTGGATGCCGCAGAGGGTTTCTCACCATGGGCCCTTTGAATCTTGAGGTCAGTCAGGCCTGCACCTAGGGGAGGCCAGAGAGCATGTTGGCGGCGTCATGCCGCAAGTCGAGTCAGAAACATCTGAACTGGTGGAACGCGGCAGCCTGCCATGCGGCTGCACTGGGGATCCTTGATAGCGTCAGGGGCTGCTGGTGGTGGCTCGAACCCAGAGGTAAATGTGACAGACCATAGGTGAGCTCCACGGATTGCCAAATGCAATAGTAGCTTTCCCAGCATTTAATTATCACTCCTCCCTGTGGTTTGGAGCTTCATCCTCCCATGTGCATTGCAGTTGTCTCCACTGGCTGGCCAGCTTTAACCTCCACCCTTTTTCTTTTTTTTTTAGGCAGTTTTGATTTGTCTCCTGAACTTTTACTTATGTGGCAGGCTTTATTTATGTTTCTTGTCTCTGATGATCCTATTTTATTGTGTGCATATGTTTTAATTATTTTATGAATGTTCGTTTGTGCCCCGCCTCAAACTATGGAGGGAGCGGGAAATAAGTACTTTTTAAATAAATAAATTGTTGAGAATCGGGGAAAACAATCATACTGTACCAATCCTGGTACCAAAGTGAGTGGGTGCATTAACATCTATTGAAAACTGAACCCAGAACTCCAGCATTAGGTGGTGCCCATCTCGGCTTGCCTATTGAATTGTACATACCTGAGGCTGCAATGCTGTCATCGTGCTCAAATGTATCGGGCTTGGTAGTGTGTCCGTCAGTGCTCGCTTGCTCAGTCATCGGTATAGAGTTGTCCCAGCCCGCCGATAGATGGCGCAGCCGCCTTCGAGGCACATACATCGCGCTTGGTAATGTCAGACAGAGGAGCCTCCTCCATCCCTGCTCTGTGTGTAGGAGAGGAACGTGGCGCAACTGTGCACAGGAATGTTGCTTTTTCAAGAACAAACTCCTTTCAGCAAGTCAAGGTAAAGGTCTTAGGAAGGCAACTTAAAGAAAGACCATAGAGTTTATACCAAAAATGTCGTGTACAAAGAGGTTTTCAGCAAATAAATTTCATAGCCAGCCATGGCTTTATCTAATGTACCTCCACGTCCCTTCCCTAGGTGAAAACAATTTCGTTTTTCCTTTTCAGCTAACTCTTCCATACAAGAGAATATGTACCAATAAAAATGCTCGCCACCCGGGCGTAGAACGGGTGCAGTTACTATATTCAACTTGGATGTCTAAATTATTTATTTATTTATTTATTTGAGGCTTTTATATACCGATAATTGTTTAGTAACATCACATCGGTTTACATTCAACAAAAACTCACAACAGCGCTATGCAATATAGGTAATCGCAGCAGTGTTTACAGATAATAAACTTGAGATAAATGAAAGTTCTATAGAATGTATGAGGAAAGCAAGATAGAAGGTAGAAATTAACTTATACAGGAGAGTTATATGTAAGAGAACTACCAAAATTGAAGGCAATATTAGCTGGCAAATTAAATCTCATGGAGCAGGTATGAGAGATTCATGGAGGGGTAGTGAGATTGAGAAGAGGATAATAATGATTATAATGGCTGGTGATTACTTTATGTAATCACCAGCCATCTACCAGCTATCTACTCGGGGGAAAGAGAAGTAATGTATCCCAGCATGTGGATATTTGCTTCAGCTGCTGGATGGCAACCAAGCATATTCTAGCTGAGAACACATTACTGTTCTTTACAAATGGTATCTGAAGCATGGATGTGCAGGCCTTGGCTCCTGAATAAACCTATTGTCATACTTCATGCCATTGACACATTGATCCAGGTGAGGCTCCCAAGCAACAGATTGACTGTTGCTGCCTTAGTATTTGTGTTTTCTGTCATACCAGTTACAATATATGCAACCATTACATAAGAACATGGAAGATGTGGCAGATAACTGTTTGGACCGCCTTGCTGTGCTGCCACAGATTCTGTTAGTTGCCCTTTTGTGTCTCTGGGAAGGAGGAGGAAGGATCAAGCTTCTGATTAACAATTTTATATGCTTTGACTTTTTATACTTGAATTATTTATTTATTTATTATTTATTTATTTATTAACTTTTATTTACCGACATTCGTGAAACACATCATGCCGGTTTAATCCATATACAGAGTTAATAATTTGGTTTATAAACTATCCAGAAACTTGCTGAGATCAAAAGTTTAATAAAGTAGTGTGGTTGCTGTGTAGTCCCCCTTAGATGTGTAAACTTATGTTAATACAATTTTAGAAGAGTTATCCCATAGTCTACATTCCCTCTGACCACCACTGACCAGCCTGGTGCCACGCCAGAAGTTTGAACCATGCGGGCCCCGTAGACTCACAGGATCTTGCCATCTTCATGTGGTTCAAACTGTCCGAGAGCTGGTGTGGCATCGGGTGGCTAGGTAGCACACGGTGAAAGAAGCCTTGCCATACTTATACATTGACGCTTGGTAATGCTGTTTTGTATTTTCACTGCTGCTTTCTTGCATGTCTTTTCCAGCTGTCCTTTCGGGAGCGTTCTCATTAAGACGGATTTCAGGAAAGTAACACACAGACCCTCAAGAGAAACTTTCTTTCCTGCTGCACAGAGAAGATGGTGAATGTTCTGAAAGGAGTTCTTGTGGAATGGTTGGTACATACAATGAATTTCCTTTATGCCCAATTAGAGGTTCATTCTGATCTTCCTGCTTATGCCCTAACCTCTTCTTTTTCTGTCAGCAAAGCCTTGACATGTGGGTGGTGTCATCCAGCGGTGACGAGCAGACACTTCCCTGTAAGCTCATAGAGCTTTGACTCTACTGAGCATCTGTGAGAATCCCCATGTGGACATGTACCCCTTCTCTCCAGGAAATGGTTTCCTGCTAATCATTTTTCAATACCATTTTTTAATTATTTTGTAGCCTTGCTGCCTTGACAGCCCCCCCCCCCCACCCCCCCAAAACAGCACTTTTCAGTGCTATATTAAAATAAAGTACCAAGAAGCCCTCAGTGCCTCATAGCTATTTGTCTTTTACAATCCTATGGATTGAGCAAAATGATAGCCAAACAAACATTGTTCAGTTGTTTAGAGGACTGTATTACACATTGTTATGCCCTAGCAGGCACCAAATCACAAATGCTATCAAGGCTTATCAAGTGGGAACCATGGCTTCATTAGCGGTTCATCAGAGTGCAGTACCTATTGAAAACATCTGCAAAGCGGCAACTTGGTCATCGGTGCACATTCTCGCTTCCTATCACGGTCTGGACAATTTATCAAAAAAGTGGCAAATTTGGACAAGCAGCTTTGTGTAACTTGTTTAGTCAGCAGTCCATTCTCCATGATGACTTATTCAGTAAACGCTCCTCTGTAACCCTTATCTAGGACTTCCCACACGTCTGTCTTAGCTAATTCAGCCCTGCTTGTCAACGGAGAAAGCAAGCTTGCGTACCGTAAACAGTGTTCTCTGTAAACAGCAAAATGACTTGCCTAGACTTGGCTCTAATATTGACTGAGGGCGTTCACAATGCAAGTGTGAATTCCCACACATGCTCAGTAGAGCAAAAGCTTTATGAACATAGAAGGGGTCCGTTCAGCACCTTCTGATGTCACTCTTTTAATGTTATGGTTAATTCAGCTGTCAGAAAACTGGTGACCTAATTTTATATTGCTATATTCACCACAAGCTACATGACTTCTGCCTTGTGGTTACCTAGGAAACATCCACATTCTTATAAGTCACACTTTTTATTATTTTTGGCTTGGCAGTTCTGTCCTTTTGGCTAACAAATCTCTCTTGGGTATTTAGAAGCTAGGTCCTGTAATTAAACCTGGTGCAGCAAATGGAACACTAGCAAAAAAGTCTGCAGAGGAAAACAAGCTAAAAACACCAGACCCACTTATTTTTTTAGCGCCCTGTGGTTTGTATATTTACCATAACAGTTTCAGACCAGAGAAAAGACTTTTTTTTTTTTAAATTCAGATTTGATGACTTCAAAATCCTTTTGAAATTTGACTCGCATCCAAGTCAAAGCTAATAAAATAGAATTGCTTGTCGGCTCAGCCTCTCTGATTTTGCAAAGCTGTTTGTGATTGGATATCCTATAGACTAGATATCCTATGATATAGCCATTGAACAAAAGCAGTGGCTATATCATACATTTTAGAGTTTGGATACATGGAAGGGTTGAATAGAGGGGTGGGAAGTTAGTTATGTTGATAAACCATATGGATCAGAGGTTTAAAATACTCCTCTTCACTGACAGTAAGTAGTATTAGAATAAGAAAGTATGAAGTTTATAAACTCATTTCTGTATTCTGGACTTTTTTTTTATTTTGTAAAAGTCACATCTGTCCTCTTGGCTTACTGCGTCTCAGCTTGGTCATCAGGGTTCCCCAGGATATCAGTAATGGACATATGCATGAGATATATTTGTGTCTAAGAACTAGGCTGATTTATGCAAATATTTAATATTTTGGCAACCAGAGTGAGCATAGGCTGGGAATGAGACTGAGAGCCGTCGCCCCAGCTTGAAGTAATGGAATTTCTGTACTGACTCGCGTCGCTTTGAAGGAAGGTGGCTCTCACTTAATGTATGTCGTTGTCACAGCGATCCAGCAATGAAGCAGTTCCTGCTGTACTTGGATGAGACCAACGCCCTTGGGAAGAAGTTCATCCTGCATGACTTGGACGAAACCCATATATTTGTGCTGGCTGATCTGGTTAATGTCCTCCAGGAGAAGGTGGGCGAGTTAATGGACCAGAACTCTTTCCCAATCACACAGAAGTAAAAGTCCTACTGGGACTGCCCTCGGAAAATGGGAAATGCCAAAGGAGTGGGCATGGACCTGAGACAAGCAAGACGTTTTTCCCTGTATTGTGGGTCTGTAAGTGCCCACATGTTACTCCTATGATCTGTAGTCAGAACTGTTTATTTTTAACAAGCAAGTTTTTTTTTTCTTCTGGCCGTGTACTCTTTGGATTTGTTACTCCTTTTGCTGCAGGAATTTGTCATTAAATAAAATGGTACTACTGATCTAGCTTGTTGTAGTGAGAGATTTGGTCGACACCTACGTTTGCTCTTTAAGGAGAGGTGCATTCAGTCAGTTGAAAGCCGTTTTAATATAATATACAGATTAGATGACAGAAAAATATCATCTGGCCCATTCACTCTACCCAGTTACTCCTTTCTGTTGTTAAGTGTGTATCCCAGCCCGAGCACTTGACTTTCTCCGTGTACGGGCAGCACAAATATCAGCCACACAAGCGGGTGACGTCGTCCGACAGCACGGACGGACAGAGCATGGAGCTTGTGTGTTCCCGTCCAACTGTTGCCACTTAAGTCTCAGTCTGTTTTCTTCTGCTAGCAGGAAAGGGCATGGTTTTTGCTCTCTAAAACTAAAGGCGCTTAGAGTTGTTTTCTCCCTGGGTAAAAGTTTTTTGTTTGGGTTTTTTTTGGGAGACTCAAAAAAAAAAAATGTAATTTCTTTTTCTTCAAGACTGGGTTTGATTTAGCATTGCTTCTCTTCAAGTCGGCAGATGACAAGCCAGGGCTCAAAAGATTTCCTAGTAGTTGCTCTTCTAAAATGACTCTCTCAGATCAGCATGGTTGCCATGTTCAGTGTCTCGGACCTTATGATGATCTTAACTTGTCACCAAGGGCCGTAAGACCTGAGAGTACCTTGAAGTAGTATTTTAAAAATGTCCTCAGGCTTCCAAGCAGTCAAAGTGAAACATTTTTCAGCACAGATGCTGTTGCCTTAATCAAAAAAAAAAGTATAGTCCTCTTATGATTGGTATAATGAATCTGAAAAGTCTCAGTACAGAAAGTGAAGCGATTGTAAAATCTAGCATCTCGTGCAATGAATAAGTAATTTTCTCTATTAGTGCTATATGTGTCAATTGTGTCTTCCATTGAGCGACACGTGAGCACTTTTCCATAACCGTGCAATTAATAGGTCTGGCCACATGTATGCATTGAGTAATAAAAGCTTTGTCTGCAGTCAAACCAAACACTGCAGTGTCTCTCTAGTAGCCCAACACCTCAAACTTGGCATTAGAGAAAAGTTATTTTTATAGAGAAGCCTAATCTCCTTTATGTCCCGTCACGCCCCCCCGAAGAAAAATACTAAGGGATAGAACCAATATGTGCCCCTTTGACCATAGCCACACCAACATACAGGTGCATTTTTATTGGTAACCAGAATAAGGACAGAACATCACATAATGCAATCTGAATACAAAAATAACAATCCAAACAGGCAAAACTCAGTATAGGATGAACAGTATCAAACATGATGTATAATGCATTAGCAACTGGTACCGGTTTATGTTCCTTCTATGATGATCCCTACCCTTCCCCCCCCCCCCCCCCCCCCCCCCCCCCCCCCCCCCCCCCCCCCCCAACACGACCAGACCAACGGATATCTTGAGGTAAGAGGTTTAGCAAATGGTGTAATAACATGGAAAGATGAAGAGAACTAGCAGAGTTTGAAATGTAGAGCCATACTTTGCTGTAATGAGGAGTCCTTCTCAAGAGGCCTGCTGGGAATAGGGCTGATCTGCCGTGAGAACAGTATCAATCAACAAACGTTCCCAGTTCCGTGGGAGGTGTTCCCCAAATGACTCCAGCAGCCACACATTAGTTATGCCGTCAAGTCACCCTGACCTGCAAACCAAGTGCAATAGGGCTCCCAGATTTTCTGAAAGGCAAGGATGCGATCTTGATGTAATGCTGTAAGCTTATTCAGCTGATAATAAGAGTATAAGCATTGTAAAATATTTGCTAAGGCTGGTGCATTTTCTTTCTTCCAGTGGAGTGCAATCTCCACTCTCTTTGCAATAAAGACTTGTAGAACCAGTTTCTGAGTGGCTTGTGTGATTTCTGGTAGTGGTAATCCCAGCAATGCATGCCAAGGTTCAACTTTAACGGTTGCATTAAGAACCTGGGCCATCCACTCAAATACCTCCTGCCAGCATTTAGTAACCTTGGGGCATTGCCACCAGATATGGTAGTAAGTGCCCTTGGCCTCACAGCCTCTCCAACATCTATCAGGTATGTCTGGTGCAAATTTATGAAGGGCGACCGGCGTATAATGCCAGCGGTAGATCGATTTATAGCAGTTTTCTTGGAGCCCTGCTGATATGGAGCACTTATGAGCAGCAGAGTAAATCTGTTCCCAGTCTTTATCTTCCAAGGATACTTGAAGGTCTACTTCCCAAAATGTCCGATGTCGTAAGGGACCCAGTTTTTGTCCATTTATAAGAGCATATATCTTTGATATCACCCCCCCGCATGGAAGAGGCATTTTTGCAAAGTGTTACCCTTGGATCTTATGGTGCCCTCTCTAAGCCCCTTGAGTGTAAAATGATACACCTTAGCATACAGAAGAAAATCAATATTGTCAAGAGCAGGTACTTTACATAAGTTTTCTTTAGAAACCATAGCATCCTGTAGATATACATGACCCAATTTACAGATGATAGCTTTTATCCACTGCTGATGGGCCACGGAGCAGTCTCGAAGAGGCACCACCACATTAGTAAATAAATGGGTCATCATGGAGTATTGCTTCGGACCCACCAACACCGGCTTCCAAAGTCGCCATAGTCGCAGGGTGGTTAGCAAGGCAAATGCTATGGATAGGGTCCCCCCTCTTGATGTTTGGGGCTGCCAAGGGAGCGCATCCATTGGGAAATGGCCTAAATGCGCCTGCTCCAACTTAACCCATTATGGGATGTCCCTGGTGCTGTGAAGGGCTACCAGGGCTCTCGGTTGTGCTGCGCCATAGTACCACAAAAGGTTTGGCACCTGTAATCCCCTGCCGTAGTTTAGGTTGAAACAGAATGGCCTTGGCTATCCTAGGGGGACGACGCCTCCAGATGAAGTGACACAATTGTTGCCATTTTTTAAGCAGAGTAGAAGGAAGGTATATAGGAATTGTGGTAAAAAAAATATAAAAAGTGAGGGAGAATGTTCATCTTAATAATGGCCAATCTTCCCAACCTCGAATGGGTATGTTCTAACCATTTGTCCAAATTTTCCCAGATATTATCAATAAGAGGTCGGTAATTTAAGTCATACAATGAATTAGTGTGTGGACCCAACCTAATCTCCAAATACTTAAGAGATGTGAGAGTCCATTTGAAAGGGAACCGTTGCTGTAGTGCTGTGACTACTTGAGAGGATAAGGTTACAATAAACTCCGTTTATTGTAACGCCTCACCGCGATAGTTTTGTTTTATGTAAACCGACCTGATTTGATATTTTATCAAGAATGTCGGTATATAAAAATGCTAAATAAATAATAAATATTTCTGACTTGTTGAAATTAATTTTCATTCCAGACCTTGCTGCAAATTTGGCCAACTCGTCCATAACTCCCTGAAGTGAGCACTCAGGCTCAGTGAGGGTGAACATAACATCATCGGCAAAGAGGGATATTTTGAACTGAGCAGACCCTTTGGATACCCCTCGAATGGCCTCGTTGCCCCTAATTTGGATTACAAAGGGCTTCAAAAATATAGCAAACAGGAGGGGGGAAAGGACACCCCTGTCTAGTACCCCTCTGAATTGAAAAGTGGGGTCCGTAGCTCCCATTGACTTTGACTCTGGCAGCTAGGTGTGCGTACATTTTGCGAATCCAGGCAATAAAAGAAGTCCCAAAACCCATTGCATGCATCGTTTGAAAGAGAAACTCCCAGTGAACTAGATCGAATGCCTTTTCAGTATCCAAGGCAAAGAGTATAGCTGGAAGGCCTTCCTGGTGCACCATGTCTATAATGTCTACAATCTGGCGGACATTGTCTGCTGCTAGTCGCCCCAGAACAAATCCCACTTGATCATTGTGTATGATCCCCGGTTGTGTATGACCCCCCGTTTAGCTGGGCAACCAATACCCTGGCCAAGATCTTCAAGTCTTGGCCAGGGTATTAGTGACAACCAAACTGAAGGCATGTCACTCTTAACAGTTTGGGAATGTTCCAAGGCAGTGATCCGGGGTTCTTGCGTTGCCCGAGCGGCATATTGTACCAAAGAAAGGGATGCTCAAAGAACACAGCTGCTCTTGGAACTTGCTAACTTAACACAGCGACATAGTAGTTCTCAGAGAAGCTTTACCAGAAAATTTTAGTAGTGCGGGCCCAATTAAGATCTTTAGAGGATACGGCTATTAGCCATTACCTTACCCTCCTTAAACAGCAGCACTTCAAAGGAGGAAATAAGGCAGGCAAGTACCTGGCCAGACAATTAAGAGTAGCCCAGGCACAAACAGTAGCCAAGATACTAAATACCAAAGGACAGGTGGTTACTTCATCAGAGGAAATATGCCAGTCCTTTACTGACTGTATGCCTGAGACACCTCCATACCCCTAGAAACCATATGTGACTACTTAGAGGATACCACTTTGCCACAGATTACCCCTTTACAAAAAGAGGTCCTAGACAAACACATTTCTCAGCAGGAAGTGTTGGCAGCTATCAAAAAATTAAAACCCGGAAAGGCACCAGGGATGGATGGATTCACGGGAATATACTACCGTAAATTTGCCCTCACCTTGGTTGGCCCTATGACCCAAGCTTTTAACTCCCTATTAGAGGGCTCAGACTTTACCTCGGATGCAAATACTGCAGGTGTAACAGTGCTCGCTAAGCCAGGACGGGACCCCACTAAATGCAGTTCATATAGGCCAATATCCTTAATTAATATTGACTTGAAGATCTTGGCCAGGGTATTGGTTGCCCGGCTATACGGGGGGTCATACACAACCGGGGATCATACACAATGATCAAGTGGGATTAAACCACTACAGATGCTCCAGAACTCAGCAGCCAGGATATTAACCAACACTAACAGGAGAACTCACATCACCCCGATACTTAGAAACCTACACTGGTTACCTATTAAATACAGAATTTTGCACAAAGCACTCACTATTATCCACAAATCCATACACAACCAACTTCCTTTAGACCTTCAGTTACCACTCAAATTATACACATCTACAAGACCCATCAGAGAGGCACACAAAGGAACCCTTCAAGTTCCCCCAACTAAATCCTCTTGTCTAACCTCCACGAGAGAACGGGCACTTTCCACAGCTGGCCCCATCATCTGGAATAACCTGCCGACGGATCTAAGTCTGGAACCCTGCCTGATTACCTTCCGGAAAAAACTCAAGACTTGGCTTTTTGTCCAAGCCTTCCCTCAAGCATAACATCGCAACAGTGCTTTCATTTAGCTCAATAGACTAAATGTCCAACCCAGTAACTGCATATCCATTCATGTTCATTCTCCAGTTTTTTCTGTCCTTTATTTCCTGGCTACTCTAGCCTCCAAGTTCTTTACCCTGTTATTTGTATCTGCGCTTCGGCCTTCTTGTTATATGGTTTTTTGCTAAGTTAACCCCTAAGTTTAATGTAAACCGGCCTGATATGAAGCTTGTCATGAAGTTCGGTATAGAAAAATGTTAAATAAATAAAAATAAAATAAAGAAATCCGTAAGTTGTTTGGTTAATAATCACTCATGGTGCTTTCTGACATGTGTTTCCTGAACAAAAACTATCCTGGCTGCCTGCCTGTGGAGCTCCCTCTTAAAAAGCAGCCGCTTCCGAGGGGAATTGAGACCCTTTACATTGAGGGAAAACAATTTAGACGCCATAGGTGTACAACTGTGTGGTCCCCACGCCCATCCTTCCCCCCCATATGGTAGGCACCCAATAAACCTCTGGCCCTCGCATTTCGGACCTCAATCTTTTGATATAGACCCTTGACTTCCCAAGTACCCTGTGAATAGCCATACTTATGCGGTCGGTCGTGATCCCTTTATATCCTACAGTATCCCAAGTCCCACTATGGGATAATTGGCTCCTGAGGGCCTGTGGCCTCCCATGCAGAGTCATAAGCATGGTAATGCATCCCCCCCCCCCATGGGCCCATTAGGTAAACCATTGGTACGAAGTAATAAGTGATAGCCCCCTTTGGCTAGTGCACACAGCAGTAAAGCTCCATATAAGCCTCAGAACATGAATAAACAGATCAACTATGAACAATCATCCCCAGATCCAAACCTGCCATTATAACCACCATTCATCAGTCCAAGAACTATGAGTGAGTATCTCCTTTAACAGTGAGTAAAGTTGAAAGGAGCCTCTCCTTCAGCCGTGATCTGTATTTTGTGATCTGCTCTCCTCTGGTTGGCGGTGAAGCCTCTTGCCGCCTTTCCCTGCTCTCTGCCACCGTGGAGCCGAGTCTCTTGGTGGGATGGGGTCCGCCATTTTAGAGAGTGAGAAGGAGACCGGTAGTTGGGCTTTGAGAAAAGCTGCTTTCGCCTCTTCAATGGAGATAATCCGATGTGTAGTTCCCTGATATTGGAAAGACAGGCCGAAGGGGTATGTCCAGCGATACCGAATGTCTCGTTCTCTCAAAGCAGCAGTCACCTCCCTCAGGTTCTATCTCTTTTTGAGCGTGATTGGCGCTAAGTCCTGGAATAAGGATATATGAAAGTTTTTCCAGGTGATGGTCTTCAGTTGCCGTGCCTCAGCCAGGATGCGTTCCTTTAGTGGATAGCTGGTGAAACAGTATTATATCGCTAGGCTTTTGATCTCTGCGAGGCCCCAAGGCTCTATGAGCACATTCAAAACTCACTTCTGGAATGGCCTCCACTCCATCCGAGGGTTCCCCCCCCCCCCCCCCTTGTTCAGGATAAAAATGCATATTTGAGTTGCAACCTGCTTCGCGTCTGCAAATTCAGGGGATTCCGGAACCCCCCGGATCCTTAAATTGTTCCTTCTGCCTCTGTTTTCTAGGTCCTCGATTTTTTCATGTAGCGCTTTTAAGTCAGCAGCTGCCGCTTCCTGTTGGGTCACCAGGGTATTAATCGCGTCCCCATGCCTGTCGATGTGATTTTCTGCATCATCCATGCGATTGCCCATTGCTGCCAAATCATCTTTTAGATCTGCCACGGACGCCATTATATCTGCTTTTATACTGCTTCAAATTGGCTCGTAGTTCATCGTCGGGCCTCCTCCCCTGTGAGTAGGGAGGCAGAAGGTGCCGATTCGGGGTCCGCTGGTTCGTGCAGGTTTTCCTCAGGCTCGCCTGTGTCTGCGGGCTCTGGGCGTCCGGTTTTCGGCCCAACAGCTGCGGGCCGAATTCAAAATTTTTTTTACTTTTAGGACCTCCAACTTAATATCGCCATGATATTAAGTCGGAGGGTGCACAGAAAAGCAGTTTTTACTGCTTTTCTGTGCACTTTCCCAGTGCCGGAAGAAATTAGTGCCTACCTTTGGGTCGGCGCTAATTTCTGAAAGTAAAATGTGCGGCTTGGCTGCACATTTTACTTTCTGTATCCCGCGCGCATACCTAATAGGGCCATCAACATGCATTTGCTATTAGGTGCCGCGGGTTGGATGCGCGTTTTTCTCCCCTTGAAGGAGTTCAATTTTATGGACTATCGCTGTACGAGAAGATCTGAAGAACTATGTCTAATCATGCTACAGTGAAACGCACAGCCATCTTGATTTACTAACATTTGCAACGCAAACGAACCCTAACACGTAATGACGTACTTACGCACTAACGTTTAGTGAACGTGACTCCATTTTGGATTCATATTTTGTATTGTATTAATACGAACGCCGTCGCAAATGTCTAACCCGTCAATTAAATGACGAAACAATAGTCTGATCATAAGCTACACCTACTAAAGACCACGCTAGCTATTGCTTGTTCAGCAGTTTGTAAAATGATTGTTCAGCAAAACCAGAACGCATGTGCAAAAGATAAGAATTGTAAAGTGCATAAAAGTTTGCTCCTAAGGGGGCGTGGCATGCAGTTGTACTAAGCCGTTGTCTTAGCTGCATCTTGCTAGCAATAAAAGTCTATCTTTGCGGATCAGTTGTCTGGACCTCCTTACTGATAAAAAAACAGACGGTTACATTTGGCGAGCTTCAGCCAGGAGGTGCCGGGGACGCTATTTTAGCCCCCCAGCTGGTCCGGTGGTTTGGTGGCGGAGCGATCCCCCAGACTTACTTGGTGAGTGGCCACCGCTGAGTTCAGCGATCAGGTTTCTGAGGGGACCGTTCCACAAGGAACTTCTTGAGACCTCTGGGCTGGTGATTCGAAAAGAAGGCTTTCTTCGCGATCGAGAGAACGTTTCAGGCAAGTATACTTTTATCTGCACGGGAATAAGAACCAGTGGGAACCTGAATTAGAAACCAGATACAGCTAAATTACCAGCCGATCCTGAAAAATGGATCGAGGGGGCGTTGATCAAACCCCACAGCGTGGTTAGTAGGGGCTCCCCCTCCGAAGACCTCGTTACTGAAAACCTGAATTGGAATTTCGGAAATTTTTGAATTTTGGGAATCAGAAAGAAATCTTGGGAATAGGTTTCTTGTTGTGTGAAAGAGAGTGAATGGCCTCGCAGTTCTAGACCGGGCGACCGCGTTCTAGTCGGGGCAAGTGTGACCCTTTTGTGTCTGGCAGATACGGACCCCTTACCTATCTGCTATCCCTTCCCCTCTTTGTCTGTGCCTCTATCCTAAATGGGTGGGGGAGGGTCTACCCCGTTAAAAGTTATGACTGAGCACTTTAGCGAAGTGTTTGACAAACATACCTGTACTAAACCTGGTATGATCCAACGCTGTGCCTATCGGTGGCCGAGCTTGTGCGTCAACTGGCCCCCGAAAGGAACTTTCGATTTTGTTACGGCCTCTAGAGTCCGAATAGTAGTCACAAAAGAAGATCAGCCAGGTTTTCCTGAAGATATCCCATATATTAATGCCTGGATCGAAGTTATTCTCAATCCCCCGTCCTGGGCACAAAAGTTAGTAGAGGGAGCTGCCCTCATCATGGTGGCGCAGATGCAGAAGGCGGGCCACCGGAAGTCACCAAACCGGAAAAGAAAGGAGAAGTCGGCCATATTGGACGCAGACGGCATGACGTCACCGGAGGCGGCCATATTGGTAGTCCAGAAGGACGAAGAAACTACAGAAAAAAAAATTAAACCACTGCCGGCAGCGGAGACCATATTAATTGATGAACCAGAAGTTCTAGCACCGCCGCCTTACATCCCACTTTACCCACCGCTACTTAATCTGCCACCGATTCCTTCTTATGAACAAGCTGAGCCCTTGCCTAGTACTTCACAGGAAACGAAAAGAGAGTTAGAATCGGTAAGGGCAGAGGACGAACCGGAACCTCCTGTCTCAGCCCACACTCGTCGGAGAACACAAGCGGCTGCCAGTCTCCAACTCCCAATCAGAGAAACTGCAACTGTCGTACCTGCGGTCCCAAGTGAGGAAAATGCTTTCCAAACTGCACAGACTATTAGACTATATACCTATGTCCCTTTTTCATCAAGCGATCTTTTTAACTGGAAACAGCTCGGCCCTTCCTACGCTGAAAAACCAGATCAAATGATTGATTTTTTAAACGGAATTTTCTCCTCACATAATCCCAACTGGGCTGACATCCGCCATCTGGCTTCTTTCCTGTTCACCACTGAGCAGCGGAGACAAATACAACAAAACATGGACGAAGCAGCCAGAAGTGGAGCCGGGTCAGACGGTGATCCTGATGCCGCCGCAAGGGAACTTGCTCCGACAACAGACCCTCACTGGGACTACCAAACTTCCAGTGGACGAGACCGCATCGCGGCTTATCAGAGAGCCTTCCTAGAAGCCTTAAGGAAGGGAAAAAGGAAAATTATGAACATGACTAAAATCCAGGATATAGTACAAAAAAAGGACGAAACTCCGGGAGACTTCCTTGAACGATTAATGGATGCGTATCGCAGATACAGCCCTTTTGATCCAGAAGATCAAAAGAACCACCCCATAATAGTCATGAGTTTCGTAGGACAGTCATGCCCCGATATACGCCGAAAAATCCAGAAAACAGAGGGATTTGAAGGAATGAACATCAGCCAGCTCAAAATTATGGCAGACAAAGTCTATGGAAATAGAGAGCTGGAAGATGAGAAAAAGGAGAAAAAAGAAAGTAGCAGAAGGATGAGAGAAAGTGTTAACTTGTTAGCGGCAGCAATGGAAGAAACTAATTTCGGAGAGCAAGCCAGGAAGTATCGAGGATACCCTGGGCAGAGAGGAAGAGGCAACCCGCCACAGAAGGCATGGCAGAGAGGAAGATCAGGAAGGGGCGGATCGTTCAGAGGAGGAAGAGCGCCTATAGGGGTCAATCAATGTGCATATTGTAAACAAGAAGGACATTGGAAGGCTGATTGCCCTGAGAAACCACGGGAGGACGAAGGAGGGAACGGTTCAAAACCCTCAAAATCTCAAGAAACTGAATGGCAAATGGCGTTGGACGAATTGTCAGATGAGTCTAGTGACGATATCGGGCGAAACTCATGACTAAACAAGGAAGCCCTGCCCTCCGATCCGTTGGTGGAAATAAAGGTTGGGTCTAAAACCTTCAAAGGATTACTAGATTCTGGAGCACAACGATCTGTCATGACTACTGCAATCGCTATTCCCACAGCACAAAGCATCTCCATTGTAGGGGCCTCCGGGAAACCACTGGCAGCCCCTATTCTTCAGAATCGACAGGTTCGAGTGGGAGGACAATTAGTATCCCACCGATTCCTCTATGTCCCTGGATGTCCAGTCCCACTAATTGGTAGAGATCTCCTTTGCAAATTAAGAGCCACTCTACAGTTTGAATCAAATGGTGAAATCAAAGCTTCCTTTGCAGACAACCCTGTTTCCCTTATTTGCCCTCTTCAGGAGGAATGGAGACTACATCTTCCCATAGTCGAACGAACCATCGAGCACCGATATGAGGAAGATACCCCTCTCAATGTAAAACGAAGGTACCTGATGGATAGCGTACCTTCAGTATGGTCTGAAAACAATCCAGGAGGACTGGCAACCGAGGCTGACCCAGTCTGGATAGAACTGAAAGAGAATGCACAAGTCATTAACCAAGCCCAATATCCTATTCCCTACGTGGCCAGGCAGGGAATACAAGTACATCTACAAAGACTATTTGACTTGGGTATCCTGCGACAAGTCCGGTCTGCCTGGAACACTCCCTTGCTACCAGTAAAGAAACCTGGTACTAATGACTATCGACCTGTACAAGACCTACGAAAGGTAAATAGCCAAGTGGCGGACTTGGTGGCCCTGGTACCCAACCCTTACTCCATTCTAGCTCAAGTCAACCCCACATCAACGTGGTACAGTGTAATTGATCTCAAAAATGCTTTCTTCTCCGTTCCGGTAGCAGAAGAATGTCAGAAGATCTTTGCCTTCACATGGGAAAATGCACACACTGGAATAAAACAACAGTACACCTGGACTCGGTTGCCTCAAGGATTCAAACATTCTCCCACGCTTTTCGGGGAACAGCTGGCAAAAGATTTGAAAATTTACCAGAAAAAATATGGGCCAGTAATACAATACGTTGATGACTTACTGTTGTTCAGAGACACATATCTTGACTGTGCGAAAGCTACCCTTCACCTGTTACAGACATTGTATTCAAAAGGGTACCGGGCAAGCAAAAAGAAAGCCCAAATCTGTGAATTAGAAGTAGAGTACTTGGGTTTCCGAATCCGTGAAGGCACTCGATGCCTTGGAATCTCTCGTACAAATTCGATAAGACATCAGCCTACACCAACCTGCAAAAAAGAACTGCGAGCATTTCTGGGAGCTACTGGATACTGCCGGCTTTGGATTGCTAACTATGCAGTTATTGCCCAGCCCCTATACGACAAGCTGCGGGGTAAAGAAGCAGAATCTCAACCCTTCCAGTGGGAAGGACATGAACTGGTACACTTACAGCAACTAAAAGAAGCCCTGATCTCACCCCCTGCCCTGGGGCTACCTGACGTAACTAAACCATTTCATCTGTTTGTAGATGAGAAAAAAGGAATGGCCATTGGGGTCCTAACTCAAATCTTCGGATCATGGGAAAGACCTGTTGCCTATCTGTCAAAAGGAATGGACAATGTTGCCAAAGGATGGCCGGGTTGTCTTCGAAGCATCGCGGCTGCATGCATACTAATTCCAGAAGCAGTCAAGTTGACATTTGGACAAACTTTGCAAGTAACAACTCCTCATACTATTCAGGGACTGCTCGAAACACATGGACCAAAGTGGATGACCAACTCACGTCTTGTAAAGTACCAAGCCTTACTATGTGAAACTCCTGAAATTCAAATACAAGACAGTAAAAACTTAAACCCAGCCACTCTAATGCCAGCACCTGAACCAGTAAGCCATGATTGTGAAGAAGTCATGGCTACAGTACACTCCAGTCGACCTGACTTAAGAGATCAGCCTTGGCAAGGCGCATGGACCTTATTTACAGATGGAAGTAGTCAGGTAAAGGATGGAGTACGAGTGGCTGGCTATGCAGTAGTAACTGAAGATGATATCATTGAAGCTGGACCCTTGCCTTCAGGAACGTCTGCACAAAAAGCTGAATTAATTGCCCTTACTCGAGCTCTTCAGTTGGCAGAAGGGAAAACTGTAAATATTTATACAGACTCTAAATATGCCTTCTTAACCATCCAAGTACACGGAGCATTGTACAAGGAACGAGGGTTTCTCAATGCCGAAGGAAAACAATTGGCAAATGCGCCAGAAATCCATGAACTGTTAAAGTCCGTATGGCTACCACACAAAGTGGCCGTAATGCATTGCAAAGCACACACTGGAAAATCTGATCCTATCGCAAGGGGAAACCAGAAAGCTGATTCTGCCGCCAAAGCAGGAGCCCAAGATCCTTATCAAACAAAAATGACCATATGTCCCCTCTTGCAGTTTCCAACTGAAGTACCCACCTACTCAGCCGAAGAAAACGACTGGGCAAAAGCTGAAAATTTCCATCAACAGAATGGGTGGTGGATCATATCAGACGGACGGATATGGATACCTGATACTATTGCGTGGACAATAGTAAGAGAAGCACACTGTCATACACACCTGGGACGTGATTCATTGGCAAAACTACTGGCAAAAACATACTATATAAACCGAATCACACAATTGACTAAACATGCAATTAATCAATGTGTTACGTGTGCAAGAAATAATCCTCGTAATGGACCTGGTCCTGCACCGGGACACGTTCTAAGGGGAACTATACCATTTCAAGTCTGTCAAATTGATTTCACCCACATGACCCCTGCACAAGGTTACAAAGCCATGTTGGTAGCAGTATGCACCTACACCGGATGGATTGAAGCTGTGCCTACGCGAACAGAAACTGCAAAGGAAGTCGTTTCCCTCTTATTGAACCAAATCTTACCACGATATGGATTACCAAGGCAGATCAACTCAGACAACGGCCCAGCTTTTACAAGCGAGGCAACTCAACACCTCACCAAAATATTGGGCCTCAAATGGCATCTCCATTGCACATGGAGACCTCAAAGTAGCGGGACTGTTGAACGAGCTAACAGAACTTTAAAAAGTCAATTAGCTAAGCTATGTCAAGAAACAAGAACCAAATGGCCCAAAATGCTACCATTGGCATTGCTTAACATCAGATGCACTCCACGACAATCAGGACTAACCCCTTATGAAATGATGTACGCAAGACCGCCACCGTTGCCCTCTTTCCCCGAATCCTTACAAGTCCAAGGGGAAATGTCACTCAGCAACCAAATGAAAGGACTCTACAATACTGTGGAAGCAATTCGCAAATATACCTGTGAGACAGAGCCATTAATCTTAATCAATCCTATCCATAAATTCCAGGTGGACGACTCTGTGTGGATCAAGGAATGGGACGAATCAGACTTCCTTAAACCTCGATGGAAGGGACCATTCACTGTGCTGTTAACCACACCCACCGCTCTCAAAGTATCCGGTTGTCCCACCTGGATCCACTGGACACGAGTCAAACCAGCCACCGAAACTTGGCAGGTCTCCAAGACCGGTGACAGCACCCTGCGCTTTACTAGAAATACAGCAAAGGTCAACCTACTATAGAAACTAATGCAGTCACAGAAATACTAATAATCTGTTTGTTTCTTTCTTTTCTCGCAGGCATCAAAAGCATATGATCTCAATGCTCTGGAAGTGGGTTATCAGTACCATCCTGGTAACCGCTCTAACTATCATATGCCCTTCTAGCAGCGATTGGAAATGGTTCATCAGCATCATCTATATCATCATTTCTGCTCAACTATGGCTCATCTTTGCCATAATCCGAGAATCCTATGGCTACTAATGATCCTAATAGCTATAGTACCAACATCAGTTCAATCTTCGCTCAGCCAAAACTGTACAGAATGCATCAAGCAAGTCCGCACTACAACTGAAGACGGGTACCAGTTGGTATTCACAATCATTCATCAATCTCAGCCACCACCATTATGTATAAAAAAGCCTGCTTGTGCCTTAAACACCACTCAAGGACAACAGTCTTTCCATCGATGTATCCTTAACGGCAAGCTCATCTGTCATTCGCCTACCACACCCAAGTACTACAATATAACACTCACCACCGGATTGCCAAAAGCTTATACTTCTGACATCGTACCAGCTGGAAAAGGAATTCTATACTACATCAATTCAACAAAGGTCCTAATTGGGGGACCACCCATTGTCTCCATTGACTTTAATGCCTGTGATGCCATCGACAAACATCCAAGTGCAGTACATTGTGGTTCTCCAGCATGGAAGAGAGCCTACACTTTCAATCACAAATATCTCTGCCCTTATGACCGTTCCAGTAATCCCTCCCGGTGGCTACCGTGTGCCGGGGATAAAGAACTTTCCGGATGGAAGCTGGTCTGTGACTATACTGGAGGAGGATATTCAGGATGCCCTGGAATGGGTCGACTAAGTAAGGGAGCGGGAAACCTCATTACTCTAGAATGGCCAGTTCGGTCTGAGGGATCCCCATGGCAAGATACTTGGGGTTTTGGAATTGATGGCACAGGAGGAGATCCCATGACATACCTTACCATCACTCAGCGACGAGAAAAGCCGCTCCCTATCATTCATCAAACCACTGTGGTGGGCTATCAGTCCTTCTTCGATGAAATTTCTCAAATCAATGAGGAGTTGAAAAAGCATGCTATCTCCAACCAAGCAAAAAATATGTTCATCAATTTAGCTGAGAACATAGCTTTATCTCTGAAAATACAAAATTGCTTTGTCTGTGGTGGCACCAATATTGGAGAACAATGGCCATGGGAGGCCAGGGAGATTTTTCAAGCTGATTTGAACACTATGAACACATCCACCACGTATAATCGAAATCACAATCCTTATGAATGGGCTCTACAGACGGATGTCATCGGAAGACAATGTTTGTCACGGCACTTCTCCAAGTCGTACAAAGTGCCCGTCGGCAACTCACCATGCACAGGAGTTCTCACAGTTGCCAGCGACACTCAATCATGGTGGCAAACAGAAAACCAGACCATACCCACACCATTCTGGACTGAGCCTACCTTAAACGCTACATGGAAAGAAGCTGGCCAATTAACCACGTCGTTCATAGCCCCAGACGGCTATTACTTCGTATGTGGACGACGTGCTTATGAACAACTACCTCCTCAATGGTACGGTACCTGCTTCCTAGCTACTATCCGCCCTAGCTTCTTCTTGCTACCAGTCACAGCAGGAGAAACGCTAGGGGTGCCTGTCTATAGTCCAATGAAGCCAAGTAGGCGACGAAGACATAAGGTCTCTATCGGAGACTGGTCCGATCAAGAATGGCCACCCGAACGGATTATCGAATATTATGGTCCAGAACATGGGCAGAGGATGGTTCTTTTGGATACAGAACACCTGTATACATGAACAACCGTATCATCAGACTTCAAGCTGTTCTCGAGTTCCTCACTAATGATTCCGCTCTAGCCCTTAACATTCTTGCCAAACAGAATACCAAATTAATTACTGCCGTATACCAGAATCGATTAGCCCTGGATTACCTCCTTGCTCAGGAAGGTGGTGTATGTGGGAAATTTAACCTTTCCAATTGTTGTTTGCAGATCGATGATAAGAGTAAAGGCATCGAAGAAATCACAGACCGTATGGTGCGGTTGGCTCATGTTCCGGTACAATCCTGGTCCGGAGCCTTGGATTGGACAGCTTCATTACCTTCCTGGCTTACATCGATTCCTGGGTTCAGAGAACTTTTATTCCCTTTATTATTTTTCTTACTATCCTGTGCACTCCTCCCTATGTGTTTCCCTCTTTTCCTCAGGAGCCTTTCGTCTATGATGGAGAAGATCGCTGATCGACGAGCAGCAGCCCAAATTATGATGCTGAACCAGTACGCTTCAATTTCTTCATTACCTTTCAGTGATTCTTCGGACTCAGAAGATGAATCTTCAGTTTACTATGACACTAATTTTTAATTTAACACATACGGCCACCTTGTTTGCTCAGGTGCAGTCCGGCTACAAAGGGGGGTGGAGCCAATAGGGCCCATCCGTCTCAAACCGGTGAAGACACCATCGACCTGGCTAACAATTTAGGGCCCTACTCAGTATTATGGTACTAATTATTTTCTTGTCATTTCAGTTACTTCACATATGAAGGTGATACTTACGCCTTCTTACCGAAGTTGAAGTATCAAAGGGGGGAATGAAGGAGTTCAATTTTATGGACTATCGCTGTACGAGAAGATCTGAAGAACTATGTCTAATCATGCTACAGTGAAACGCACAGCCATCTTGATTTACTAACATTTGCAACGCAAACGAACCCTAACACGTAATGACGTACTTACGCACTAACGTTTAGTGAACGTGACTCCATTTTGGATTCATATTTTGTATTGTATTAATACGAACGCCGTCGCAAATGTCTAACCCGTCAATTAAATGACAAAACAATAGTCTGATCATAAGCTACACCTACTAAAGACCACGCTAGCTATTGCTTGTTCAGCAGTTTGTAAAATGATTGTTCAGCAAAACCAGAACGCATGTGCAAAAGATAAGAATTGTAAAGTGCATAAAAGTTTGCTCCTAAGGGGGCGTGGCATGCAGTTGTACTAAGCCGTTGTCTTAGCTGCATCTTGCTAGCAATAAAAGTCTATCTTTGCGGATCAGTTGTCTGGACCTCCTTACTGATAAAAAAACAGACGGTTACACCCTTACTGAATAAGGGGTAAGGGAAAACGCGCATCCCCTTACCTGTGTATAACCCGCATAGGACACACAGCGCCCGCTTTTAGCGCAACTTTTTTGCATCGGTCCCTGTGTTGGAAGAGAGAACTACCCATTGAATCCAAGCTGATTTATATAGCATCACCCTAATTTCATGTTAAACATTCCCCGCATGAAGCCTATAAATTAGGCGAAACAAACACTTTTGTTGGGACTCTATTAATACACTAAAATCACGGCTTGGAATGCATTTAAACCAGGGATTTAATGTAAAGATTGGAAGAACTGTTGATTTAAATATATAGAATACATAAGATGTAATTAATTAGATAAGTATGATTATTTATTAAAAAAAGGTTCTTAAAAGAAGCCAAAAATTGTTCTTAGCATTTAAGTATGCATTTACATGGGCCGAGACCTATCGGTTTGGGGGGGGGGGGGGGGGCGGGTAGGACGCACTGAACCACTTCTGGGACAAGATTGTGGAGGCGCATCCAAAAAGCACGGTCACCCGCGTGCTAAACGCTGCGCTCAGCCGAGCGCGCTTTATGGCATCCGCCCGACGCTCGGAGGAGGTTGGCGTCCTCGCGCATGCGTGCCGGGAGCAGGCGCTCTCTGTTGTCTGTGGCCCAAGGCTCGCTGTATCGGAGGAGACGGAAGCGCCGGGTCAGGTGACTGGAAGGGGGGCGTGGCCAGAAGTCAGGCGCCGGCTCTCGGCGGTGACGGAGGTAGGCGCACGCACGCACCGCGAGCCCTGTGAGAGGCGGCGGCGGCGGGGGGGATCCGCCGGCACTTCACGTAGAACCGCAGCCAGGTAAAAGCTAGGGTGGGGGAAGGGAGGCGTCCGCTTTGTGTGGAGCCCCCGACGATCTGCAGACGGAGCCGTGCGTACGGTTCGGTGAGGGGGAAGATGATTTTTTTTCTCCCCCCCCCCCCTTCTTTCTTTGGGGTGGGGGCCGCGGTGCAAGCCCGGGCTCGTGGGATGAAAGCGCGGCGCGCGCGCGCGTTGTCTTTATTGTGCAGGAACGGTTTGTGTGTTCGGTGTACGATGCTCCAAACCTTGCAGGGTCGGGGCTCGGCCAGAGCTGCAGCCGGGGGGGGGGGCAGACGCCGGGTTGTGGAAGGGGCTCGGGCTTCTGTCTGCTCGTCCGTCCGTCCGTGCGTGCACTTGTAGCGCGGGAGCCGGGAAGGAGCGGGCGGCAGGGGGCGCTGGGAGGATGCGACGGGCTGCGGCCCCCCTTATTGCACCTGCTCCTTTGCATGTTGTGCTTCCGTGGCTCCCTGCCAGCTCGGAAGATCCGAGGGGCCGGTGTCCGGCCGGTTACCCGCGTTACCGCATTCAGATTCATGTCTGGGAACGAGTCCTAGTTCGTCCGAGGCTTTGATGGTCTCGTTTTTATACTGATTGTCGGAAAATTAGTCACATCGGATACCGAGCAGCTGAGCCATCATGGTCTCTCTCTCCATGCTGAGTCTGCCCAGCGAAGCACCTTCAGAGGTCCATATGCAGCAAGCCTGTGAGTGGACAAATTATCCGGCTAAATTTAGCGGATAGCATGTCCTGTATGTTCAGTGGGATAAACGTCCGGCTATATGTAGCTGGATAAATTGCCACGTCAGTGGATTTCTTTAAAAAGATAACCGGTCAAGTAGTACTGTTTATTTAAAAAAAAAAAACAAAAAAAAATCCACCCAAAGTTAGTTGTGGGTTGTGTATAAATTCTGGCCCTTACTCTCCCGAGCTGTGACTACCATGCTGGGAGGCATTTTCCTACCCCTTTCTTGGTGCTTCCGGTGTTGCTGTCAGAATAACACTGGAAACTGGTAAGAAAATTCCTCATTCCTGACACGGATTTTACAGATCTGGAGGGGGAGGGAGTGCCTGGCTTCAGAAAGGTTGCAGTGGGAAGAAGGGGGCAGGAGACAGCCAGATTAAAAAGAAAATTACTGGGGAAGGATGTTAACCAGATAACTTAAGCCTGTCCTGGAATGCCCTAGAATGCCTTTTATTAATTCAGTTAGGTTTTAGTCAGGAAAGTACCATTTAGTTGGATAACTTGTGTGCTATCTGGCTAAATGGCTTTGAATATTGATTTTTCAGTATCTTGTTTTTGTATTTCAGAGTAGGTTGTGTATCCTACAGTCAAAATACTCCATGTATTAAAAAATAAACCTTTACTTTAGTGGTGGCTATTAATCAATTTTACTTAGGGAATAGCCACTGCTATTAATTGCATCAGTAGCATGGGTTCTTCTTAGTGTTTGAGTAATTGCCAAGTTCTTGTGGCCTGGATTGGCCACTGTTGGAAACAGGATGCTGGGCTTGATGGACCCTTGGTCTGACCCAGCATGGCAATTTCTAATTTATACTTTATTAAATTTTTACTTTTCAATAAGATTTACAGAGCTTAATTCAATATATTCCAAATAAACCAACAAGATTACTATATTAGCATCTGTATACTTAAGAAAGAAAATAAATCACCAGAAATTACAGATACTGGCTGAAAAGAAACAAAGAGCAGACATTCAATACACTAAATACGCTTCAAGAAAAAGTGTCTAAGCCATATTTTATATACTCTCTTATCCCTTAATATCCAATGGCAATTTCTAATGTTCTTAATCTGTCCTTGGATCAGTATATGCCAAGTTATCTCGTGTATGTTCATTGTGGATATCCTGAAAACCTGACTGGCTGTGGGGTCCCCAGGACAGGTTTGGGAAGCCCTGTTTTAGGGCTGTCTAATGTGGAACAGCAGATTTGTGAGATAGCAGGAAGGGCACCTATGAGGCCCCACAAACCAATGTATAGTATTTGTTTTGTTGGTCCAATAATGATTGAAACCTGTATCAATTAAAACATTTAGTTGTAAATCAGTTAATTTTGAAATTCTTTAAACTGCTTCTTGGCATGGTTTGGAGCAAGCCCCTCTATTACACATTGCCGCCTCGCATGACATGGTATCTGATGCAGTATATGCATGTATAGTATCATTTTTGTGATGATGTAGTCAGTATGGCTCAGGCTAGTTTAGTGAACGTGATGTCATTTGTGACTTTATTGCTAAGCTGGCTGTTCCAGGGGCGCAAGTAAATTGTATGTGGGGGGAGTGGGAAGCATAACGAATTTCACAAGTAAAGACATAACAGTAAGATTTTGTAATTGATGCAAGGAGTAGTCCTGGGGGAATTCAGCATTGTGCAGTTGCACAGATTTTTTTCCCGTCGATGAGCAGGTTGAATTAGCCATGTTGTCTGGACGTCTTCCGGGGACTCTGGGCAGAGCTTCTCTCAGAGAATAAGAGCTGTGACACTGTGCACCTGTTCCCACGCGCTTGTTTATCCTCTTTTTTTTTTTCTGTGCAGTTCGTCAGACACGCGGAACCACTTCTCTCGTCTCAATTTTTTTTCTCATTCCTTCACCTAGAGTGAAACCCCAACAGCACTTTTAATTGCTACCATGGCTCCCAGGTTACCGAGCTTCAAGTACTGCCAATGTGGGAAAGTTATTTCCATAACAGATGGACATAACTATTGCTATATATGCTTGGGCCCTGATCATAATCAGTCAACCTGTAAGGACTATGGCAGGATGTCACCCAGAGCAGGTAGTGGGCTCAAAAAAGTTGCCAGATTAAGAGACGAGGATGGCACATCCATGGGTTTGTGTGCCCCAACATCAGAGCATCTCTCGTTGCATTCATCTCCGGAGCCTAAAACTCACCGTGCTGCGCAGGAAAAGCAAGTGTCCTCTTTGGGCCTGCAGTCATCCAGTGGTCAGAAGAAGCAGAGCAAGGTGGGACATGTTCCCAGAGTGATCGAGCTGCCCACGTCTCTTAAGAAACAGCAGGCATCAGGGGTAAGTCATTAAATGTGAAAAGATGCGTCATCCGCTGTTAGACATCAATCATCAGCGATCGCGTTTGTCGAAGCCAGCCAAGTCGAAGCACAATGCAAGGAAGATGGGTTGCATCAGACGCAAACCACGCAGAAACTGCACGATGTGCACAACACATCTGGTCAATCGACATCAACACCACGCACTGTGATGCAGGTGCCTCATAAAAGGAGTGAGATGTCCATGATGCAAGGGCACGCTTCACATGCTTTACAACATCCATGCACGATGCATCCTAAACACATACCAGCCCCAGTGCAATTGCAGGCTGTTCATAAGTACAGGTCTTCCCAAAAAAGTTCATGGGGATCAGGGGCACAAGGGCGTGACCGTCAAGTAGTTTTCCTGCCCGAAGAACTTCTGAATTCTGAGACTTCAGACGTAGAATAGATGTCGTCATTCCTGGATGACCAACATTCTGTGGGTTCCTCAAAATCATCTCAGAAAGTTTACTGTATGTCCTCAGTGTCAAGAAGGAAGATGTGCTCCCCTCATTTGCAGGAACCCCTCAAAAAGAAACACAAGGGGACACACAGGGACCAGAACCCATCTGAGCATCTTAGGGGTCCTAATTCTGCCATTCTTCTGGTAGCCGTACCACCAAAGAGGAAAAAGGCTATGACTTATATTCCTCAGGGTATGCAGTTACCCTCTCATGCAGTATCACAGATAGTGGCCGTTCTGCAAACATTTTTAAAATCTTTGGACAGTAACAGACATGCCCATCCACCGCCTAGTCCTTCCATATGGGATATCTTCCCACGGCAAACTCCCCCCGTCCCCAATCCAGGGTGATGACAGTCTGCAAGATGAAGTGGAAGAACCAGCCCCACAATTCTCTCCACAGCCAGATATGGAACCATGTGACTCTCCACCAACTTCTTTGAGATCTTCAACGGAATCCAGTCAGACCTCCTGGAAGACCCACTTGAACCTTCTGTGTCCCCAGAAGAGCTAATCTATTTAAAGTTTATTGAAAAGATTTATTTATTTTATTTAGAACTTTTTATATACTGACAACCGTTTGCACATCGTATCGGTTTACAAGTAACTCAACTTTCCGGCAATGCCTTTACAGGGAACAATAACTATGTATACAAGAACTTGCAACTAATATAGAAATGGGGTAACTATTTACAGGTACGATGGTAATTTACAGCAGCAATTTACAGTTTCCCAGGTACGGTGGCATATAAACAATAAACAGAGTATAGAGCTGGAAAGACAATAGGAAGTGATGGGAAGTATGAGGGAAAACAAAAGGGTGGAGAAGTGGGTTTCAGAGAGGGGTGTTAACAGGAAGGGGAGAGTAGGGTGGGGTAGGCAGCAAAACGAAGAGTTTGCATTGTGGGGAAATAGCCATTCTCAAGATTGACACCAAGAAAGTGCCAGATCCTAGTTTAGAGGTGTTAGGAATATTGAAAGGTCTTTAATGTTCCCTCCGAGCCCACAGCCTTGCCCTATCACTCAGTTCTCCATGCTGTAATGGATAAAACCTGGGAGTACCCCTTCTCGGGGCCATCAACATCTCGAAAAATTGACCTCAAATCCCGCATGAGGAAGTTGTCACTTTATGCAGTGCAGCTTCCCTACGTGTTGGTAGTCGTTGAATCAGTGATGAAAAAGTAAAAAGAAAATCACAGCTACATTCTAATACTCCTCCAGGTAAAGATAACAGATACCTGGACAAATTCGGATGCAAAACCTTCCATGCGGCAATACTTAATGCAAAAATTCAACACCACCAGTTTTACATCACATAGTATTTGTACAAGTGTTTGCAATCCCTCAAACTGCACAAGAGACCACACTCTACCTCAGTCATTTACAGATTTAGAGGAAGGCTTATGCCACTCCTTCTTTGGATGATTTAGGAGGCCTTTGAAACCTCATCCCGGACATCAGCTATTTCCATGGCGGCCCGAAGAATAGTCTAGCTACGGGCCAGTGTGATACGTTAAGATCTGCTATGTAAAGGAGACAATTGTTTGGAGACAAATTTGGCGAGACTGTCTCAACTTAAGGAGCAAAATGTAGTGGTTTTGTCCCTTGCTTCTCCATCAGAACAGCAGTCTTCATCAAGGAGATATTGCTCTGGCTATAAGAGACCTTACTACATTAGTGGCATTCCTATAGGCTGTATACATCCTATCGGCCACCTGCATATCAACTTCCCAGGCAACAGTCCCAGCAATAGCAAACACAGTCCAGGAGTCTTTCCAGAGGTCACCATCAACAAAACAGCAAGGCACCAATCAAAAACCACAATAGAGCTTTTGAGCAGGGCTCAGCCATAGCTACCATTGACAGTGGTGGTGGTGGTGGGGGGGTGGATTATCCCTTTTCTGCCATTCTTGGGAAGCGATGACATCAGATTGTTGGGTTTTAAGTGTAATTCGCGAGGGTTACAGGCTAAAATAAAAAAAGAGCCCAACCTTCCACACAGTTCCCCCAGCGTGAGGTAAGGTACAGATTCAACTTTTGCAACAGTAGGTATACTTGTTGCTTTACCAACAAGCAATCCAAATACTACCTCTGTGCCAATGCAACAAGGGATTTTACTCCCAAGATTTCCTCATTCCGAAGAGAGCTGGAGATCGCCGCCCAATTCTGGATTGATGTTCCTTCAACAAAGGAATCCAGAAATAGAAGTTCAAAATGACATCTCTCAAATCCATTCTGCCATTCCTTCAACCCACCGATTGGATGTGCTCACTGGATCTCAAGGATGCTTGCTCCCATATCCCAATGTACCACGCTTCATGGTGCTACCTGTGTTTCCAGGTCAATGTGCAGCGCTAACAATACAAGGTTCTCCCTTTTGAACCCCGAGAGTTTTCACAGAGTGTCTAGCAGTAGCTGTGGCCCTCTTGAGAAGAAAGGGAATTCAAATATTTCCTTATCTGGACAACTAACTTCTAGTATCCCCCAAGCGGCAACTCTTCACAAGTACTAATTAGACAAGGTAAGTTGTTTGGAGGGCCTGGGCTTTATAATTTACGCGAAGCCCAACCTTCAGCCCACTCAGGTTATCCAATTCATAGAAGAAAGATAGGCCTTGCATAGGGTTGTATCTTTCTTCAGAGAGCAATGATGGAGTTGCATTAACAGTATCAAGGCTTATTTGTTGAGGGTAGCAACTGCCACACCAGCAAGTTACCCCCAGTTACCCCCATGCATTCTTTTTTTTATTTCCAACCTCTAGCCTTCAGGGATCCACATGCACTCTTACCTATAGTTGACAGCATGGAGATTGAAAGAAGATATTGAATTACCTGTATTTGTCAACAGGGATCCCTGACATCCTAGTATCGGCTAGGAAACCATCCACAAGAAGGAACTGTGTGTTGAAATGGCAGCGTTATTTGATCTGGTGTAACACGAGCAACGTAGACCCTTTCTCCTGTTCACTAGATACTTTGCTGGACTAATTGCATACCCTCTGTCAGACAGGATTGGCAGCATCATGCATCAGAGTTCATTTGAGTGCAGTAGCTGCTTATCACCTTCCAACCAATGGTCTTCCTATTTCAAATCCTCCTCTGGTTTCACGATTCATGAAGGGGATTTTACAATTAAAACCACCAATGGCCAAATCGCTTGTTTCCTGGGACATAAACACAGTACTTAGAAGCTCTTAGGCTTCCATCCTTTGAGCCAATGGATAATGTCCATATGAAATATATAACTTGGAAGGTGGTCTTTCTAGTGGCAGTGACTTCAGCAAGGCAGATTAGTGAGTTTCAGGCTTTGGTTCACTATCCCCCATTCTTACAGTTTTTCCATGACAGTCACTTTACGAACACATCTGTCTTTCCTACCAAAGGTTGCTTCACCTTTCCATTTGAATTAAACAATCATATTACCAACCTTTTTCTGAAACCACATAAAAATGAGAGGGAGTGACTCCTTCACACTTTAGACTGTAAGAGGGCTTAGGCCCATTACAAGAGAAGAACTCATGCAGCTAACCGAGCTTCACAACTCTTTGTGCCCTTCAGTCTGAATGCGCCAGGTCTGCCGGTAGCAAAGAGTACTTTGGCTATTTGGATAACTTGGTGCATTCAATTCTGTTACTCAAAACGCTCAACCGAACTGACCACCTCTGTCAAAGTACATCAAGTGAGAGACATGGTGGCTTTAATTGCACATCGCCACAAAGTGCCGGTACTGGATATTTGGAAAGCAGCCACATGGTCATTTCTACATACTTTCACGTCAGACTACTGTCTTGACCAGCAAATAACTTCAGACACTGTATTTGGATCGGCGGTGTTGCACTGTGTGTCTAGAGCTCGAGACTGTCCACGGATTTTGCAGGTTGAGCACACAATGAACACTTAATTCTCCAAAGGTGTCTGCATCCCCCCTGCCTCAACATAGCGTCAGTGTGCATAAATGAACTCTAAGCTGGGGACTCCCAGTCAGCAATGTTAATTCAGTCTGCTTATTGACAGGGGGGGGGGGGGAAGCAAGTTTGCTTAACCGTAAACTGACCCTACAGAGGACCTCTCAGAGGGATTGACCTTTGGATAGGTCTCAGTCCTTTTGTCCCAGGCAGTCCAGACGGGGCTCGGGTAGTGTAGCTCCCTGAGCCTCTCAATGATAGTGCGCTGACCTACTCCTGGGAACAGGAGATAAGGGGTTGCCTCTCTCCTGGATGGATGTGCAGGCCCAGAAGGACACAACCTTTGCACGTGTGGTGTTGATCAGACCATGTGCAGCCTCCTGCCCTGTTCGGGAGT
The DNA here is from genome assembly GCF_901001135.1 of Rhinatrema bivittatum. Classification (NCBI taxonomy): domain Eukaryota; kingdom Metazoa; phylum Chordata; class Amphibia; order Gymnophiona; family Rhinatrematidae; genus Rhinatrema; species Rhinatrema bivittatum. The sequence goes on along the minus strand of NC_042617.1, from coordinate 584,875,692 downwards.
AGCTTTGGTACTGGTTCTAGATCCCACTGGGATCTAGATCCACCTGTTCGTGTGCTAAGAGGAGAAATTACTACTTACCTGATAATTTCCTTTTCTTTAATAAGGACAGGTGGACCCACCTGCCCACCTTTGGCTGCTGGATGGTTGTACTTTAGTCCTCCTGCCATCTTGTCTGGTCTGCCAAAATTTATTTATTTATTTTAGTTGAGTTTTCTATACCGTCATTTGGTAGAGCCATCATAACGGTTTACAAAAATATACATTTTTCTTAGCAGTTGTGCAACAATAAAAAAACAATTTGAACAATATCAGAAATAAGCATATCAAGTCCAGAGAGCATTATTAGGTTGGAAGAGGAGGGTATGCAGTTCACGGTGAAGAGAATGTATTAAGAGGTTTATAACTGAGAGTTCAGTTGAGAGTTGGAATGATCAGACAAATGGCAACTACATGGCCTAATTAGCTTCCCAGGAACCAAGACACTTCTCTATAGCAGGACCAGCGTTATGGAATTCCATTCCACCGGATCTTCGTCAAGAACTGTGCCTTCCAACTTTCAGAAAAAGACTTAAGACGTGGTTGTTTAAACAAGCCTTCCCAGCACCCAAATGACTCTTCTATACAACGACAACCATAGTCAGTTATTCTTAGAACACTGTAAATAATTGCTCTTTCTGTTATCTCCTTTAGACTATCTTTCCTCTCCCAAGTTTGGAACAGCCTTGTTTTATTGTAACTTCAGATTCTCTGTTCACTTGTTATAGATTTCCAGTGTTTTCTCTTTTGTACACCCCCTGTTTAATGTAAACCAGCATGATGGGATTTTTATCTCAAATGCCGGTATAGAAAAACACTAAATAAATAAAAGCTTATTCCTTCCATCTTGTGTCTCTGTAATATGTGCATCTGCTACTAAATGGTGAGTATCGTATGGCAATCTTACAGACATAGTGACAAACATGGAACTTACGCAAACAAACAATCCAGAGCTTGGAGTCTTCTGAGGGACTAAGATACATAGTAACATAGTAATGATGGCTGAAAAGGACCAGATGGCCCATCCAGTCTGCCCAGCAAGCTTCTTATGGTAGTATCTGTCGCTCCGTGCAGTTACTCCCAAGTCTATTGATAAGAGTAGTAATGTTTACAATCAATCAAAACCAAGCAACTGTCAAACCCATAAATTACTGCTTAGCAACAATTTTACTGGGTGAGGAGCCTTCTTGATAATTCAGACAATGCCACTTAATGTTCTTTGCTGTAGAAGCCATCCTGTGCTTTTTCACTTATGTCAGGGACCATGTTGGTTGTTTGTATCCAGCCCCCTCCCGCCCCCCACCCCCGGCACTACCATAAACTCGGAGGAGCCATGTTGCAGATGTGTCAAAAGCATCAAGGCTATTGATTGAGGGTAGTAATACCCAGCCCTTCTGTTAAGAATAGTAACTGCCTGTACAGGTTACCCCCCCCCCACCCATGCACTCTTCATTTCCATCCTCTAGCCTTTAGGGATCCACATTGTTTATCTCATGTCCCTATGAATTTGACTGTTTTTTCTTCTTCACCACTTCTTCCGGAAGGCCATTCCAAGTATCCACCACCCTTTCCATGAAGTATTTCCTGATGTTCTGAGTCATACCCCCTGGAGTTTAATTTTGTGACTTCCCCCTAGTTCTACTGTTTCCTTTCAGACGGAAAAAGTTCAAAGTTTGTGCATCATTAAAACCTTTCAGGATTCTGAAGATCTGAATCATATCTCCCCTGCATCTTCTGTCAACCAGGGTATACATATTCAGATCCTTCAGTCTCTCATACCCTACACCATTTTGGTTGTCGTCCTCTGGACGGCCTCCATCCAATCTCTATCCTTTCTGAGATGTGGTCTCCAGAACTGAACACACTAAGGGCCTATACAAGGTCATTATCACCTCCTTTTCCCTGCTGGTTATTTCTCTCTCCCTCTCTCTCCAGCCCAGCATTCTTCTGTCTTTAGCTATCACCTTGTCACATTGCTTCGCCATCTTCAGATCGCCAGGTACTATTACCCCAAGGTCTCTCTCTTGGTCTGTGCACATCACAGTTTCACTCCCCATTGTATAACACTCTTTTGGATTACCACACCCCAGTTGCATGACTCTGCACCTCTTGGCATTGAATCCCAGCTGCCAAATATTTGACCGCTCTTCAAGCTTTCTTAGATCGCTTTTCATTCTTTCTACTCATTCAGGTGTGTCCACTTTGTTGCAGATCTTAGTATCATTTGCAAATAGACAAACTTTATCTTCTATACCTTCTGCAGTTTCACTCACAGATATTGGACAAAACTTATCCCTGTGGCACTCAACACGGTTCTCTCTTCAGAATAGTTTCCATTTATTATTATACGCTGTCTCCTATCAGTCAACCAGTTTGTAATCTACACCACCACTTGACTGTGGTATGGATCAGCGATTCTCAACAGTGGGTCGCCAAGCACCGGCAGGCGTGTTACGTGCTACCCTCAGCTGGTTGGGTCAAAGACTGAAGCCGCTGGCCGCTACTGGAGCTGCTAGCTGGGGCAGGAGACTGGAGCCAATCAGCTGGTGGCCGGTGTGGATATGTGTGTGTGTGTGTGTGTGTCTGAGATTGGGAGGGTGCTTCTGTTTGTGGGTGAGAGAGGGGGAGGGAGCATGTGTGATTGAGAGACAGAAACTGGTCCTGAGGGTGTGATGGGTGGGTGTGTGTGAGAGAGAGAGAGACTGGTGGTCCCTAAGGAAGAGGACAGTGAGGAGAGCTTCAGCAGCTATTGCTGCTTCTGGTGTGGCCTCAAGGAAAAGGAGTAGGAGAACTGCTGGAGAGGATAAATGTGACTTTTTAAGTTAATTTTTCTTGATTGACTGCCATTTTAATTGTGGGGTATTGTGATGTATGTTTTGAAATATTTAAGATGTTCTGTTCATCTGCTGTTTTGAAACTTTCATATAGTTTTACAGTTAATTTTGTATGGGGATCTATAGTAGCTTGGCTTTTTCTGTTTTCCTAATTGGAGATGTATTGGTGTTTAGTGCCTGGTTTAATGTCAGTAGTGTTGCCTTTTTTTTTTTTTGTCAATTATAATTTATTAACCATGGAACATAGAATACAACACCATTAAGGCGCAACCGTTAACATAAGTTACACACATGGTTTGGTATATTACATGTCGAGAAGTACACTGCTAGACATACAAGGAATCATCTTCAAATAAAATACAATGGCCATGAGCTTTATCCAACAACGGAGCAACCTAGAAAGAGATCAAACTGTACATTCAGGGAGAGCAAGATCATGGTAACTAAACCTTCTCATTGGAAAGTGGACAACCGCTATTTCGCCAATTCAAATAAGGTTGCCATATATTCAAAAATTTAGATTGGCTACGGTGTTTTTGTGCTGTTAATTGATACAGGACTTGCATAGTGTCCAGCTTTTTAAGGAGCACCGGTAAAGTTGGAGCATCACTCTGTTTCCACTGTGCCGCTATTACACATCGGGCCGCAATCAGAATTTGATGAATCAACAACCAAGTATACTGGCTATCTGTAACCGGAACACTGAGTAACGCCTGTGCAGGCGATAAAGTGTAAGGCTGCCCAAAAGGTTGTATAAACAGATTGGACACCACCTCCCAGAAGTGCTGAAGCTTAGGGCATTCCCACCACATGTGGAGAAACGTTCCTGCCTCCCCGCAACCTCTCCAGCAGTCTGCCGACGACCGGAGTTTGGCTTTAGGTACTTCACATTGCTGCGGATAAGATAACTACTTTCGCACTAGTAAGTGTTCCTCCATATCTCTATGCCATCATCTTAATTTTAGTGGGATCATTTATGCACTTATTCTCTTGTACTCATCTTATCCGCAGCAATGTGAAGTACCTTTTGACTGCGATAAAGCCGGCAATAGTGGTACCCGACCCCCTGAAGAAGGAGGTTTCCTCCGAAACACGCCGTGTCGGAGGAATAACGTCGGATTACACCATTTCACCATCATTACTTCAAGGCTTGTCGACGGACATAAAGTTGCAAGTTAAGTAATATTTTCGGGTATAGCTCTTAATGGTGGCATTACCCGATTTTGAAGTACATATAGAGACTTTAAGTACATTGGGGCAGCTGTATATTGGAAAGCGCCTTCCACAAACAGCCCATTGAGACCAATGATTAAAAGCTACTAAAGAAAAGCTTGAGCCATTAAAAGCTTATATCAGCTTAGCCTTTGGGCACCCGATTATGAGGTCTCTCTGAGCTTACCCACTCCCTATGTGTTTCAGGATTTGTTCATTTTAAGTTGATATCATTAACTTCCTGTTCTTTGTGGATTCTTTACTTTCTGTTTTGACATTTACTTTGTGGCAGGGATGATTGGAAGAACATGATTAAAGAAAGTGAAAGTCCTTGAGCCTAGCTAAGGGAGCCACTATTGCAACTCAGTAGTAGAGTCCACGGCTTGAAGTCAGAAGGTTGCATTGCAAGGTGACCAGTGGGGAAACAGACTGTGAAACCTCACAGATGCATTCTTGGACTATCTCTAGTGGTATAGAGCTCATGTCTTCCTTCTTTCAGTCTCTGTAACAACAATGATATAGTTTAGTAGTTTTTAGTATGTGCAGAATTAGAATGAGCTCCAAGGAGCTGCTGAATCGTGACTTTTACGAATGTGTAAACAAACCTGCTGTCTGTCTCCATCACTGTTTGCTAACTGGAAACCTTGCAGAAAACTAGAGAAGACTGACTCAAATTATAAACATAATCTATAGCAACAGGAATAAATGACAAGTCAGAATGAAAAGACTGCAATTTTATTTCACACAATTGGGGGAGAAGCAGTAGAAATGTGCATTTTCCTTTTTATTTTTTTAAATTCTTTATCAAATTCAATCTTACAGGAAAAAACTGGGAAAAAGTAAATTATCAAACAATTTACAAATATTGAGGAAATAACAGATGAAGTCCACACTATAAGGAAATAAGTAAATAGCAAAATATATATATATATATTAGTGGCTGTAAAAGGATTTCTGGGTCTTACCCCCCTGCACATTGCTTCCTTTTTCCAGCGATCCCTCCAGTTAGTATGAGATACACATGTGGACCGTTTGAGAAAAATCTTATTGAGAAGCTACTGTAATGACTCTAATACAGGGTCAGCACTTATCATTAGAGAAGAAATAAGAAAACAATAGTTACAAAAGTGCCCCTAGAGATCAGACTACAGAGAAATTTCAAAATTTTTTAAAAAAAGTTTAAAAACCTGGCTTTTTATACAAGCATTTTACAAAGAGAACAGAGAATAGAAAGTAAATAAAGTAGGCAGGTGAACATCAGCACACAGCATTTAGCTCAGTTTCTGTGTATTTTGTATTTTATTATTCACCGCTAACATTAGAGAAAATCTACAGTTTAAAAGTTATACATGTAAATAAATCTGATACATGTATAAGAGGACAAGACTTTAGTACATTAATCAAATAGTATTTATTATGAAATTATGTAACCGGAACCTTAGTGGCACTTTTATAGAACGTATTATCCAATACAATTCTTAACATTACTATATATGCCTATCTGTAAACCGTTGTGATAGTATTTAACTGGACGATGGTATAGCAAAGATTTTAAATAAATAAATAATGCTTGACTTCCGGTGCTTATCAGGTTACAGAATTAATGCTAGTATCACATTCCTCTAGCCTGAACTTGCATATGGAAAGGGCTAAAGAGCCTTAACTTCATATTCTACTAAACCGGGATTAGAGCCCACAGTTTCTCACCAATACAGGACTTGCAGTGAGACTGTCTCTGGATCCTTGATCTGGTGGTCTGACCCTTCTCGGTCATTGGCACAGCGCTAGAGAGAACAATGTGTCACTGAAGCAACAGGGTCTCCAGTCTCGGATACCTGTAGTGTGCGGGACTGGCTCCATTGTGCCCTTTGCTTTTGTAAGTTGCTCCTGCCTAGGGGGCAGGGAGGCAGTAGCACTCAGATGGATCATCTTCTGGATGGGTAACAATCAACAGACAACCCTGAGTGTTTGCTCTGTGCTGCTTTTAAGGGCTCACCTATGCATAATTCAGTAGCTTCAGGCATAGTCAAGTGAATACACAAGGTATTGATAGGCTTTTTTTTGTGCTCTTTCCAAGTTTTCTTTTTCTCTGTTCAGAGAGGGGGGCCAGATTGACAACTGCCTGTTGTTCACATCTGCCAGGGAACTGATAAGACCTGCTCTACATTTGGCCCCATAGTCATAAAAAGAGGCCCCTTTTCTTCTGGCTGCACCAGTTCACTCGGTACCAATTGTCTGTATGTTTTCAGGGCCTGTAAATTTGTTAAGCTGGTCACATACACAGCACCTGCAAAGTCTCATCTCTCATTTGCATTTGGCTGCAGATAGCCAAACAGGCCAATGTCCATTTTTCTGATGTTAGAGTCAATCTTAGCAGCTTGTCCTGTTAGCAATAATTGGGGTTTTCTTTATAGCTCCGATTCCTTTTTTTTTTTTTTTAAATTATCTTTTTATTGAAATTCTCAAATAATTACAAAAACAAAACTTTGCACAGTAACCATAAGAGGTATAAATGGGAATTTTTCATTAAATAGTGCATCCAGCAATAATATAAAATTATCTAGCAGTCCAACAAAATGGAGGGAGGGTAGAAATTTAAGAGGAGAATACTAAGAAAAAAATATATATATAAACAAGGTTATTAGCATAAGAACTAGCTACCCCCAAATTATTCTTGGATAAAGATTTACGAAGACTTGGAATTAAGGGGAAGATTACCAACCCTAGCGTTTTAAGAACTCCCTCAACTTTGGCATTCAATTTAAGTAAACATTTGCATGGATAACGAAGAAGAAACATAGCGCCAAGAGCAAGAATCTTCTGGCATTTAACAAGGAAACCTTTACGCTGTTCCTAGAATAAATCCTGACTAAGCTGCCCCAAAAATTTAACATTCCAATTTTTGAAATAGCATTTCATCACAAAGCTCAAATCACACTTATGTAAAAAAGAAAGAAGAGTAGTCCTTTCATTTACTTCAACAAGAGAATATGCAGAAAGATTTGTTGTCTACAAAAGTATTCCACTTGACTAGTTCACAGTTTATATGGATGAAAGAAACTGTTGATAGTAGGAATTTGCTCAGCAGAGAGCTTCAAAACCTCGGTAGGGTATTTCCTTAAGGGTACATTTTAAAAGCCGTATGTGCGGTGCCCGGCGTGCGCACATGTAAGCACCAATTTTATAATATGTGCGCGGCAAATTTAAAGGATCCATAAGAATAAATCAATTTCTCTGGTATGAAACTAGACACATAGAAATTTCAGAAAAAAAATCCCCCAAATGCCAAACTCTCATGCTTTTAAACCTAAGAGATTCTTCCTCTCAGCCAGTTTCTTTTGAGACATCTGGAAAGACTAATACCTTCTGGCCACAAATAAACCATTTTTAAGTTTAAAATATTGCTGACTAAATCAATCTTTATCGTTATCCAAAGCAAATGATATGACAAATATAGCCCTGGTTGCTATATTTTCATAAGATTTGGAGAAAAGATAAATCAGAACTAGAAAATTGGACCAACATATCTGAAGCCCCATCTTCATCATTTGGATTTCATTTCTTGTCAGGAATGTAATAGTGATTCGACCACAAAAATGATTTCTCAGGAGAAACTGCAGCCCATCCTTAAACTTTTTTAATAGTTCTAACTCATGGAATGAGTTTTAGGAAAATTTAACAGGCATAAGTTTTTAGTTCTTATACTATTTTCCAAATTCTCAAATTTCAAATGTAAGGACAAGGGAGGAGGAATAGCCTAGTGGTTAGAGCAGTGGGCTATGAACCAGGAGACCAGGGTTCGAGTCCTGCTGTCGCTCCTTGTGACCTTGGGCAAGTCTCTTTACCTTCCATTGCCTCAGGTACAAAACTTAGATTGTGAGCCCTCTGGGGATAGGGAAATACCTACAGTACCTGAATGTAAACCGATGTGATATCTCAGATCAAATGTCGGTATATTAAAAAAAAAAAAAAAGTTGTCCTTAATACCAGAAACACTAGTAGACTCTAGATTATTCACTAGTCCTGAATGTATGGACACACTTATTTCAATATTACCAAGTCTTACCATCAATCTCTGCCCCTCTTTGAGTAGTCACACAGCTGAGAAACTGTGCCAGTTAGATTATTTTCAATTCTTGACACAATCCTCCAAATGTTTTTTTTAATGAAACATCGCCAGGCTCTGACATCAGTTCAGTCCTTACAGCTAGAGGAGAATTAGATAAGGAAACAGAATTAGAACTCCGATCTTCATTCACCGAGATGTTTCAAAGATAGGGGTAGTACCCACCAAGGAGCTTCTAAATTAACACATGAATGGAAGCAACTTGACTGCCGGAGATGCTCTTGTTGTAGCAAATGAACAGAATTTTCCCATTACTGGAGTGCTCTTTTCCTGAGCTCCCTGCAGGGTTTTGGGACTTCAGAGGAGGAATACGGGCTTCTGGAATTAGGTGTCTGTAGACTCTGAATTCAGTGTTACCTGCAGTAGTGAGTCAGCCCGGATCACGTGAGAGTCCATGGATCCTTGTGTCAATGTCCATATTTTAGTCCTGGGGGAATTCTGAGCTACTGTGGAGCGCAGAATTCTCCCCTGCACAGAAAATAGCCGTGAACAGAGCGTGCGAAGACTAAGGCCCATGTATGCCCCAGGACGTGCTCCGCTTGCGGTGAAGATGAAGGCCCTGGTGCGCCATTTGTGGCGAAGATAGAAGCCCCCTATATGCTGCAAACGGAGTGTGCTCCACTCGCAGTGAAGATAAAGGCCCCGGTGAGAGAGTGTATGTGTGAAAGAGGGGTATGAGAGAGCAGGGGGGGGGGGATGCTTGAGTGTGGGAGCCAATATGAGGAGATTGTGAGAGTATGTCTATATGTGTGAGAGATTGGGAGCTTGTGTGTATGTGAGGGTGCTAGCCTATGTGAAGGGATTGTATATGTGTGAGACAGAGGCAGTGGGAAAGGGGTGCATGAGAGAGAGAGACATAGGTAGCCTGTGTGAGGATGTATGAGTGAGAGAGGGAGCTTGTGTGTGTGTATGCAAGAGAGAGGGATCCTGATTGAGGGGATGTATGTGTGTGTGAAAGTGAGAGAGCCTTTATTAGGGTGTGGGTATGGTTATTAGAGAGAGGGATCATGTGTGAGAGAGAGGGAGGGACAGAGGGAGCCTGTGTGAGGGGCAGTACTGAGAATGAGGTCAAACTCTGGGACTGGTGATAGAGGGGAAGGGGTTGAGCCTAGAGGTAGAGGGGACACAGATACTGGCAGGTGGAGGAGTTGGGGTCTGAGAGGGCAAAGTGGCCAGGGGAGTAGGGAGAGCGAGTGGCAGGGAAATTCTGCATCTTTAAGTAATAACTTTTTTCTATATTAATTTAAAATGTAATTACTTAGACTTTCATGTAAGTTATTTTGACCCATATAAAGTTTGCAGAATTTTACATTTTTTGCACAGAATTCCCCCAGGAGTAATATTTGTGGGGTAATGAGAGCTTTTCCACACTAAATATTCATGAGATGCAATTGCCTGCAAATACATCTCATAAGAACATAAGAAATTGCCATGCTGGGTCAGACCAAGGCGTCCATCAAGGTCAGCATCCTGTTTCCAACAGAGGCCAAACCAGGCCACAAGAACCTGGCAATTATCCAAACACTAAGAAGATCCCATGCTACTGATGCAATTAATAGCAGTGGCTATTCCCTAAGTAAACTTGATTAATAGCAGTTAATGGACTTCTCCAAGAACTTATCCAAACCTTTTTTGAACCCAGCTACACTAACTGCACTAACCACATCCTCTGGCAACAAATTCCAGAGCTTTATTGTGCGTTGTGTGAAAAAGAATTTTCTCTGATTAGTCTTAAATGTGCTACTTGCTAACTTCATGGAATGCCCCCTATTCCTTCTATTATTCGAAAGTGTAAATAACCGAGTCACATCTACTCGTTCAAGACCTCTCATGATCTTAAAGACCTCTATTATATCCCCCCTCAACCGTCTCTTCCCCAAGCTGAACAGCCCTAACCTCTTCAGCCTTTCCTCATAGGGGAGCTGTTCCATCCCCTTTATCATTTTGGTTGCCCTTCTCTGTACCTTCTCCATCACAACTATATCTTTTTTGAGATGTGGTGACCAGAATTGTACACAGTATTCAAGGTGCGGTCTCACCATGGAGCGATACAGAGGCATTATGACATTTTCCGTTCTATTAACCATTCCCTTCCTAATAATTCCTAACATTCTGTTTGCTTTTTTGACTGCTGCAGCAAACTGAGCCAACGATTTTAAAGTATTATCCACTATGATGCCTAGATCTTTTTCCTGGGTGGTAGTTCCTAATATGGAACCTAACATTGTGTAACTACAGCAAGGGTTATTTTTCCCTATATGGCAGAATCTTGTGAATTGTGCCAAGAACTATTGTCAAAAAATTTTTAAGGAACCCCTGTATTCATATTTCATACTTGATATGCCGTGATTACAACTTACTGCAGTTTGAAAGATAAGGATATAAAAATATTTAGAAAAATGAGATGTCAGCCAAAATTTTGGGTTGGGGGTGTGGGTGGGAAAATTGTAATTTTTTTTTCTCTTTTTATTATCTTGCTGTATTCTTTCTGCTTGCTTTCTTTTTGTGTTAGTGGTTTTCTCTTCCAGCCTCTTTCTATCCTTCTTTCATGCTCCATCTTTAACTCTTGCTCCCTGTTGTCTCCAGCTTTTTTTCTTCTCTTTCCAAACCCCCTGCACTGAAGTAGGCCTGTCAACCTCCGCACACCACAATGGTGGGTTCCCTTCTTTGTGTCCTGGCCACCAATGGCTCCCCATTTCTGTGGAAGGTATTGGGGGAAAAAATGATAGTTGTCAGTGCAATCATGTCAGGTTTTTCCACTTGTTTGAAAGGACGTTCAGATTTAGTAGCAGCAGACTATTTTTCAAAATATCCTAAAATGCTTGATAAGACAGCAGCCACTATCATAGAAAAACTGGGTCGTATTTTCTATTCATGGTGTACCAAAGAAGCTGACAGAGTACCATTTGTAAGTGAAGAAATGGAATATTTTGTCAAATTATATGTAAGAATATATGGCTGAATTTTAAAATGGCCACACGCGTAAAAACCGGGGATTACGCGCATGGCTGGGCCTTGTGCATGCCGCATGTGTTTTCAAAGGGGTCCAATCAAGCACATAACCCCCATTACGCGCAGAAGTGCCGAGCCCAGAGAAAGGGGCGGGGCTGGAGGCGGCTGGTACAAGAGGAGCAAAAGGTAAAATAAAAAATTTGGGGTTAGATAGGATAGGGGGGAAGAGAGAAGAGGGAGGTCTGCTCCTTAATTGGAGCGTACTGGGCGGGAACTGGGAGAGGTCCGATCTTGTTGCCGCACGTACTTTTATATTGCAATGAGAGAGAGGAGCATCTGGGAGGCAGGGTGGCAATTTATGTTCAGGATGACATAGAGTCCAACAGGATAAAGGTCCTGGATGAGATTAAATGCACAATCAAATCTTTATGGGTAGAAATCCCTTGTGTGTTGGGGAAGAGTATAGTGATAGGGGTATACTACTGTCCACCTGGGCAAGATGGTGAGACAGACAGACAGTGAAATTAGGGAAGCTAACCAAATTGGTAGTGTGGTAATAATGGGAGATTTCAATTACCCAAATCAAACCAAATGGGAACAAACCAATTTTCATAGTCTAAATGAAGATGTCAGCAAGCCTGATGTTGTTTCAACCGAAACCAACCGGTCTTCTCTATCATTCACCTTCACACTTTAATGCACTATACTTTTAAAGAAATTTTTTAGGATTTTTCAAAATTATTTTTCCTTTAAAATTTAGATGTTAACCACAGTCCAGAAATTATATTCCAAAAACAAGCTCTGAAAATCATTAAATAGTGCCCAACATGGCCAGTGTTTCGCAACAGCAGTGCTTCTTCAGGGGCATTTAAATAGTTCTTAAACAATTTCTTTGAGTTGGAAACTACAGACCAATTAGCCTGACTTCAGTGCCAGGAAACATAGTGGAAAGTGCTCTAAATATCAAAATCACAGAACATATAGAAAGACATGGTTTAATGGAACAAAGTCAGCATGGCTTTACCCAGGGCAAGTCTTGCCTCACAAATCTGCTTCACTTTTTTGAAGGTGTTAATAAGCATGTAGATAAAGGTGAACAAGTAGATGTAGTGTATTTGGATTTTCAGAAGGCGTTTGACAAAGTTCCCTATAAGAGGATTCTAAGAAAAGTAAAAAGTCATGGGATAGGTGGCGATGTCCTTTCGTGGATTACAAACTGGTTAAAAGACAGGAAACAGAGAGTAGGATTAAATGGGCAATTTTCTCAGTGGAAGGGAGTGGGCAGTAGAGTGCCTCAGGGATCTGTATTGGGACCTGTACTTTTCAATATATTTATAAATGATCTGGAAAGAAATACGACGAGTCGGGTAATCAGATTTGCAGATGATACAGAATTATTCAGAGTAGTTAAATCACAAGCAGATTGTGATAAATTGCAGGAAGACCTTGTGAGACTGGAAAATTGGGCATCCAAATGGCAGATGAAATTTAATGTGGATAAGTGCAAGATGATGCAGATAGGGAAAAATAACCCATGCTATAGTTACACAATGTTAGGTTTCATATTTGGAACTACCACCCAGGATAGAGATCTAGGCATCATAGTGGATAACACATTGAAATCGTCTGTTCAGTGTGCTGCGGCAGTCAAAAAAGCAAGCAGAATTATTAGAAAAGGAATGGTGAATAAAACGGAAAATGTCATAATGCCTCTGTATCGCTCCGTGGTGAGACTGCACCTTGAATACTGTGTACAATTCTGATTGCCGCATCTCAAAAAAGATATAATTGCGATGGAGAAGGTACAGAGAAGAGCTACCAAAATGATAAGGGGAATGGAACAGCTCCCCTATGAAGAAAGACTAAAGAGGTTAAGACATTTCAGCTTGGAGAGGAGACTGCTGAGGGGGGATATGATAGAGGTGTTTAAAATAATGAGAGGTCTAGAACGGGTAAGTGTGAATTGGTTATTTACTCTTTCGGATAAAAGAGAGACTAAGGGGCACTCCATGAAGTTAGCATGTGGCACATTTAAAACTAATCGGAGAAAGTTCTTTTTTACTCAATGCACAATTAAACTCTGGAATTTGTTGCCAGGAGTTGTGGTTAGTGCAGTTAGTATAGCGGTGTTTAAAAAAGGATTGGAGTAGTCCATTACCTGTTATTAAGTTGACTTAGAAAATGTAGAATATGGAGGCAAGGAACACATTTGAGGCAGCTTTCATCGCAGGCAGGAAGAGAAGGGGAAGGGGTGAGCCCTCACGAGGCTCTTCCTTTTATTGTACATTCATACAAAGGCAGATGATGTGTCATTACATGATTGGCTACTTTCCCATAGCAACAGACGAGTCCCTACACTATTGGCTTTGGCTCAGGGGGTGTGCACGGATCATTTCATTGGCTGCTGAAATCTATACCTCCTGACTTTGTCCTGCCTCTGACTAGGGAACACCCAGCCCTACTTTCAGGCTATCAGGATTAATTATAAGCCAGAGAAATACATGAAGTCAGGTATCCTTTCCTAGGCAGAGACTTAAGCACAAGTGATGCTTTTATTCAGGCAAATGTCAGGGAGAAGGGAAGATAGTGTTTAACCCTGATGAAATGGCTTGCTGGCAAGCGCATATTTCCCACAGAAAATAGCCACTGCTATTACTAGCATCAGTAGTATGGGATAGACTTAGTTTTTGGATACTTGGCAGGTTCTTATGGCCTGGATTGGCCACTGTTGGAAACAGGATGCTGGGCTTGATGGACCTTTGGTCTGACCCAGTATGGCATGTTTTTATGCTCTTATGTTTTGCCTCTATAACCAACTTTTCAAATTCTGTTTTAGCCTGCTTATCAATATTTTACATTTAACTTGCCAATGCTTATGCTTTTTCCTATTTTCATCAGATGGATCCCTTCACCAATCCTTGAAGGATGATCCCCAGGCCAAAATTGCCTCCCTCACCTTACTCTTTAACCATACGGCAATTGTTTGGCCCTCCCTCCACTTCTCTCAATGCGTGGGAACACACCTGGACTGTTCTTCCAACAATTTCCACGCTGCTTGTACGCTCCCAACCCCTGTAGCTGCACCTCTGTTTCTTTCCAACTATTCCTATTCCTCTCATTCTGTCAGTTTCCCCCCTTGAAAGTTTAGTGGTAGAGCTGTGGACCCATTGTCCCCCTTCCAGTCATCAATTCAAATTCTGTCATGTTGTGATCACCATTGCTAAGCAGTTTTACCACCGTCACCTCTCACCAAATCCTGCACTCTACCAAGAACTAGATCCAAAATAGCTCCCTCTCTTGTCTGTTCCCAAACTAACTGCTCCATAAAGCTGTGATTTATTCCATCCAGGAACTTTATCTCTAGCATGTCCTGATGTTACATCTACCCAGTCAACACTGGGGCAGTTGAAATCTCCCACCATTACTGCACTACCAGTTTGCTTAGCTTCCCTATCCTCTCCCAGCACTTTATCGTCTGTCTCACCATCCTAGCCAGGTGGACGGCAGTACACAATCACTACATTCTTCTCTGCCACACATGGGACTTCCACCCACAAAATTTCCATTGTGCTCTTGCGTTGGAGGTGGGGTTGACGCAACCCGTAGGTAAGGACCTTCGGGTCCCCACCGTTGGCAGGCGGAGTGGGCTGATAGAGGCCGCTGGATCTTCACCTATACCAGCCCTCGTTCCCTGCGGGTTGAGCCTTTGGGTCCCGGGGCTGGCATGACTTAGATGGTCCTCTGTGTGTAGTCGAAGTAAGAGCTGGTTCAGCCCAGAGACAGCAGGTGAGAGGTGATACAGTCTTACTCTGGACTGGGTAATGTACTGGAAACTTGGGCACCAATGGAACGGAGGCAGACAGGGGGTGCTCGAGCAGGCCGAAGCCTGAATAAACCACGGTAAGGGAATAAGCTGAAGAGGCGTCAAAGAGCAGGCTTGAATCAGGGCTGGTGGCAATCTGAAGGCAGTGGCAAACAAGCTGAGGTCTGATCACGGAGATAGTCAATAGCATGGTCAGGCGAAGCAGAGGTCCGGGCTTGGAGAGAGTCAATGGTGTGGTCAGGCGAAGCAGAGGTCCAGGCTTGGAGAGAGTCAATGGCGAGGTCAGGTGAAGCAAAGTCAAAGTCCGTGTTGTCAATCCTAGATATGAAGCAAGGTAGGAAGAAGGAGACAGGAACAACGAGGAACAGGAACGCAGAGATGAGACGAATCTCTAGGAGGCAATGAGTACTCGACCAGCAAGGAGACCTGTTGCAAAGGCAACGCTAGGGAGCAGAGCCTGAGCTTAAATACTGTAGCTGAGTTGACATCATCAAGAGCTGTGTCTAGGTTCCCGCCGCTGTCCCTACTTAAACATTAATGGTGCGCGCGCATGCCTAGGGACTGGCGCAGTGCCTCTCTGCGGGCCACGTGAGAAGTGGCAGCAGGATCGGGAATGCCGGGGACTGTAGCAGAGCCAGAGGCACCAGGGGAGGCCCGAGGACGGAGTTGACGGCCCACTGCTGCCAGTGAGGAGGAGCCAGAAGCTGGTTCACTGTAAAAAGGTGAAGGGGTCTTGCTGCGGGTCTGCCGCGGGCGGCACACGTAACATGTGCATCTAGTCTCCTGCAGGATTCTCATCCTGTTGGGCTCCATGCCATCCCGGACACAAAGTGCCACCCCCACCTCCATCAAATTTGCTTCTCCCCATCATTGCAACACAATCATCCTCTTTCCACCTTGTATCAGACGCCAGTCAGGTCCATCCCACCACCCAGACCTCTGGTACTGGCATACAGACATCCCAAAGTGTGATCTCCATCCACAACAGCAGCCCACTTTTCAGCCGACAGGGCCGACCTGGAATTCTCTAGCTCAGGTGACTGTCCACTCACAGGCACATGGACCACTCCTGCCTCCATTGGAAAGTCTCTGCAGGGATGCCCCAACTCCCCTTATCTTACCAGCATCTCTCGAAGACACCGGTCTCCAAACCATGTGCTGCTGAGCGACTGGGGGCTCTCTTATCCATTTCAATTTAAAAGCTCCTCTATCTCTTTTGTAAAGGTTAGCTCCAGCAGCCTGGTTCCACATTGGTTAAGGTAGAGCCCGTCCCTTCGGAAAAGATTCCCCCTTCCCCAAAAGGTTCCCCAGTTTCTTACAAAACCTGAATCCCTCTTCCCTGCACCATCGTCTCATCCATGCATTGAGACCCCGGAGCTCTGCCTGCCTCTGGGGACCTGTGCGTGGAACAGGGAGCATTTCAGAGAATGCTACCCTGGGAGGGTCTGGATTTCAGCTTCCTACCTAAGAGCCTAAATTTGGCTTCCAGAACCTCCCTCCCACATTTTCCTATGTTGTCGGGGCCCAAACTGTAGGGGGATGGTGTTAGGATGATGTGCTGTATCTGATTTATACCACACGCATGGCTTAGCATTGAGACCAAGGAAGTTCCACTTTGGCGTCTTCAGACCACACAACCTTCCACATATGTGCATTGTGCCCTAAGTGTGTATATGCAAATGCTGTGCGGTGCATCGTATGGCTTTTCTTCAGCAGTGGCTTCTTTCTTGCCAACCTCCCATACAGGTTTATGGAGTAATCTTGAAACTGTTGAATAATCTATATTTCCTCCAGTCGCGGTGACCTCTGTAGTTCTTTTAAAGGGAGCGATGCAATAATGTTCGCGGAAAGCAGGCGCTGACTTTTCAGTGCCCGCTTTCTTAACGCATGCATGGCGCCCGCAAGGGGGGGCGTCATGCAATATGTAAATTCGGGGGTCGTGCTAGGAAGGAAGCAAAGACCAACGCCGGTAAACTCGGCTTCTGTTTTCATAACCGGCCATCTGCCAGTAATGAAAACGGGCGCCGAGTTTATCGGTGGCCATTTTCATTACTGGCAGACGGCCGGTTATGAAAACAGAGGCCGTGTTTACCAGCGTCGTTGTTCATAACTCAGCGGTCTGCCGAGTTGTTTTTGGTTTTTTTTTTTACTTTAAAAAAGAAGTACAGAAAAGCAGTTATTTTTCTGTACGGAGTGAATGAGTAATAGGCTCATTCGCGTGCATTTGCATGTGATGAGCGCTATTACATTCATTTTGCGTCCGATGCGGGTTAAATAGGCGCTAATCCCCCTATTGCATTAGGGGGTGGATTAGCGCCTATTTAACCCGCGTCGGAGTGTGGGTTACACAGTGCGCTCGGCTGAACGCATCGTATTGCATCGACCCCAAAGTAATCTGAGGCCTTGCATTGACCTTTGGCACTTTCCTTAGTCTGTGGCTACTGACTTCGGAGGGATAGCTGCATCACGGCAGTGTCTTAGTGTTGTCAGTTTCTGCTTTACAATGATGGATGCAAAAGTGCCCCAAGGGATATTCAGTCATCCTGAAATTTTCTTATAGCCAGTATGTACTTTTAACGTCATCCTGGAGTTCTTTCTTTGCCATGTTTTGACACTTCCTTCAGATTCTCTTCATAGAAAAGTAACAGCTTGGTTCTTCATCCAGAAGTATTTTAATCAGCTTAATCACTGTGGTTGGATGATGGTGGACTCCGGTTAAAAAAAAAACAAACCAAACCCCTCTTTAACAAAGCACATATACGTTAAACATATATAGGCCTTTTTTTTTTTTTTTTTTTAAATAGGCTTTTTGAACTGGAGCTATTTTGGGATTTGCTGTGAGAGGGGGTGTGTGAAGATGTATGCAGTCAAGACTTTTTGGCTCTTAATTACTTTTGAAATATTTCTATAATTGTCCTTTCACAATGAAAGCATGTTCTGTAAATCAGTGAAACAAACTCCTACTTTAATGCATTTTGATTTGTATTTTTTTTGTAGACAGAATATGAAAAATGTACAAAAGTGTGCAAGTTTTTTGAAGGCCTGCTTGCAAGGCTGTATAATATATATATTTTTTGCTTCCCAGTAAGGTACTGCTTTGGTAAATCCCTGTGGTAAAGACTTACAGGATGCTTGAAAGAACAAGCTGTTCACCCTGGGGCTGCGTTTTTTTAGAATATATCTGAGTACTCTAATGATAAGTCCTGAAGGAACTCACTTTAAAATTATATCAAGTGGTCTGTTTTTATCAGAGAAGTAGTGTTTTCCCACAGCAGTCAGCCAGAATAAAATTAAAACAAATGGAGAAGGAATATGAGAGCCTGTGCTTTTGAAGTCTTTGTACGCCGAGATTGTGCATCTGGTTTCAACGTGTCAGTGTGGTTTGGAGCAGATTTTATTGACTGTGTTGTCATATCATGTGAGTCATATCATGCCTAGAGTATCCAAGGACAGAGCTGTAACTTATGATGCAGCAGCAGGCAGCTTGTGATATCTGAATATGATCCTTTATGTGGTTCACTAGAGAAGTTAGGCAGGCAGAGCTGCTGAAGTGCGCATGTTGCAGGGCCGGAAAAATCTTGGCTGCCAAGTTTCCTAGGTGCCTCAAATTTAGGACTTGGGCACCTCATAGAAGAGACACTGCCTCTGTTGGGGCTGAAGTGTGGGTGTTACAGCTACTGCTGCTGGTGGTGGGTCAGAAATGGCTAAGATATGTTATATCTTGCTGGTAACATTGTTTATGTATTTTTAAAGCATTCTTTGACTTCTGGTTGCCTGACAGCAGTTATGTTCTGAATTGGTTAGTTGTTCACCTCCTCACAGGCCAGCTGTACTCAAGATGGGCTGCATAGAGAGAGGAATATCGAGTAAGAAAAGGGAAGTGATTATCCCCTTGTACAGGTCCTTGGTGAGGCCTCACCTGGAGTACTGTGCTCAGTTCTGGAGACCGAATCTCCAAATGAACAGAGACAAGATGGAGGCGGTCCAGAGAAGGGCGACCAAAACGGTGGAGGGTCTTCATCGAATGACTTATGAGGAGAGAGTGAAGAATCTAAATATGTACACCCTGGAGGAAAGGAGGAGCAGAGGGGATATCTGAAAGTCTGTATCATACTTGAAAGGTTTTAATGATCCAAAGACAATGACAAACCTGTTCCCGTTGGAAAAAAATCAGCAGAACCAGGGGTCACGATTTGAAGCTCCAGAGAGGAAGACTCAGAACCAATGTCAGGACGTATTTCTTCACGGAGAGGGTGGTGGATGCCTGGAATGCCCTTGCGGAGGAAGTGGTGAAGACCAAAACTGTGAAGGATTTCAAAGGGGCGTGGGATAAACATTGTGGATCCATAAAGTCTAGAGGACGTGAATGAAGAGTGGGTGGCTCACGGGAACGACGGCTACTACCGGAGATAATAACCTTATTCAATAAACATACACACGGTTAATGCGACTCCAACATTGCTCTATGCTTCAACGGCAAGAGGAAATGTGGAAGAAAGGATTTGCATTCACAAAAAAGCGGGGAGTAGCTGGCTTGTTGCGGCGGTTACTACCCCAAACCAAATAAGTCTGATACTTCACTTTCAATGCATATCAAGCGCAGCTCACTGCTTCAGCCTCTGGGGGGAATAAAGTAAAGAGGATTTATATTCAGACAACATGTTGAGTTGCACAGGCTGGGTAGACAAATAAGCGTGGGAGTAGTTTGCTTATTACGGCAGTTACTACCCCTAACCAATTAAGCTAGATACTTCAATTAGTTGCAGTTCCAGCACTGCTCTCTATCAGGCCGATACAGTACAGTGCGCACTGTTAGCCTGCTCTTGGACGCGCGTTTTCCCTTACCCCTTATTCAGTAAGGGGAGGAAAACGCGCGTCTAACCCGCGGCGCCTAATAGTGCCCTCAACATGCAAATGCATGTTGAGGGCCCTATTAGGTATGCGCGCGAGATACAGAAAGTAAAATGTGCAGCCAAGCCGCACATTTTACTTTCAGAAATTAGCGCCTACCCAAAGGTCGGCGCTAATTTCTGCCGGCACCAGGAAAGTGCACAGAAAAGCAGTAAAAACTGCTTTTCTGTGCACCCTCCGACTTAATATCATGGTGATATTAAGTCAGAGGTCCCGAAGGGTAAAAAAAAGTTAAAAAAATAAAATAAATTTAAAATGGGCCGGCGGCTGTCGGGCCGAAAACCAGACGCTCAATTTTGCCAGCATCCGGTTTCCGAGCCCGTGGCTGTCAGCGGGCTCGAGAACCGACACCGGCAAAAATGAGCGTCGGCTGTCAAACCCGCTGACAGCCGCTGCTCTGGGCTAAAAGGAGGCGCTAGGGACGCGCTAGTGTCCCTAGCGCCTCCTTTTGCCTGTTTCTACCGCACCACCTAATTTGAATACTGCATCGCGCGCACCGGCAGAGCGGGCGTTCATCCACTCTCCCGCGGACTTTCCTGAATTGGCCTGTAAATCTGTGGCGGGGGTGGAAGGTAACTAGAACCAAAAAGTTACTATTAAGGGCCAGGAGTAATAGATATGAGAAGAATAAGTGTGAAAGCTTGCTGGGCAGACTGGATGGGCTGTTTGGTCGTCTTCTGCCATCATTTTTATGTTTTTATGAATTATGTTTTAAAACAGTACTAGAAGGTTTTCAGCTGATTGGTTTTTCAGCAGTTTGTGAAAGCAAAATAGATTGCTTTTTCATACTGAATTTTTATTGTATTGCAGAAGATTGTTTACATGTGTTAAAGCTACTCTCACCAGTTTTAATCTTTTTTTTTTTTGTTAATGTCAAATTCCATGGCAAGATAACCCCCCCCCCCCCCAGAAAAAAACACGCCATATATGTGTATATAATATATATATATATGTATGTATATTTGTTTCTGGGGGTTATATATACACACCAGAAAATAAAAAAAAAAAAAGTAAATATTATTGAAATTTAAAAAAGGCTGATGTAATCTCGTACGCCACACATAGTGGAGAACCAATCTAAAAAAACAAAACGCAGTAGAACAGAGGCTTAAAAACCCCACGATGCACTATACACAAAGGACTAAAGATTAGACTTGGATAAGGAAACTTTGAAATATAGGTAGCACGACCATTATAGACGTATATATTTTTATTTAAAAACTGGAAAAAAATGTATTATGAAGAAAAAGTAGGTTTGGGAACATATCTGACTGAAAGAGAGATCAGCTTTTTAGTATTCTGCTAGTATGGTTACCTTTAAGGGGGCAGTTTTCAACCTGACTGCCTAGGTGCAAAGTTGGGTGATGTTTTGTATCTAAATTTCAGTGGGAAAGTATGTACACATATTCCTTATTAAAAAAAAAAAATTAAAAAAAAAAATTGCTGTGGTTACAAATTATCTGTAGACTTCTTCAGCTACTTTTTGTAAAGCTCAATTTTCTGTAGAAAATGTGCATGCATTGTGGAAATGTTTATAAGCATTTTATTTTTTTTGTTCTGCCTTTTTCTTATCTTCCTCCTAGACCTATATCATATATGCGATCTCCTTTACAGTTGGAGACAGAGGGACCCGCCTCTTTTTTGACCTATCTGGGCTGTAAGAAACGTGTGGTCCTGGCCAAAATATCAGTAGTTTCCGGCAACTACGAACATGTGAAGAGGATGGTTGGCTTCCAAAGCCAGGGTTAGGCCCCCAGCCTGGTTGAACCCTTGTTGCTCCAGGGTCAACAAACCTTAATCCTTCCTTCTCCTGGTAGAAACAGTTTCCCAGGAGAAACCCTGGTGGAGGACCCCAAAGGGTTTTGGAATCCCCCAGCAAAGAGTTCCTGAAGTTAAATAAGAACCAGAGAATGAAGCCACTCCTTAAAAATAAATAATAAATAAATAAAATAGGCTTTTATTTGACTACAGGTCCACAGTCTTCCCCTTCCACTCCCCCTCCCTTTCCTGTCCTCTATACTTCCAGGTGCTGTTGATCTTTAAAAAAAAAGCTGCCTGCAAGAGGCAGCAGTGGAAACACCCACAGGTTGTGAGCGCTATTTATGCTACAAGGCTGTAGGGGAGCTAGAACGCCATTTATTTATTTATTTAAAATTTTTTCTATACCATCGTTAAGTTAAATACCATCACAACGGTTTACAGAAGGGCAGGATAAAGAGAAATGTGGGTGGTATAGATTACAAATTACTCGTGTGCCATCATAGTACGGTAACAATGTAAAATAATAAACTAGGTGTGTAAATTAAACCTGATTGTTAGGAACAAATTAGGCAGTTTGATTTTAACATTAATATGCTTATGCAGGTTACTAAAAACTTCTAGCTTGGTGCATCCTTATCGCTCAACTATTTTTCTCCTTTTCTTTATAAAATGCTTGTTTAAAAAGCCAGGTTTTCAGATTCGTTTTGAATAATTTCAGATTTGTCTGTAGTCTTATTTCGAGTGGCATGGGGTTCCAGAGTACAGGACCAGCCAGTGACCGTGCTCTCTCCCTTACTTGCATGAGATGTGCTGATTTGACAGAGGGGACAGTTAGTAGAGCTTTATTTGCAGATCTCGGGTTTCTTTGTGGTAAATGCACGCGCAGTGCCGTGTTAAGCCAGTCGGCTTTATCATCGTGGATTAGTTTATGGATTATACAAAGTGCTTTATATTGTATTCTTTGTTCAGTTGGAAGCCAGTGGAGTTCAGCAAGTGTTCCTGTAATATGGTCACTCTTTTTTTTTTTTTGCCTGTCAAAACTCTGGCAGCATTTGTTTACTTAAGGGGACGCCTTAATGGGGGAGAACTCTGCCCCCTTGTAATGCATATTTTTTGCACCATGGCAGTGGCCAGGAATGCGGCAGAGAAGCCTCGGAGTCAGCAAAAAAAAAAAGTGTTGATGAAGCTAGAAGCAACCTAGGATCCTTAGGAAAGACACAACACAGCCTCTCAGTGGCAGTGTTTTTCTGAGCCCTCAATATATACAGGGGCAGCATTTGTTTCTCTAGTGGGACTAAAGTCCTGAGCGTTGCTGGCTCCCTTTTTTCCCCCTCTGTGTGTGGGAGGTAGCCTAGCTGCAGGTTGAGAGGAAGCCTGCCCTCTTGAGGGGGCAGCAGGGGCAATTGGACCTTGGCAGAAGCCGTGTGAAGCTGCTCTGCCTGAACCATCAAGGCGCAGCTGCCACTCAATTGGTTGATGAAGAGTCCAAGAAGGTATTTGGAATAACCTCTGCGCCCCCCACCCCCCCACCAAACTTTCCCCGCAGGGGCATTCAGGACACCAGACAGATGGCCTAGTCAGAAGAGGAATCAGGCTTTTAGGGCCTCCTGGGCTATCACAGGAAAGCAGCGAGTTTTCCTCAGAGTATGCCTCTTCCATAATGACTGTCAGCCCTCATATCCAGCATGGCTGAGGGATAGTGAACATAGGCCTTATGGATCCCGCAGAAGAGGACCCTTTTCTTCAGAGGGTGAGGAAAACATTGAAAAGTTTTCCTTACATAGTGCTCTGAGGTGTATGGGCCTCACAAAGTGGGACAGCCTAGCCAGAGCTTAAGGGGGTAGAACAATAAATATAATCTACCCCTTGGAGCTCAAAGAGAGAAATAACCTCATTAGGGTCCTGTGGGTTGATGCCCTAGTGATAGTACTGATGTATAAAACTACATTCGGGGGTGAAGGGGGTATGGCCCTGAAAACCCATAGGACAGGAAGATAGTCAACCCTGAAGCAGGCTTTCCTTGATTGCGATGGCTCTTCTATATCTTAGAGCTCATTCAGATCGACATCAACAGAGAATCCCAAAGCATTGGTAGCAGGTCTATAAGTGTCTTGTTGATGTACTTATTCCAATTTATTTATGAAGGAGCTTTTAATGTACCCAAAGTGAATACTTTGGGTACATTCAAAACATGCTGGCTCCAAATCTGTGTATTTTGGTTAAATCAAAAACTGTAGAAACTGTAGAAATACTTAATGCGGCAATCAAAATATATCTGTGTACAACGTGCACTGACATATTTTGTTGTCATGAGCTTAAAAGCTCCTTCATAAATACATTGGAATGAGTACATCAACAAGACACTTATAGACCTGCTACCAATGCTTTGGGATTCTCTGTTGATGTCGATCTGAGTGAGCCCCTGAAGCAGCCCTTCATTGGGCGAAACTCAGGCCTTGAGTCGGGCATTCACGGAATTTTTATACCAGTAAATATATCTTTTGAGGACCTTCGGCTTCTCTGTGTTTACATCGCGTAAAGTATGTCTGGCAGTGCCTTCCTTCTACCTCTTTCTACCTCTCCCTCATGTTATTTATTTATTTATTTATTTAAGGTTTTTTTATACCGGCATTCATGAACTCGTTCACATCATGTCGGTTTACAGAAAACAGGGGTGCGGATAATACAACCAAAAAACATAAATAACGTGATGAAGAGAAGCAGTTACAATTAACAAGGGCTAATGAACTGGGAATGTAAGAAATAGAAAGAGATAGAGGAGAATAATTATGTACAAAAGTTCAATATAAATATGGTGTCTCATATGTACAGTCTCTGAGTAGAGAGTTTGTTTATGGTGCATATTAGGTAGAGTTCGAGAAGGCTTGCCTGAAAAGCCATGTCTTGAGTCTTTTCCTAAAGGTTAGGAGACATGGTTCGTTTCTGAGTTCTGGAGGGATGGAGTTCCATAACTGTGGGCCTGCGGTGGAAAGGGCTCGGTCTCTTAAGGTGCTGTGATTAGTGGTTTTCGTGGGTGGAACAATGAGGCATCCTCTGTAGGCTTCCCTGGTCGGTCTTGTGGATTTGTGGAAGCGGGGAGGAATTTGTAGATCGATTGTGGTATGTTGGTGAATGATTTTGTATATCAAGGTGATGGATTTATAAATGACTCTGAATGAATTGGTAACCAGTGGAGGTCTTGTAGCACTGGGGAGATATGGTCTCTTTTCTTAGTGTTTGTCAGTAGAAGGGCTGCTGTGTTTTGGACCATTTGGAGCGGTTTTGTGTATGAGGAGGGGAGGCCAAGTAAAGTGGAGCAGCAGTAGTCCAATTTTGAGAAAATGAGGGCTTGGAGGATGGTTCTGAAGTCTTTGGCATGGAAGAGTGGTCTTATCCTTTTTAAAACTTGCAGTTTATAGAAACAGTCTTTGGTGGTTTTATTGATGTGGGCTTTGAAGTTTAGTTTATTGTCGATTAGCACACCTAGATCTCTTACATGAGTGGTTTGTAGGTTGTTTGGCAGAGAGGTTGTGAGATTGTTATCAGGAGTTATGAGTAATACTTCAGTTTTGTCGGAGTTTAGTACCAGATTGAGGCTGTTGAGGAGGTTTTTGATTTCTAGGTGACAGGATTCCCAGTATTCAAGGGTTTTTGAGTATGATTCTTTGATGGGGATCAGGATCTGGATGTCATCTGCATAGAGAAAGTGTATTAACTTGAGGTTGATGAGGAGTTGACATAGTGGTAGGAGGTAAATATTAAAGAGTGTAGGGGA
This sequence comes from Rhinatrema bivittatum, assembly GCF_901001135.1. Classification (NCBI taxonomy): domain Eukaryota; kingdom Metazoa; phylum Chordata; class Amphibia; order Gymnophiona; family Rhinatrematidae; genus Rhinatrema; species Rhinatrema bivittatum. Next base: position 584,850,262 of record NC_042617.1, on the reverse strand, counting down.
TAAAGAGGAACCTTGTGGGACTCCGATGGTCGAGTCGTGGCGTGATGATTCTTTATTCTGGATTTTTACCTTGTAGCCTCTGTTGGTTAGGAACGATTTGAACCAGGAGAGCGCTAAACCAGAGATTCCTATCGCAGCTAGCAGTTTGATGAGGATAGCGTGATTTACGGTATCGAAAGCTGCTGAGAGGTCCAAAAGGATCAATAGAAAGGATTGACCTTTGTCTGTACCTAAGATGAGTAGGTCTGTTAGGGAGGTAAGTAGGGATTCTGTGCCCCTATTTTTGCGGAATCCATGCTGTGAGGCGGATAGAATTTTGTTGTCTTCGATGAAGTCCGATAGTTGGGCGTTCACAAGCCTTTCCATAATCTTAGCTATGATAGGGAGATTAGCTATTGGACGGTAGTTGTTGGGGTCTTTTAGGTCCAGGTTGGGTTTTTTTAAAAGAGGTTTGAGTGAGGCTTGTTTGAGGTCTTCTGGGAAGGAACCTTGGGATAGCGAGCAGTTGATGATGTCTGCTAATGTTTTGGATATGGTGTCTTGTATTGAGAGGAGAAGTTTTGAGGGAATATGGTCCGCTGGGTGCGAAGATGGTTTCATTCTTTTAAGGATGGTTTGGATTTCGGAAGACGAAGTGGGTTCAAACATTTCAAGATGAATGTTTTTGATGTGAGGCATTAGGGCTGGAGTTAGAGGGATGATATTGGAGGGAAGTTGAGTAAGAAGATTTGTGATTTTGTTTTGAAAGAAGATGGCGAGTTCATCTGCTTTAGCTTGAGCTTGGTTACTAGGGCATTCTGGTGAGGGTACTTGGGTTAGGGAGGAAACATAGGAGAATAGAGCTTTTGCATCAAAGACTAAGTTGTGGATTTTGGAGGCAAAAAAGTCTCTTTATCACATTAGCCATCCCTTTTCCTAGCAGCTTACAGCGAGTGCCGCCTGTCCGAGCTGCCCCCTCCTTCACGTCCTCTCTTGCAGCTGTAGATGTGAGCTCGCTCTGACTGCTTTGTTCTTTGCTAATCATCTTGCACTAGGTTGGATTCTTATACACTGCATATCCCTATTAAATAAATATTGCAACATTTTCCTGTTTCTAACACTATGGCTTGCACTATATGTAATCTTATGTACAATGAATGTGAGCATTTATGTATTTTATATAATTTGTAACATTTGTCTCTGCGCCTCCGCTATGTACTATATATCTTGCAACATTTCCTCTGTAATCTGCCCTGTGCCCTATTGTTGGGAAAAGGCGGAATATCGGATGAATACAAATAAGTTAGTGATTTCCCTTGCAGCAGCCTTGTATTTCGAGCTGGCCTGTCAGCTGGTGCTCTGTCATGGTCTCGTTTGTCCATAGCTCAGCTGAAGTCTTCAGCTCCCTTAGGGTTAGATGACTAATTCCCCCAGCGGTATTGTTACTTGTCTACTGTCTAGTCTAGGTGAAACCGTCGAACCCTGGCACTTGTGCTAGCAGGTGATAAACATTCAATAACCCCGTGGTCCTGCTTGGAAAGTGCTGTGTCTACTGCCTGTGCTTCCCCTGAGAAATGGTTGCGAGAGGCTATGATGCATGTGGACTGATTTTTGGGCAGACAGATATGTGGCACTGAAGGTCATTATAGTTTATTTTGATTTATCTAACTACAAATAATTTGTTTGTGAATACAGAAACACTTTTTTTTTTTTTAATAAAGATCTCCAGGGGTCAAATTTAGTAGAATAGTGATTAGCAAAACAAGAAACGGGATACCTAAAATAGGGACATGCATATTTGTGTTTATTTTTTTTAAGCGCTGGTACAGTCAGACAGCCTGCTTAGTTTAAGTATCAGTATTTGAAAGAAAATGGAAAAACCAGGAGTTTTAAAATATAATATAGCCTGTAAGAAAAATTGTCCCAGAATAATACCGTAAGGACATGGTTGGCCATTACATTTGTCACATCCATCTAGAACTGCATTTACATTTTTATTCGTTTATAAGTATTTAATGTTCTACCTCTTCTTTAAAGGGTAGGTCCAAGGCAGATCACACAAAGTAACGAGGCATTGCATACATGAAGGCTATGGACAAACTCGGGGCATCTCTGAAGCAGTGGCAGGGGATTGTAGAGATGGGCCAGACGAGGCTGTGTGGCCTTTTTCTGCTGCCTCGGTTTTTCTGTCACTCCCCACAGCTCCTTCCTCTTTATCACAGAATCTTTTATCTGTCTCTTCTGTTTCCTCCAAAGCTCCCAGAAAATTCTTATTTCCTCTGGACAACATTATTTCCCTTCCTCTGGCTGCCATCTCCTTTCATCTTTTCTTTTTCTATTCTCCCCTCTCTGCAGCATCTCTCTCTCCCTTCCACATCATAAGATTTGCATTATCCAAAATAACCTCTTCCCCCTTCCTATCCCTTTTTCTCATGTCTCTCACCCTGCTGCATTAGGCCTATCTCAGCTATTTCATTGGCTCTTTTTATTTATTTTAACTCTTGCCTGACACTGTAGCAGTTGAAAATTGAGAGAGATATATTACATATTAGGCAAGCGTCTGGGTTCTCTAACGGTTGCCATACCTTTTTATTGGAGAATAATCTGAAGGAGATGACATGATTTTTCTAGACCACAGAGTTCCCGGTTTAAGGTGTTAAGTCTAAGGTGTTTTTTTTTTCCCCCCCCCAGGACCTGTACAACTTTGCTCTAGATTAAAGCTTCTCCCAGTCCTGCGAGAGATATGCCGTGTTGATGTGTGACTTTCTGTGTTAGTATCGTGTAAGCCATTAATCTTGGCTGTTTACAGTGATCCTTCTGTATGAGAGGTGACTCAAATGCTAACAAATGTGTGTTGTGGCAGAATTTGACGATTGAAAACACCGTGCAAGGTGTTGGGGGCTCTGATTTCAGCTAGTTACAGCAAATCTTCATTATAGCGGAGGCTTATTAATAAGCGGCCACGGTAATGAGGCTGTTCTTTTGCAGGCACATTTTGTATCGTTTATTTTGAGCTGATAACAAATCCATTAAAAAATTTAAAAAAAAATCTCTATTTATTTTTTGTATTAGGTCCGGGAAGATCTTTCCTGTGGTGGATGGCCCTTGCTCTTATCTCGACTGTGGGGTGTTACCAGGAAGACGGCTGAAGCATTGAGCACCTGGCTGATACCTGTGCGCCTATATGTGTGTCTGTGCATATACAGCTCATGTGTAGCTGTTTGTGTGTGTGTGTGTATATATATATATATATGGGTGTGTGTATATATAGATATATATACGCACACACACTTTGTTGCACGTTCCGGAGAGTCTCGTGACTGATGAGAATTAATTTGGGATGGAGATGGACCCGCATGGCTGCCCTGCTCTCCAGAGACCTCCAAGAGACGCCTGCTGATTGTCTGCCATGTGCACGGCTTTCCTGGTTGGGAAAGCTTTGCAAGACGAGGAAAAAGGAAGCCAGTAAAGGCTGAGCCTCACAGAACCATTTCAGAAGCTGGGAGATGAACTGCTGAGAGGGCGGGAGACCGTGCACAGCGGTGCAGCAAAGGGAAAAAAAAAAAAGAGCTTAATCTGTTGGGGTTTTTCTTTTTTTTGTTTTTTTTGCTTTCTATTCTCTTCTCCCCCACCCTTGCCTCTTCTTTGGGCACAGTAAAAATAGCAACGCAGCTTCCACGATACTAACACATGGGGAAAATGCTTTGGAATGGAAAGAGAGTCCGAGCGCTGAACTGACCAAGATTTATTTCTGCAACAGGAAACTCAAGTCCAGCGATATCTGCTCTCCCCCCTTCCCCCCCCACCCCCACCTCTCCTCTTCTTTAATGCAGTGTAAATACTGTTAAAAGAAGAACTGAGCCGGACCACCCTAAACTGAAGTGCTGGGCCCTATTCTTGCAGATGGGGGGAGATGGGGAGCCAGCTCTGTGTGAAGAGCTCCTTTAAATGGCTTTTGGCATAGAAGGAGAAAACACACAAAGGTGTCGAGAGCCTCAGGGGGCATCTGCCTAGCTTTGTGCCTCCCCCCCCCCCCCCTGCTCTCTGCTGCTTGTAGCTGACCTCGTTTTTCTCCTGCAGCTTCAACCCCACTTTACCCCCTCCTTGTATCTGCCTTTGGAGCCTGGGAGGTTTATGGTGGCGTGGACGATCCCGCCGCATTTATGTCCAGCTTTTTCCTTTGCAGCGGGGTTAAAAACAAACAGCACTGCCCCCACCTGACCCCCAAGACTTGTGTAGTAAAGAGTAGCCCAGAAACTCCAGTATAGAAGGGGTGGGACTTGTTAAGAGCGGAGGGGCCTGGTCATGTTCCTGTGCTTTTAAGTAACATAAATAAATGAATGAATGCGTTCTCTAAAGCTCCCCCGGTGTTATGACCCTGGCTCCTGGGGGAGGGGGATATAAAGGGAATTAAGCCCTCTTTATTGCCAGTGCGGCAGAGAGTGTGAGAGGCGAGGGATCGGGCGGGGCCGCGCCAGCTTCAGTCACCTGAGGACAGGGGTCTGGGTTTGATTGGTTTGTTTTTTTTTGGGGGGGGGGTGGGGATGGGTTTGTTTGTTTTTTTTTCTTCCCGTGCCTTCCCCCCACCCCATCTCTCTCCCTTTTTGTGTGCAATCATTTCGTGCTCGAGCAGGAATCTGCCAGCACCTGACCTAAGGGCAGAGCAAAGACGACAGCAGCAACAACAAAGAAAATGAGAAATAGACCACAAATTTAACTTTTGAAGAAAATCAAACTGTAAGTGTGTTCTCCAAGCCTTAAATTACTTGAAAAGTCGCACTGGGTGGTCCTCCCCAGCCCTCCTCCGTCCTATGTATTTTTTTTGGGGGGGGGGGGGGTCTGGATTCTCGGGTTCTGGAAAGGATACCGCGTCCCACGGAAGGCCCGATTATGCCTGTTTCTGGATTCCCGCGTTGGACGGCGATTTTCCTAAAGAAAGAACGCGCCCTCGCGTGAAAGGACCCGAATATAAATGGAACCTGAACGTTTCAGCGCTGGACTTGCTCCCTCCCCCCGCTCTTTTTTAAGGTAAACTTTTTATCTTTTTACGTAGAAGGATTTCTGTCGCTATGCATTTGCCGGATATGTACAAACGCTGACCTCTGCTCCCTCCTCGGGATGTTTCATCAGTTATTTATTGCAACTTCCCAGCGCCGGGCGGTATATATTTATTTCGTGTTCCTGTGAGGAAACGGAGCGAAGAAGGCAGCAAAAAAAAAAACAAAAACAACCCCCGAAACCCCGAGAGCGAAACGCAAAGCATGCATGCGGCGGTGGAGCACGGGCCTGTGCTCTGCAGCGATTCAAACATCCTGTGCCTGTCCTGGAAAGGCAGAGTCCCCAAAAGCGAGAAGGAGAAGCCGGTGTGCAGGAGGCGCTATTACGAGGAAGGCTGGCTGGCGACTGGGAACGGGCGAGGAGTCGTGGGGGTGACCTTCACCTCCAGCCACTGCAGGAGGGACCGGAGCACGCCTCAGAGAACCAATTTCAATCTGCGGGGGCACAACAGCGAGGTGAGTGCACGTGTGGCCACGCTGCTGCTGCTGCTGCTGCTGCTGCTGCTGAGAGAGGGATTGCCGGCTAGCGGGCCAGTAAATGTTGTTGCCAGAGATTTATTTAGCTGGTAAGGCTTTGCAGTGCCGCTCAAAATGTTAATGCTGTTAATCCATTTTTTTTTTTTTAATTTTGTTCTTTGGTGGCAAAGAGAAAAAAAACCTGTTAACATATGAAGGCTATGTAAAAGTGTATTTTAAAAAGTGTACAGTCAAGAATGCTTTTTTTTTTTTCCCTCATGGAGAGTTTGTGAAAGTGGATACAACTAATCTTTTTGTGTTCCCAAGAAAATTTGCTTGAAAAACAAACTTGCAATCTGCCGTCACCCGATTTCTTAATTCCCTGTTGTGACACTTACCAGGATTATAAACTCTTCTTATTCCTGAGGGGGGGTGGAACCAGTTGGGGCCCTAAGCTAAGTCCATGGTGGTGGGTGTTTGAGAAACCGCTTTCATGCACTGGGGGGTATAGTTGCCTGCGACTGTCTTGTCTTTTTTTTTTTTTTTTTTCTGGTAGAAATCTGAGTGATTTTCCCTTTTTAAGAATAGAGCATCTGATCCGCGTTATCGCAAGCTTCTGTTGGTGCTGCTTGAGCATGTGATTGTGGGGCACTCGTTGGCCCCTTCAGAAAAAGGGCCGACGAAGCAGCTCCCGGAAAACCTTCATAGTTTACGGAGGGCAAAGATGAAAGGGGGAATGCTCTTCATGGTCTTTGCTTGCTGTTGTGAGCTGTTACTGGACCGGCTTTACAGGGGCCTCCTTGGCAGAGTGCTCTCTCTCTCTCTCTCTCTCACCCTCTTGTGCTCAGAAGCTGCCTCAGTGGCAGCAAACTGAAGAGACTCCATGAAGAAGGTGGAAAAGGGGGGGCTGGCCCGGTGAAGCAGCGGCTGGGCTGGCCTGTGCCGTGTGGATAAACCTGGCCATGAGTCCTGGCTTCAGGGTCTCAGTTCAGCCGGGGGAAGCAGCTGTCCACAGCCGGTCAGTTGTTGCACGGTGGCTGGAACTATGGTGAATGTGACTCCCAGCTAAATACTGTCACTGCTATGACAGGGCTGAGTTTTGGGCGGTGGGAGGGGAGCTGCCAGAAAGCTCCATAGCCGAACAGAGGCTGAGGAGGAAGAAAGCGCTGGATAAATTAGATTTATTATTTTGGGTCTCAGGATCTCCACAGTGAATATCATGAGGCAGATTTGCACCACAATATGGAGGCAGGGCATGTGTAAATCTATCTCTTGCCGTATTCGTTGTGGAGATCCTGAAAACCTGACTGACTAGGACTGGGTTGACAATCACTGTGGTGTATTGTATTGGGAGTTTGAAAAAAAAATCATGCTTATCTGAAAATGTATGCAGAAAGATATATGTTTAGCATGCGTAAAACACTGTATATGTGCGTAAAACATGATTTATGGGCAAACTGCATCCAAATCCTGAGTGCAGGGACTCTGGGTTCAGCCCCAGAAACTTTACTTCACCTCTGACCGAGAGTTTGATTTCCACCATTAGGAAAACATGAGTAAAGCCTATGCAACTTCCAGCATTAAGAAGTAATAGCTAATACCTCGATTAACGTGGGATTTGCATGTATTTCTTTGTGCACTAAACTCCTTGTTAAACCGGGAGTAAAGCTTGTGTGTGCAGCCGAGTGCAACTTATTACATCTTCTTGCCCCCACCATCAACTGCCAAAAGAAAAAAACAAAACCTTTCTCAAGAATCTGAAAATGTCAGAAGGAATTTTCTTGTACAGCATGGAAACATTCACTGCTTTGTGCCCTTAAAAAAAAAAAAAAAAAAAGTTGCTGGTGTAAAATCAAACACTTTTTTTTTTAAAGGCTGTTTTCTCTTTGACACATTTCTTTCGTGTGAAAAATGTGAATATAAAAACATATGGTGTGGTGGGCGAGCACCTCTTGAAAGTATAACAAGGCAGCTGGGCCGTCGAAAAGTTTGAAAGCGCCTTGTATTAGAAAAATTGTTACAAAATATAAAAAATATTGTCATTGAGAAGGAAAATTGGGGAATAACAAAAGTAAACAAAACAGAATTTGGAAAGGTGCTATGTGAATCTTTTAGCTGCCCTACAGTGCTAATGATTTTTGGTAGATGTCAAGTTTGCTTACTTGGGTTTTTGTGTGTGTGCATTTTGTTTTCCCGCTTGCCATATTTTTGTAATTGTAGGATGTGAAGGTGTTTAACTTCCTGTCTTTTTGCAGAAGCATACAAGCAAAGAGGATCTCTGTTTTCTCCCTAGCATTCTGGGGTTGAGGGGAGTCCCGTGTCGGTTCTGAGCCCAGCATACTTGTGTGCTTCTCTTGAGCACGAGATGGGTTTTCTTCTAGTTCGGTCTGTTGGTAGACCCCAGAATACCATTTTGGGAGGTTAAAAAAAAAAAAGTACAAGAATGAGAAATACTGCAGAATTATTTATCAGTTATGCTTTCTAATTATCTAGTATAGAGGTTTATCTTGAAAATCCTTTTACTGATGATATTTAACATGGACTTACGGTATTCAGTATGATCTTGGGCGGTACAGCTCTGGAACCTAAGCCAGAATGTTTCCCCAAACCCTGCATCCTTTTCAGAAGTTACGTATTCAGCTGTGTGACTGAGGTGCAATCTTCAGCTTCTCTTTAAAGTTAAGAATGAATAGGGAGATACGGTGAAAGATGCTAGCAGGATGATCTCAAGGATATTCCCTAATCGAGTCATGAAGAATGATAGCATGAAGTTTAGCTCTCCGATCATAAGAAGGACCTTCAAATTATATCTCTTTCTCACGCCATGGCATTTTTAGTTGTGGCACATTGCTGTTTCGTCAGGCGTAAGGTTACGAGACTTCCGGCGAGGAAATCTGGGACGGCGGTTTTTCCTGTGGTAGCAGGAGGTGAGTGATCAGTTTCCCCGTGGCCAGGCAGATACAAATTACAGCCACACAAGTGGATGGCACGATCCAGTGACACTGAGATGGAATGTGCTCTCTCTCAGAACTCAATAAAGACTAAGAAATCTTTCTTAGCACGTGCAGGTGTTCCTACACTGCCTGGAAAGTCACCTCAGTCTGTCTTTCTTTTTATTTGCTTCAGCATTCAGTTGGAATTTTTGCTCACTTTCTCTGCTGTGACTGTGATTTTTTTTTTGTTTTTTTTTTAATTTTACCCTTTTTTTTTTCCTTAGTAGTTCCATTCCTTTTTCTTTTGTGTTTTCCCGTCGATAGCAGGGCTGAATTAGCCGTGCTGTCTGGGATGACCTCCGGCGGCCCTTGAGGGTGTGGAGCTTTCTCCCAGAGATCACACTTTTATTTCTGTTTTCCTCCACGTGTTTGTAAAATCCCTTAGAGCAGGTAAGAGGCCGTTCAGATTGGGCTCAAAATGCCAGGGCCTCCGTGACTTATGCTTAAGGATATCCTGGCCCTGCACACACGATCCATCAGAATGCAGGCCATATGGTAGCATGTCCCCATGGGCCGTCTGCTTTTTGAAATACGAAGTTAAAAGTACAAGTTGTCCTTTCCCTTTTCCTTCTGAAAAGGAGAGGTCACATTCTACAAGACCAGTACCCAAAATGCCGGAGCCTCGCCCTGAATCATTACTGTCTGTAAAATATCGTGCCGGCTATTCATCGGCACAGAGAAGCGCAGCGGCCTCAGCGTTGATGCAGTCAATGATGGGTGGAACTTGTGCTGCTAAAACTCAACCCTGCGCCATGATCTCGCACAGGACACGGCTTTTACGCTTGTAGAGATTCTGATTCATCTTCAGTTAAAGCTCATCCTCGTACTTCCTCCTCTTTCAGAATGCCATATGTTTGCTTAGAAATTATGGTCAGATTTTTTTTTTTTTTTTTAATTTTACCCTTTTTTTTTTCCTTAGTAGTTCCATTCCTTTTTCTTTTGTGTTTTCCCGTCGATAGCAGGGCTGAATTAGCCGTGCTGTCTGGGATGACCTCCGGCGGCCCTTGAGGGTGTGGAGCTTTCTCCCAGAGATCACACTTTTATTTCTGTTTTCCTCCACGTGTTTGTAAAATCCCTTAGAGCAGGTAAGAGGCCGTTCAGATTGGGCTCAAAATGCCAGGGCCTCCGTGACTTATGCTTAAGGATATCCTGGCCCTGCACACACGATCCATCAGAATGCAGGCCATATGGTAGCATGTCCCCATGGGCCGTCTGCTTTTTGAAATACGAAGTTAAAAGTACAAGTTGTCCTTTCCCTTTTCCTTCTGAAAAGGAGAGGTCACATTCTACAAGACCAGTACCCAAAATGCCGGAGCCTCGCCCTGAATCATTACTGTCTGTAAAATATCGTGCCGGCTATTCATCGGCACAGAGAAGCGCAGCGGCCTCAGCGTTGATGCAGTCAATGATGGGTGGAACTTGTGCTGCTAAAACTCAACCCTGCGCCATGATCTCGCACAGGACACGGCTTTTACGCTTGTAGAGATTCTGATTCATCTTCAGTTAAAGCTCATCCTCGTACTTCCTCCTCTTTCAGAATGCCATATGTTTGCTTAGAAATTATGGTCAGATTTTTTTTTTTTTTTTTAATTTTACGTTAGTCACACAATCAACTTCTATGCAGGATTCCTTTTCTTAACCCATATTTGAAAAGTTTTCTGCAGCACTTCAATCACAATCTTCCATTATTTCTTATAAAAAAAAAAAATGTTAGCCTCTTCTGGACATAAAATCATCTGCCTCTGTTTATTCAAAAGGAAAATCTACACTAAAAGACTCACCAATCATTTTACTTTTACAATTCAGACTCTTCATTCTATTGAAGACTCTGCTGAATTGCCCTTTAACCTTCTTCAGAGCCTCCCAAAAGTACTACACAACCTGAAGACATGACACTGGGGCTGAATGGACCCTTCTTTGAGCTCATAAGAACCTTTGCTCTACTGAGCATGAATGGGAGTTCCCATGTCATAAGCCCCATAGTCCTTTTTTTTTCTTCCTCTGAGCGCCTGCATTGATGTGCAACCTTTTCTGCTTCTAAGTTTTTGATGATATAGTGGTTTTTTTCTCTTTCTCTGAGTTGCCACACTGCCTTGGCAGCCACTGAACATTTCAGTGCTACCAAATGAAAGGTTAAAAACTAATGTCTGCCTCGAAGAAGACCACACTCATTAGCTTCAAAGACAAAATGTATCACAGAAAGGTGTCCTTTACCGATGATCACACCGTTTATTAATGTCTGGGGTCAGACTACAGTGCAGTTAATTGCTATGATTGCAGCTAGATGTCTCCAAGCACCAGGGTCTGGAAAATGGAACAACTCTACAGGTCAGTAAAAAGCTGGCGTCATTCCTCATCTGAGTGGAGCTCCTTGAGTTCTGTACTGAATTGGGCAGGAGCTCCTCAAGCAAAATGCCCCCTCATGTGGTGCAGATATTGGAATTTCCTGCTCCTTTGGAGTTAAGCAAAGTGTAGAAGCACAGGGGTCTGTAAGCCCTTTGTATGCCCTGTGGGGCTTATTGTATAAGGAAAAAAAAAGAAGCACCAGCTCCATGGTGGTGCAGTGTTCACCGCTGAAGCTCAGGTCAGACTCTGTCCCATCGATGCACTTGGCACCAACAGAGCTTTGAGCTTCAGTGCTTTCTGCACACTGGCCCTCTGCACACAAGTCCTTAGTGCTTTCGATGCCAGTCGCTACATTGGGCCTCGATTCAGCCGACTCAGCTGTTTGTCACATTGACTTATTCCATATTGGATCCTTCCATGCTCTGGGCCATGGCACAACTGGAGTATCAATTACCAGAGCTGTTGATGGTGCTCTGCATTTGAGAAGGTATCAGCCAGCAGGAGGACCCACAGGGGATTCACTTTGCTTACCTCCCACCGTTTTGAGAGCGGTATCTTTGTCTATCGAGGACTTCACCTGGAGATGCTGGTCTACATAATTCCAGTCCACCTTGTCCAGGAGGACCCCTCTCTCCTTGGAGTCCAGTGGGAGCTTCTCAGGACTAAGAATCTGTATTGGTTTTGGATGAAGTCTGGCCCCAACTCCTGGTCAAAGGACACAGCAGCCCATAGACCAAATAGTGGAATTGGTGAAGACTTTGTTTCGCTGGCAGCTAGGTACAAGGCCTTTTTTCATCTTCTCCTTTCCAGTTTCAGGTTTGTTTCACACTGAGAGAGCTCCCATCATAGGCACTAGGAGCAGGATCTCTTCTTAGACCATCTCTTGCTGCAGCGTCTAGCCAGTCTGAGAGGAACTTGAGACACCACACTCTGGAGCAGCCTTTCTCAACCTATTTACCATAGAGGAACCCCCAAAATAATTTTTGGGTCTCAGGGAACCCTGCATAAAAATTTATATCTACAGATCAAAGTACATTAGCATAATCAGTAAGTTGTAGTTGATATAATACAATAAGAAGTGTCGGTAATCTTTTGAATAGAGTATTTCTCTGTGGATTTATTTTGGCCAACTAATTAGCCTACTTTTTTTTTTTTTTGTTGCCCCTCCATAAATTTTGCATAGTACTATATTTATTTATTTTTTTTATTTAGCATTTTTTTTATATACCGAGGTATAGAAGAAATTGCCTTCACTCTGGTTTACATTTACAACAACCTGTTACATTTAAAGCATTTAACAGAAAAACAGAAACTGGTATAGAACAATAAATCGGGCCTTGAGCGTGTCTGTTGTGCGTGTATGATGTGTTCAGAATTTTTCAGCAATCCGCTACATTATACCTTTCTTCTTAAACGCCGCAAACAGTAGGTGTTTACAAGTAAAGGTAGGAACCACACAGGGCACTTTTTAAAACTTCGCCTGAGCTATTAACTCATGGATCAATTGAACATAAGAACATAAGAAATTGCCATGCTGGGTCAGAGCAAGGGTCCATTAAGCCCAGCATCCTGTTTCCAACAGAGGCCAAACCAGGCCACAAGAACCTGGCAAGTACCCAAACGCTAGCTTTGGGGCTGGAGTTAAATTTGCTGTTAAAGTGTGCTTTGGGCACCCAGTGATTTTTCTGCATCGGGGGTAATAGCTAATAGCCTCTTCTACATGGAATTTACATGCGCTGTAGCTGTCAGCTACATGGTTTCTTGGAAGCGCTTTGGACGCACTAATCTTCATTTTACATCAGATGCTAGTCTAGTGCGACCAACTACTCGTAAACCTGTGTACTAGCCTGAGCGCACTCTATTGCTGTTTTGGCCAAACAGCTCCATTTGTCTCATGTGACCACAAAACCTTATCCCGCATTTTAGCTGGGTTACTGATGCTTTCTGGCAAACTCCAGACATGTTTTGATGAGGTTTTTCTTCAGTAATGGCTTCTTTCTAGCCACCATGCAAGCCAGGTATATGCAGAGCTCTTGATATGGTTGACTGTTGCATCTCCACTCCAGTCTCATCACCACTGAACTGTGTAGCTTCTTGTTGGCCTCTCTGTGGCGTCCCTCATAAATCGTCTCTTTGCTCTGATGCTGTTTTGAGGGATAGCCTTGTCTGGGGCAGAGTCTGGGTAGTATGGTGCAGCTTCCATTTGCTGACTGGAATATCCAAGCACTTTGATGTTTTTTTTAGCCTTTCCTGTCTTATGTATGTCTATAACTTTATCTTTAATTTCCTTAGAATGCTCTTGGGTCTTCATTTTCACAGCTCTCCTTCAGATTCACAGTCTGACCAATGGTACTGGAATTAGGGGGTCTTTTATCCAGAAAAACTGACCCTTTTTAATGATTCACACACAGAGGCCAATTGTAAGCCATTTGTCAGGGCAATATATTTAATCTGTGTAAACTTGCAGCTTAAACATCGGGGAAGGGGCTGGATACCTATGCATTTTTCAGTTTTTAATTTTATTTTACAAAAAATGTAGAGAAATAATGAATTGTGACTTTGAAAATGTACTTTGAGCATACTGGTTTGCAATGAACATACTGTCTGCAACAATCGGTTAAGTGTCATTTGTAATCCGCACAAATCTGACATTTAGGGGGCCTAATACTTTTGCAAACCACTGTATGCATAAAAAGTATTTTTGAAACTAAAAATTAAACAAAATTTACTACTTTAATGTGAAACCTGTGCTTGCTTGCTGCACAAATTTTTAATTGTGTTGACCTTGAGATAGGCACACATGGATTTCACCTTCAGCTGGAATGAGACTATTTCTGTCCTTTCTCTTGATGCTTGATAAACAAGGAACTAAAAAATGAAATTTCAGACCTATTAGTAAAAATTTGTAACCCATCATTAAAATCATCCATTGTACCTGAAGACTGGAGGATAGCAAATGTAACCCCAATATTTAAAAAGGGCTCCAGGGGCGATCCGGGAAACTACAGACCGGTTAGCCTGACTTCAGTGCCAGGAAAAATAGTGGAAAGTGTTCTAAACATCAAAATCACAGAACATATAGAAAGACATGGTTTAATGGAACAAAGTCTGCATGGCTTTACCCAGGGCAAGTCTTGCCTCACAAATCTGCTTCACTTGTTTGAAGGAGTTAATAAATGGATAAAGGTGAACCGGTAGATGTAGTATACTTGGATTTTCAGAAGGCGTTTGACAAAGTTCCTCATCAGAGGCTTCTAGGAAAAGTAAAAAGTAATGGGATAGGTGGCGATGTCCTTTTGTGGATTGCAAACTGCTAAAAGACAGGAAACAGAGAGTAGTATTAAATGGACAGTTTTCTCAGTGGAAGGGAGTGGACAGTGGAGTGCCTCAGGGATCTGTATTGGGACCCTTACTTTTCAATATATTTATAAATGATCTGGAAAGAAATACGACGAGTGAGATAATCAAATTTGCAGATGACACAAAATTGTTCAGAGTAGTTAAATCACAAGCAGATTGTGATAAATTGCAGGAAGACCTTGTGAGACTGGAAAATTGGGCATCCAAATGGCAGATGAAATTTAATGTGGATAATTGCAAGGTGATGCATATAGGGAAAAATAACCCATGCTATAGTTACACAATGTTGGGTTCCATATTAGGTGCTACAACCCAAGAAAGAGATCTAGGCGTCATAGTGGATAACACATTGAAATCATCTGTTCAGTGTGCTGCGGCAGTCAAAAAAGCAAACAGAATGTTGGGAATTATTAGAAAGGGAATGGTGAATAAAACGGAAAATGTCATAATGCCTCAGTATCGCTCCATGGTGAGACCGCACCTTGAATACTGTGTACAATTCTGGTCGCCGCATCTCAAAAAAGATATAATTGCGATGGAGAAGGTACAGAGAAGGGCTACCAAAATGATAAGGGGAATGGAACAACTCCCCTATGAGGAAAGACTAAAGAGATTAGGACTTTTCAGCTTGGAGAAGAGATGGCTGAGGGGGGGATATGATAGAGATGTTTAAAATTATGAGAGGTCTAGAACGGGTAGATGTGAATCGGTTATTTACTCTTTCGGATAGTAGAAAGACTAGGAGGCACTCCATGAAGTTAGCATGTGGCACATTTAAAACTAATCGGAGAAAGTTCTTTTTCACTCAGCGCACAATTAAACTCTGGAATTTGTTGCCGGAGGATGTGGTTAGTGCAGTTAGTATAGCTGTGTTTAAAAAAGGATTGGATAAGTTCTTGGAGGAGAAGTCCATTACCTGCTATTAAGTTGACTTAGAGAATAGCCACTGCCATTAGCAATGGTAACTTGGAATAGACTTAGTTTTTGGGTACTTGCCAGGTTCTTGTGGCCTGGATTGGCCACTGTTGGAGACAGGATGCTGGGCTTGATGGACCCTTCGTCTGACCCAGTATGGCATTTTCTTATGTAAGAAAAAGCTTGCTCACACATGTAAGAAGCTTAAAACTGCAACAAAATGTTCATTGCTTTCGTATGAATGGCAGGATGGCCCATGAAGTGCAAAAAAAGTTTGTTTTTTTTCCAATCACGACCTCTCGTGGAACCCTGGTGAGAGAGAGGCGAGTTTGGAGCCTGCCCCAGGAATACTCCCCTCTGAGACTGAGGACCCCAATCTCCTACATCATCATTGGGGTCCTAGGCTACTGTTTTCTCATTTCTTGGGTCTGAAGAAGGGTTTCCAGGCCCTTCCCCCCCCCCCCCCCCCTCTCCCTTCCTGATCCTCCAGAGCACTCTTCGTCATGAAAAGACTTTGCCTATTCCAGATTCTCATGAAAAGACTTTGCCTATTCTAGATTCTCGAATAAGTTGAGGAAGGTATTTGGAGTCAATATCTGTAAGGACAAGGACCCCCCGCAGTGACATCTTTGCTTTTATCTGAATTCTGGAAATGCTATCTGAACCTGTAGCAGTCCTGGTTCACTTAATCCTGCAGGATCTACAAACAGGAATGTGTATAAATACAACGTCTTCTCTCCCCCCCCCCCCCCCCCCAAAGCTAGGTAGCTTAAATCTTGAGTTCAGCAGTCCCCTGCGTTTGTAGTATTCAGCTGCTGTATCACTTGGTGATGGTAGAATCCGTGCTGAAGCAGGCAAAAAAGATGGTATTCTTCAGCGAGGATCCTAGGCCAGGGGTGAGCAAACTGTTTGAGCTGTGGCCCCACTTCCATTCATGCTATTGGTTGGGGCCCCCCAAGATGGGTTATTAGATATATTTGTGTGTGTGTGTGTACATGTGCATATGAGTGTGTATAAATATACGTATACATACGTGTGAAGGGTATTCACCAGATAGCCACACTGCCAATCAGTTGCTCAGAGTCCCCATTTTGTTTCTTTTTAAGCTGCTGAAAAGGAGTAAATTTGTATAGCACAGAGAAGACCCCCCCCCTACACCCAAAGAACAAAATATATACTCTGACGGGCTCAGAGAGACAGAAAAACACACACACAAACCCCAACCAGAAGACACACAGAGAAGCATAGACATAACGCAGACAGACTACATCATACATACAAATATAGACCCCAGAGACGCACAGGCCATTTTATTTGACTTATATTCCACTTTTCATGCACTTCAAAGCTGATTACATTCAGGTATTTGTAGGTATTTCTGTATCCTCAGAAGGAGCAATCTAAGACTGTAACTTTCAGACTGGTGCACGGGCAGACTTGGGCGTGCATACATTGCACCTAGGGACAAAACCATTTTATAACACATACGCGGATGTTATAAAATAGCCAGGCTGCGCATAGCGCAAATGCTGCTTCTACCACGTAAATCGGGGGATTTTTAAAGGGAGGGGTATGTCGAGGCTATTCCCGGTTTTACCAGTTCATCCCTAATTTGCCCTATTGAGAGAGGTCCTCTAAATCCCCCCCCCCCCCCTAGTTTGATAGCTTTCACTCCCCCCAATTAACCGCGACCCTTAAAACCTTGCAGATCTGCCTATTTTTCTTTATTTTTTTTAACTTGCACATCATCCATAGCAGAAGTAAAGTTGGGCGTCAGGGGGCCTCGGGTTCGTGCTTTGAAACGCCCTCGCCCTTCCTCTTTTGACAGCTTCAGAGATGTGCGTGCTGCGGGAGATACCCGCGTATCCGGGCAGCTTTTAAAATCCGCTCGGTGCCTGCAAGGCTAACATATTTGAGCGTCCCCCTAATTAATGCATGCGTTTGGGCTTCTAAAATCCACCTTTAAGTTTATATCTGAAGCTCTGGTGAAGTGACTTGCCCACGGTCACAAACAGTGGAAATGGGATTTTGAGCTCTGGCTTCTCTGGTTTAAAACCTGCTGCTCTAACCATTAGGCGGCTACACCCCTGTTTTGTCATAAACATCCTCATGAAGGGCCGAACCTTTGTCACACTATTCTTCTTGTGGCTATTGCTATAGCGGAGGAGCTAAAAGAGATATCATCATATAAATCATACACCACATTGGTAAGGAGTAGAAGAGTTTTCAGAAAGGTGCCAGCCATAAGTTTTTTTGTTTTTTTTTTAATTTATTTATTTATTTATTTTTTAGGAGCTGAGAAAAACACTATTTCACTCTGACCAACCGTTTTTGCTTTTTTGCTGTTTTCACAGATTTTTTCTATTTTTCTCTTTGTATTTATCTTAATTTGCTCATCTATTTTTTGCTTATTTAACTCTTCGACACTTTTTGCCTTTATTCGCCCTTCCCCACTTCCTCCATCTCTGGCCTATTTGCCCATTCCTCTCCCTTCCCTCACCACTTGTTTTTCCTCTAAAGGGCCACAGCTGCGATCTTTCTCTAGTAAGGGCCCAGCATTAGGAACTCCTGAGGGGGAGGCAGGTCTTCCTGGGATGTGGAACACCACAGTGGCTTTTCTTATATCCCGGTCTGCTGCAGGCTAAGCAGTTCCCACCTTGATACGCCACAGTAGAAGCATCTCCTCTCCTTGCCCCACCGAAAGAGACCCATGACTAAGCCGTGGCATGCTTACCATAATGTTACTAAGTTCTGACAGCTCCTTCTTTCCATAGCTGTTCCTCCATGGCACTGAGACCTCTTGATTGGGCAGCTAGTGTGCCCCCCTTCAGGATTGTTCAGGCCCATCCCCCAGTTTGCTCACCCGTTCCCTTGACTATTAGACAACTTTGGGGACAGTCTTTCAGAGCTTGCTGCTCAGTGCCCACATTGTGGCCTACCAATTGTACATGGTATAATACTTATGGTTACGTTGAGAAGCTGAAACCTCTGTTAGTCTCTGGAAGGAGAACAGGCTGAGTATCTGTAGGCTTTTCAGGGTGCAAAGGAGTACGCGCATCATTTTCTCCACTCTATATACGAATCATTCGACGCTGCATCCAGATCCTCAGCAGTAGCCTTTGGAGCTTGCCTGATGGCGTAATTGAGAGCCAGTTGTCTGCGAGAGGACATACACGAAAGTTGGCTGATGTACCTAGTTTTGGAGAGAATGTCTTCAGAGACAAGCTCAGAGAAACAGTCGTCCAGATTAATGAAAAGCATGTTGTTGTTCATTCTGTAAGGATGCTTTGGGAGGATTTTCTATGGAGGCAGACTGGCTGGTAGCGGTGAAGAAACAAACATAACAGCATAAAAAGAACTGATCAGACTTGTAGAAATAGCCAAGGTTGTTGAAATGCTAAAATGTATGCTAAAGGTTAACCAGTATGTTAAAGGTCAGCATTATTTTGTTTCTACCTTTTAGACTCAATTTACTTAAATTGGCTTATAAGACTAGTCTTTATTAGCATGTTGGAGATAAAATTGTAGTGCTAACCAGTTGGAAATGTTATGCAAACAAACTAACTCATTGGTGTGTAAGTTTAGGGCAGTGACTTATTTAACTGTGTGATGGCTCAGAAGAATTGAGCTGGCATGTACTCTGTATTGCTTGGTAAGCTTTGCTCCTTATAAGAGATCTTATAATCACATTTTTCTCTTACTGGCTGTTGGTGCTCACTGTTTACTAGCACCTCCTACAGTTTTTGGTGCCCTGGGTGAGGAAGCTATGGAAAGGGAGTTCATTTAATTGGTAAGTAAGGAAGTTTCCTTTCTCGTAATACAGGGACCTTTGTTCTCCTCTTTCCAAGCCTAAGGGAAACGTGTGTGATATGCAGCAAACCAACAGCAGAGAGACAAATTTGACTTGATTTTGGCATTTTAGGCATATCCCTGGAGTAATGGGCAGACCACCTTAATAGATTCAGGGAGGGTATAAGGTTATTTAGGTTCCCCACCATACCTTTGGGGTATTGGGAAGAATTCCTTGGTAGTTGCGGGGGCAAGTGTATGATTGGGTGAGCCTAGGCGTATCCCAGGCACACAGAGCAGGCGGTTCCCCTGAGCGTTGCTCGGATCAGTGCACTTTACCTCCTTGGTGCTGGGAAGTCTCAGGAGTCCCAGTGAAGATTCTCCTGTTTGAGACGGGCAGAACATAAAGTTCCTCAGGTCGGTAGTCGTGTAAGTGGCTTGAGACAAATTCTGGAGGTGATAGCATGTTTGTTGCTTGTAGCACTGGCTTGTACCATAACTTTTTTTAAAATCTTGGGTAATGCATGAGTGAGCCAATCTTGTTTCCGTCGTCTTGGGGCTCCTGGTTCTTCCGCCTGTAAGCTCATGATAGTCTTATTGCGCAGCGAGCACAGTTCATGTAAGCTCATGATAGTCTTATTGCGCAGCGAGCACAGTTCATGGAAGCTCATGATAGTCTTATTGCGCAGCGAGCACAGTTCATGTAAGCTCATGATAGTCTTATTGCGCAGCGAGCACAGTTCATGGAAGCTCATGATAGTCTTATTGCGCAGCGAGCACAGTTCATGGAAGCTCATGATAGTCTTATTGCGCAGCGAGCACAGTTCATGTAAGCTCATGATAGTCTTATTGCGCAGCGAGCACAGTTCATGGAAGCTCATGATAGTCTTATTGCGCAGCGAGCACAGTTCATGTAAGCTCATGATAGTCTTATTGCGCAGCGAGCACAGTTCATGGAAGCTCGTCTGCTGTGATGGGAAATTATATTTTCTTGTCTATTTGTTGGTTTGGTTCAGCATCACCTACTTTTATACTCTCTCTCTCTCTTAGCAGGTGGTAATTGTTGGGGTATGTCGTCGTCAGCAGTGAGGAATTGTTACTGGTTTGATAATAGATTCCTATTCTTAGGCACAGATGGTGAGATTCTTATGTCACAAAAGTTATTTGCATGTTTGCTCTGACTAAGGAAGGTTTATGCTGTCTGATGAGGAATTATGCTACAAAATAGAAAGTGATGTTTGTTCTGGTGTTTGTCCAGAGAATGGAACATTTTTTTGCTGGTTTTAGTAGACTGTTATATTTGTGTCTCGTTTTCGTGCGAATAAATTGTATCCTAAATTTTATCCTACTAAAGACAGCTTCCTTGACCAGTCTGATGTTGTCAGGTGTAGTTTGATGTCCAGGTTTAATTGCTAGTTTTATTTCAATAAATTAAAAGGGAATTAACTGGCAACTGCCTTTACCAGCGAAGCTGTGCTAATTTATTTTGAAATAATTTAGACTGTAAAGTTATTTTGGTCGTTACAGAATGTGATTTTCTTCCTTCCCTGTGGAGTGTGTGACATCGGTTGATTTTGTTTTCTGGGATTTGAGATTTTGTTTAAATTAGTACTGAGATGTTTAAATAAAGACACTGCCTGATTTATATTAGCTGTTAGTGGAAAACAGCTCCTTTTCAGAGTTATGCTGAGTATCAGGAACGCTAGTTATCTTTTAAACATTGGAAACTTGATGCACTTTTAAAACAGAGATGAATCGGGACTTCTGGCCTCATGTGTAGCTAGAAAAAAAAAATCTGCTACAGTAAGATTATACCTCCTGATATGTTAGACAAACCATATGTGATTGATTTTTTTTTATGCTCATTCAGATACATCCAGCTCTGTCCCTTCTTGTTCAGGGGCTAGACTTGCCTGCTATCCCTGCTTCTTGAGGGCTGCATCTCATACAAATGTTCTTTTTTTTGTCCTCTTAACCCCCAAGACACTGGAAAACACTAACCTGTCTTTGCAAGCTGCAATTCTTTAAAGCTCTTTATATTATACTGCTGCTAGCTTATTAAAATAGTTTGTGTGTGGGTATGTGAAATAACTCATTTTAGCTTGATAAGAATACATGTGTATATATATGTGTATGTGTGCATATATAAAATGTACTTGTTTTTTTGCTGTTAGTGTTTTTAATTATATTGCACAGAACTATTAGAATCCTATTTTCATTTTGTAAGCTAGTCTTAAATTGAAATAATTTTTATACTGTCGAATTACATTGAGATTTTTTTCTGATTTATCAGAGATTCTGCTCCTGATTCCAGTCTTAATTTTTTTTTCATGCAGGGACCTGTTTAAAAAAAAAATAAAATAAAAATCTGCTGCAAGCTGTTTGTTTGGTGTGCTCTTCCTCATTGTGCCAGATCTTTTCCCCTGTGAATCCTCATTGTTATGATATGTTAGTAATAATCCCAGTCTGCCTTCCTTGAGAGCTGTGTACCAGTTGTCATTTCTGTAGCCCCCTTGTCCTGCCACCGTGAAACAGCCACGCTCATTTCTTAACCCTGAATTCTTGTAGGCTGTGGATTCCTGATTTCTTTACCCTGGTCCAACTGTTTCATGATTTACTAAAAGACCCTCATTCGCCTCCATAAAGGTTTCTTACCAGGGCCTTACCCTTTCCTCTGTACTGCCTTTAGCGACAGCGTGTTCATTTTATTTTTCTTAAAAAGGTTTTCTTTGCTGTGCCACGTGTGGGAATTTCCATTGTTTTTGGGGCTTCCATAGGCTTTTTGGGGGCAGATGCAAACAGATAAAATTGGTACAGTTAGACAACGGACAGCTCCTTTATATCTCCTTGGTGCTTTAGGGAGATGGGTGGCTGTGCGTACCCTTGAGAAAGCTTGCAATTCACTTGTTACATGCTGCTCCTATAACTATCGCTGCTTATTGGAAAACACCACCGATGATATTACAATGGAAAAAGTTGATTGCTGATATTGCACTTATGGAGAAGATGACATATACTCTTAAAAACTAGTCGGAGGAAAATGAAATTTGGAAGATTTATTGGACGTACAGAAGTTCTAGTAATCCTTAATGACATTTTGTAGACACCTTGTTACTCTTTAT
Organism: Rhinatrema bivittatum; assembly: GCF_901001135.1. Lineage (NCBI taxonomy): Eukaryota > Metazoa > Chordata > Amphibia > Gymnophiona > Rhinatrematidae > Rhinatrema > Rhinatrema bivittatum. The sequence continues at coordinate 584,828,245 of NC_042617.1, read as the reverse complement.
TGACCTGGTCTCTGAGGATTGGTACCTTAATGTAGATTTCAGTGGAAACTGAATGGTGCTGAGCGTGCATTGCAAACTGTATTATACCATTTTGTGTTTAAAGAAGTATAAAAAGGGTTTTTCTTTTCTCTCATGTTAAATGTATGATACTTTAATTGTTTAAAGCATTCTGAGTTTAGATAAACTAATATTTGTTTGAAAATCCTCTGGTTTAACTTACTAAATATTTTTCCTGTACATGAGTAAATAACTCTTACATATATTTATATGATGGATATTTGTAAATGAAATATATTTGAATCTAGTTAAGATGGCATCCCTCTCCCAAGGAATTGATCCTCTTTGTTTATTAAGTTGTGTTTATCTCTGCCTATAGTGTGGTATGCAAACAATGTTGGGAGCAATTGCATTAAAAAAAAAAGTTGGAATAGTGGCTCTCATAAATTTATAATTTTATTTTTGAACTCTTTCTTTTAACCATATTAACATATTTAGGTGGTTTCTTTTCTTTTAAGCAAAAAGAAAAAAAAAGATAAAGCAGAAATAAATTCTACTGCATATTCTGCTGTCCTTCAGTTGAGATAACCGAAATTAGCACAGAGTCCTTTACCTTTATGTTCATATAATTTAAAAAAACATTTTAGTGGTAAAATGTTTATTATGAAGGTTGGATAAAATTCAACACCACTATTTTATTTATTAGCTTTTATATATCTACATTCGTGGGTACATCATGCCAGTTTACAATATAACTGAAGGAGGAAATTACAAAAAACCAGGGTGGGGAGAGAGGGAGCAGATAGGAAGAGAGGGGCGAGAGAAGAGAGGGGGAAAAACAGGAAGAGGAGAAAAGGAACAGTGGATATTGCAATTCATTTCAAAATTCTTATCCATGTATATATTAGAATACATTCAGTTGTTAATGACACTCCTTTCTTTGAAGTGGCATACAAAGATTCCAGCTGGATTACATCTTAATTTATGTAACGCAAACATCTTGAAATGAGCAAATATATTGACATTTTCATAATTTTGGTTATTTTCCTGTTTAACACTTACTGGAACCCTGAACATTTTTGATCACCCCAGTATTTTATTTCACAGTTTTTCTGGCTTTAACTATTCATTTTGGACTCTGTTTTGTTATCTGTCTTGGGTGGCATTGTTAAATGTGCTGCTCATATCATCAAACATTTATGGTAATTTAAACTTTCACATACATTAACTATCATTTTTACTATACAAGATGTTTATTACCCTGCAAGAGATAATTATAAGTTGTGTTCTGGCCTGTGGCCATGCCAGTCTCTTTGCCGTTTCATGAAATGGCACCTGTGGCTGAAGAGAAATGAGTAAGTAAGGTAATAGGCGAAGGTCCAACCATAAAAAATGAAAGACATAGAAAGTTCAACTAATGTCCAAAAAGTTCAGTTTTATTTGTATTCTAAGTAAGCGAAACATTCAGGTTGTCAGCATCCAGCCAAAAATATACATAATCGGTAATTTCACGGTCTCCCAACGGGGGCCGTGTTTCAAAAAGACTGCATCAGGAGAGAGCCTACAGAAAGCCGAACGCTCAAAATAGAGAGAGAGGGAACAACGGTAGTTTGAGCATGAAATCCCTAAAAACAGGAATTCTAAGGGGAACTAAACAAGAAATGGCTTAGTTCTTGTAGAAGCGGTATAAGTACAATCGAGCAGGAGTATAAAGCCAATTTATAGAGGTGCAACACCACCAATCGGAGAACAGGAAAATTTTATTTCAAAGGTTGTTGGGGGGATATAATGCAGCGCTGTCTCACCTTGGCTGTAAACCCAAATTCATTATATCCCCCAACAACCTTTGAAATAAACTTTTCCTGTTCTCTGATCGGTGGTCTTGTCGGGGGACTCTGAAATTACCGATTATGTATATTTTTGGCTGGATGCTGATAACCTGAATGTTTTGCTTGCTTAGTATACAAATAAATTGTGAATGTTTTGGACAGTTATTTGAACTTTCTATGTCCTTCCTTTCATTATTGGTCTTTCATAAAGTCTGAGCCAATGGCAGCAAAACTGTACTATGTGTACACAAATAACATTTCATCAGATACCGAAGTTCCTCCACAGACTGCCAACAGATCAGGGCCCATGTTGTGCAATTGCAGATAGACTGTATGTATTTGCCAAAAGCTCAGGGCTACCAATATTGTTTGATAATAATGGACAGATGCCTATCTAACACTGATGCCACACTTACAAAAATATTGTTCAAGGAATACGTTCTTTGCAAAGATGCACCTGTATATTGACTGTGCTCAAACATTTGAACCTTTGTAATAAGGTAATGAAACAAGTGACCATTACAGGGAGTATGAAATAGACTTCACTAGCCAAATTGAAAGGATGAAATAAATCATTAAAACTAGTCTGACTAAAGTGGTAAAAAACTGGTTTACTCTATTCAAAAGTGCTAAAAATGGTCTTGTTTGGTGTTGTGTACTGCAGCCAGAAAGGTCAGTCTGAGTCATTTGATTACTGGGTACCCCATGCCAACATCCTCAGCTTCAGGAGTGAACCTAGTTCAGTGTGATTCGTTTTGATTGAGATTCCATGATTTCATATTACAAAGTATTAACTGAAGCTATTTCTGAGATATCTCAATAGGTCAGAACTGCACTGCCGAAACCTTGTTGATATTGCATGTAGAATACACCCAGGTGATGCTGTTTTAATCTGTAATCTCCTCTGAGCAAACACCTTAAAACCATGCTAGAAGGGATCCTACCAAGTTCTGCTCATGATACTGACAGTCGTGGTAGTAAAGGAAAAGAGAACCTGGATCCATACTTCACATGTTAAAGCTTGCAACAGACTAATTTGGACCAGGAAGTGAAGTAAATAATGGTGGACAAGGCAGAGAAGTAGCAACTAATTGTGCCGAGGAGTTTGTATTTGGGCATAATCTCCCTTCTCAGCCTGTTGCCTTAAAAGGTGGTTTAGAGCCCTACTATGGCATTCTTGTGTATTCTCCTTGTTTGTAGACTTCATACTGAAAGCCTGTTCATTTACCACACTTAAATTAATCTAGCTACACATTGGGCTGCTACTTTGAACTTTACTAACTGTTAGTTATGCATGCTGTATAGACAAAAGACAGTTGGCCATTCCTGCCCCCTTGCCTTGTATTTTTTTGCAGATTTGATAACCAATTGCACCTCCTCTTCCGAAATAGGACTATTTAGCCAATTTTCTGCTCCACCGTAATTCGGGGAACAGACACTAGATGGCAGAATTGCTCGCGGACCCTGGAGTTAGTTTGTTCCGCCGATTATAGAAAAAAATAGAAATCTCGGAAAATGCGTAAAATTGAGGGAGTATCCCTTACGATACCTCCTGTGGGAGGATGGAGCGCCGGAACATGCCGGGCCACTCGCTGGGATTTCACAAGGTTAGCCATCATTCTCTCCGGCTTATTCCCGTATTGGAACAGGCAAAACTGAAAATATGCTAAACCTTTTTTGGCCCTCTGGTGTATTAAAATATTAAGTTCAGCTTGGAGTGCAAAGTATTTTGTCCTATGAGTAGCTATTGGAGATCGCTGCAGGGCTTGCCGGGCTCGTCGAAGTTGGTCAGTCAAACATAATAATCGTTTGCTTTTGTGGCTCGCCGAAGGAAACTCTTAGACAATCACATCCCCCCTCAACACTGCCTTTGCAGTATACCAAAACAGAACTGGGTCTGACATATGTTCACCATTAAAATGAAGATATTCATCCCATTTAGTGCTGAGATAATCTTGGAATGTGCAATCCTCCACCAAATAGTAGGGATAACGCCACCAACGGCTTCCAGGGGTGCCGGAAGATCTGCGTAGTTCCAGCCATATTGGTGCATGGTCGGATACAACAATCTCATCAATATCCGCCTGCACCACATTAGTGAAAAGTCGGGGACTAATGAAGAAATAATCTATGCGAGACTGCGACGGATGTGCTCTGGACATATGTGTAAAGGTTTTATCCATAGGGTGCAAGAGATGCCAGGGATCCAGCAAGTGCAAGGACTTCTCCAAAAACTGAAGACCCTTACTTGGCTGCAAAGTGCCTGCGTGAGCACTAACCCTATCCAGGATGGGGTCTCGAATAGAATTAAAGTCGCCTCCTAGAATGATGTCCTGTTCCACATATGGTACAAGGACCGAAACAGTCCCTGGAAGAAAGCCATGAAGGGATTATTAGGGGCGTAAATGTTACATAATATAACAGGTTTTTGGTTCAGGTCCGCCACTAGTATGAAGTAAAGACCCTGCGGGTCTTTTATCTCTTGGCGAACAAGAAGAGGGACATTCTTGTGTATTAGAATAGCTACGCCCGCCAACCGGGTTGTGGCAGCAGCAAAATGAACCGCCCCCACCCATTGTTAGCGCAGTTTTTGGTGCTCTAAATCACTAAGATGCATCTCCTGTAAAAATGCCACATCCGTCGCTTTCTTCCGTAATACTGACAATTTTCGTTCTCTTTTCGGGAGAATTTATATTGCAGACATTCCAAGATGTTAACTTCAAAGTATGGTTAGACATAATTTAGGTAACCCATAGGTACCACACCAAAAGATGACAGAACATGACAAAGATAAGATAGCCTGAAGGCCCTCCCAGCTGGAGCCTCCATGCCCAAACTCTAAGAACACATCCCCACTACCAGAGAGCTGACCCCACGCACATCCCAACCCCATCCCCTCTTGCTGTTTGTATGAGTCTTCCCACCAACCTTCCGTAGGAGGTTGAGAAGTCGCACTATGCTAATCAGCCCCCCCCACCGCACACCCAGGCCCACCCAACACCCCACAACCAACAAAATTGTAATGATCTTATTGAACAGTCAAACGGTACAGCAAATACATAGAACTGCAATGGGAACAGCATAGCAAATGAAAAAATCAAAAGAAGCGAGGCAGAGAGAATAAGAAAAATGGCACGATCCAGCCAACCAGAACTTAATGTCTGGAGCAATACACCAAGTATAGCGTGGAATGCAAACTCTCGCTAAGCCAGCCCCCTTATCACGTATCCAAGTCGAGGAAACCTCCAAAGGTAAACCAGGAGATGAGATAAGGTCGTGGGGTTCGTCGTGAAACGGGTAGCCGCTATCTTATACCCAGCACGAACAGCTGAATCCAGAGGCCAGCACCACCCTGTCTCTAGATGTTCAGGAGACTGCAACTTCGGTGCCGCCTCTCGGTCGTCGGCAAATTTAGCAGCCTCACTTGGATCAGTAAACCATTTCACCCCATCTTTGGTTGGTACCCGAAGCTTTGCTGGATACACGATCGTCGCCAAACGCGTGCAATCTGGAGCAGATCGGCGTCATTACCCGAAGCTGTTGAGACATTGCTGTAGAAAAATCCTGGAATACCAGGACTCTTTGGTTTTCATATTGTAGCGGCTTGCCTTCACGTGTGGCTGCCAGGATTTCCGCCTTATGTAGAAAATTCAGCACTTTCACTATAATCACATGTGGACGGGTTTCGTTTGTTTTTTTCAGGCCTAGCCTGTGTGCTCACTCGATACGCAAGGGACCATGTGTACTGGAGAGCCCGAGCGCCACCGGGAGCCATTTCTCAAAAAAGCTAGGTAACTCACGGTCTTGGATAGTCTCAGGCAGGCCCACGAACTGTAAATTCGATCGCCTCGATCGATTCTTGAAGTCTTCCATATGTTCTGCTTGCCAATGCACAGTTTTTTCCAAGGCCGTGAGCTCCTGCTGCAGCGACTGGTGGCCATCTTGCAGATCCGAGATCCGCTGCTCGGTCTCCGCAAAACGTGCTTCAAAGGAATGCAGCGAAGTTGTAAGCTCAGTCAATCGTGTGGAGATTATCAGCATTTCGGGTTTCAATATCTCCTGCATTGCCATTTTTATTTCAACAAGGCTAGCTGGCGAAACTGTATCCAGAATGTGCTCCTCCCCCTCCATCATGGCCTCCGGAGGTCGCACCCGGTCTTTGTCTTTATCTTTCTCTGTCCTCCTTTAGTTGTCGAGTCGCCATAGCTAGTTAGATTGCCTCAGTAACACTCAGCAGACCTTATTCTCTTGTAGTAAGTAAGTTTAGCTCGCTCGGGGTGTCAGATGGGCCCAGATACCCAGCAGGGGCGCCGAGAAGAGAGAATGTGCATCTTTCCCCTTCACAGCATCACGTGACCTCCTCTCATTATTTTAAAGACCTCTATCATATCCCCACTCAGCTGTCTCTTCTTCAAGCTGAACAGCCCTAACCTCTTCAGCTTTTCCTCATAGGGGAGCTGTTCCATCCCCTTTATCATTTTGGTTGCCCTTCTCTGTACCTTCTCCATCGCAACTATATCTTTTTTGAGATGTGGCGACCAGAATTGTACATAGTATTCAAGGTGCGGTCTCACCATGGAGTGATACAAAGGCATTATGACATTTTCTGTTTTATTAACCATTCCCTTCCTAATTCGTAACATTCTGTGTGCTTTTTTTGACTGCTGCAGCACACTGAGCCGATGATTTTAAAGTATTATCCACTGTGATGCCTAGATCAACAAAACTGAGATCCTTATTATCACTCAGGATGACAAAAACGGGGCAATCAACAAACCCCCAACATCCCAAATGTCTGACACCTCCCAGGTGAGAGACCTCGATGTAATTCTGGACAATCGTCTAAACCTAAAAAGATTTGTCAACACCACCACAAAAGGTTTCTACAAATTACAAATTCTAAAAAAGCTGAGACCCCCCTCCTCCACCTTCAGGACTTTCACACGGTGCTTCAATCTATCATCTTCTCAAAAATAGACTATTGCAACTCTCTCCTTCTCGGACTCCCAGCTAACACCCCTAAACCCCTTCAGATGTTACAGAACTCCGCCGCCAGGATCCTGACCAACACCAACAAAGGAGATCATATTACTCCCATCCTTCGGAACCTTCATTGACTCCCCATCAAATTCAGAATTCTTCACCAAGTCCTCACTATGATGCATAAATCCTTGCACAATCTAACCCCTCTTGATTTAAACATACCTCTTCGACTCCACACGTCCTCTAGACCAATAAGAACTGCTTACAAAGGCACTCTGTATGCCCCCCGCTAAGTCCTCTCTAAGGAAATGCACCCTTTCAACAGCAGGTCCCCCACAATGGAATGCTCTCCCCCCTGATCTCCGTCAGGAACCTTGCCCGTTGACCTTCAAAAAAAAAAAAAGCTTAAAACATGGCCTTCAGACAAGCATTCCCCTAAAGGATGGTCGTTCTCATATCCAGGTCAGGAAAGGCCGATTATATGGACTTTTGATAGGGCCTCTCTCCTGCTGGCAGGCCTGGCAACTCACTAGCTCTCTTATATCTGTTACATTATCACTGACCGGTGTAATATGCTACCCACTCTTCCTCTTATCATGGCCCCGACCTCCCTTCCCCAGTGAAAGCTTTTCAATTCATTAGAGAACCAGCAGTCTCTTAGATTCATGTTGTAATCATCTGTAATCCCCCTGCTAATCTTCCATTAGCAATCTCCACCCCCCCCACAGTCTAGATCCTCATCCTCCTCTTTGCCAGAGAAGCAACTCTGAGTACCTCAGAAGGTGGCTGTCATCTCGGTTCTGTTTCATTTTTTGGTACGATAGTTAAATTGTATGTTAGCTGTTTGTAATTAACTTCCTGAGCCCCTGTTCGATGTAACCCCTGTTCTATGTAACATTTTTCCCAATTAGTTGTTTCGCTGTGATCTGATTTGATATGTATTTTCATATGAATGTCGGTATTAAAAAAGTTCAAAATAAATAAATCTTTTTTCCTGGGTGGTAGTTCCTATTATAGATCCTAACATCGTGTAACTACAGCAAGGGTTATTTTTCCCTATGTGCAACACCTTGCACTTGTCCACATGAAATTTCATCTGCCCTTTGGATGCCCAATCTTCCAGTCTTGCAAGGTCCTCCTGTAATGTATCACAATCTGTTTGTGATATAACTACTCTGAATAATTTTGTATCGTCCACAAATTTGATAACCTCACTCGTATTCCTTTCCAGATCATTTCTATATATATTGAAAAGCACCAGTCCAAGTACAGATACCTGAGTTACTCCACTGTTTACCCTTTTCCACTGAGAAAATTGACCATTTAATCCTACTCTCTGTTTCCTGTCTTTTAACCAGTTTGTAAACCACAAAAGGACATTGCCTTCTATCCCATGACTTTTTAGTTTTCTTGGAAACGTCTCATGAGGGACTTTGTCAAACGCCTTCTGAAAATCCAAATACACTATATTTACCAGTTCACCTTTATCCACATGTTTATTAACCCCTTCAAAAAAATGAAGCAGATTTGTTAGGCAAGACTTCCCTTGGGTAAATCCACGTTGACTGTATTCCATTAAACCATGTCTTTCTATATGCTCTACGATTTTGATCTTTAGAATAGTTTCCACTATTTTTCCCGACACTAAAGTCAGGCTCACTGGTCTATAGTTACCCGAATCACCCCTGGAGCCCATTTTAAATATTGGGATTACATTGGCCACCCTCCAGTCTTCAGGTACAAGCACCAAAAACTGTGCCAACAATGGGTGGGGCGGTTCATTTTGCTGCTGCCACAACCCGGTCGGCGGGCGTAGCTATTCTAATACACAAGAATGTCCCTCTTCTTGTTCGCCAAGAGATAATTTTAATGATAGATTACAAATTTTAACTAATAGATCAGAAATTTCATTTTTGAGTTTCTTTGGTACCCTATTGTGCATTCCATCCGGTCCAGGTAATTTGCTACTCTTTAGTTTGTCAGTCTGACCTACTACATCTTCCCTGTTCTCAGTGATTTGGTTTTGTTTGTCTGACTCATCACCCTTGAAAACCATCTCCGGAACTGGTATCTCTCCAACATCCTCATTAGTAAACACGGAAGCAAAGAATTAATTTCGTCTTTCTGCAATGGCCTTATCTTCCCTAAGAGCCCCTTTAACCCCCTCGGTCATCTAATGGTCCAACTGACTCCCTCACAGGTTTCTTGGTTCAGATATATTTTAAAAAGTTTTTGAGTTTTTGCCACTAACTTCTGTTTGTTAGCTGTCTTATTGACTATTTAAAGCACAAACACATTAAATTATATAACCCCAATAGTTTACTTCTCCTCAATACTTTTTAGAAAAGCAGAACTTCCTGATTCCTTTCAGCCACCAGCAAGGTGATCCTCTCCTCTCAATATTCCCACTGGATTGTAAAGGGTAATTGCCATACCCTTCCTTATGTGGAAGTAAGGCAAGTTAATCTTGCTGGCTAAAAAACCCTGCTACCAGACAGATCTATAACTTTCAAATTGAAAAGATTTTCCTTCTGTTGTACCTTTTGTAACATGGACCTTTTCAAATGCCCAAATTCCATGCCTCTTCAATATCTTCTTCTTTCCAATTATGGATTTGTTAGTGCTATAGCAAAATTCATCAAAAGCCTCTTCACTTATGACCTTTGATTAAAGATCCCTCCTACTTAGAGGGACCTTGGTGCTGTTCTTTCTTAACTAATGAACTATTGACTTTCTTAACTAATTAACTATTGACATAAAATATGTCATTGACTTAACATTTCTTAGGAAAGAGAACTTATCCAAATTTTCTGTCGAAGGTGGTGTCTCATTTCCATTTACATCAGTCGCGTTTCCAATTTTTTTTTCCAAAACCTCATTCATCTCTGGATGAAGTCTCTATAGTTTAGACTGCAGAAGAACTCTGTTTTAATTAGGACAAAAACATAGAAACATAGAAATGACGGCAGAAGAAGACCAAACGGCCCATCCAGTCTGCCCAGCAAGCCTTCAGGAAATCCTCTGTTTAAATCATGATGTAAACAGACAGGGTCTTCAAGTTAAGCAAACATTAACAAATCTTTTGCTTCTCCAATGCTAGACTTCAGCTTCTGCAAAAAAGTAAGAGCTCATCATGTATAGGCAAATCTTGATAGACCATCTAAGCTCCGTTTCCATTCAGGATATTTGCAAAATGGCCACTTGGTCATCCATATATACCTTTATTAAACATTATTGCCTCGACCAGGATTATTGCAATGATAGCTTTGGCCAGTATTTTATTTTATTGTTTTACAGAATTTATTCAGATAAGTGCTTCAACTTTTACTCCATATTCTCTAACTCAGATTGCTAAAAAAAAAAAATAAATGTCCCAACTTGTGATGCTGTATTTTTCTTCTTGTCCATTGAGAAAATAAAGTTGCATACCCATAATGGCTGTTCTTGAACAGCAGCACAAATCGGCTACACAATCCCACTCTTCCCCAGCAGTTGAAGTTCAGCTTGTGAAACTGAGGTGGTGTGCGGCAGTGTGGGAACACCCGCACATGCTCAGAAAGGACTTCTCAGTCTTTCTGAGAACTGGGAGAACACATTCTGTCTGGGTGCCGGTGGATGAAGTCACCCACTTCTGTACCTGTATTTGGGTCTGAACTTGGGTGGCTGATTTGTATGGCTGTTCACAGGTAAGCAGGTCCAGGGGAGTCTCCACAGGGAAAAACCTCAGCAGTTTAGCTTCACAGCATGCAGTTTCCTGGTTTTTAAGAAGGATGTAATGTAAGATTTTTACCCCAAAATATTAAGATCCTTGTGCACTCACTCCTGGGTAAACACACACATATATATACTGCAGTAAAATTAGTTATGCCCTGGAAAATCTGAATCAGATTTGCTGTGTTGGAGATGCATGCAGGGAATGATACTCTGAAGGAGGACCAGGAAGCAGCATTCATTATTTCATTAATATTTAACCCAGGAAATATTTTTCCAGTCTTTGGCGTGTCTGGCTTTTTCTGCCTCTCTCTTTCCTTTGTTCTCTCTTCCATTCCTGTTTAATTTCATTTATTTTAATCGTATAATACTACCTTCCACAACAATTTAGCAGACCACATTCTTAACACACATAAAAATGCGCACAATTTACAACACACAACTTAGTTGTACATAGATTAAATCACCTATTTCATCTACTTCTTGTTCTCTTGGCTGTTTTTGTCCTTTTTCTTTCCAGTTCTTTTGTCTTTGACTGTGTAATTTCCAGTCGTCTTCTACCCCTTTCCCTGCTTTTCTCTCCCTCTTCTTTCTCCAACTTCTGTGCTCTCTCCTTCTTTTAATATGTTGTGCTCTGCTGTCCTAAGCTAGCTTGCTGCTGCTGCCCCTGTTTTCCCCCTACCACTCATCTCCTGTCCATTTTCTGCCTCTCGAGTTCACAATCCCCTCACCACTACCCTTTCTCTCCGGGGCTTATGTAATAAAAGCGTGCTGGGCTTGCACCACTGGTTTACTGCATATTTTTGTTCTTAAAAAAAACCCACCTCATGTAATAAAGGTTTTGGCGCACAAACATTTTGCTAAATGGGTAATTAAATAAAGGCTAAGCTAATTGGTCTATGGAAATGCATGTTAATGATCTGCATATGGTATTACTTCAAATGCATCCAAGTGTGTTAAATTTTAGCACAGTTTACTTCCTCTTTAGTAGTCAGTCTTCATTTCTTCTCAGGAGGGGAAGTAAACTTTAACACTCTTTCACTTGAGGTCAGAGGCCACGAGTGATTGACAGGTTATATAGACACTCTTCTGCTGATGAAGTGGATTATCTGCGCTTTTGGCATTGTGCATCATCTAATGTGGGCGAGGGAGGAGAGGGAAAATGCCCAGAGAGCAGTGGGTCATGCTTGTACTTTAAGGAGATCTCTCGGGACATGCATCTGTCATCCTGGCACCACGCTTCTGGAGGCAGATGTAGTGCATCAATATCAGCTGTGCTCAAAAGTGATTTTGGACCTTTGAGATGCTCCATCTGACATATGTTATTGGTGGCTCATGGGCTTGCTGTACTGGATCTTGACAAGCTCCTGGGTTTGTTAGTACCACTGATACGACTGCTACGAACTGTGTAGGATATAGACACAGGAGAAGACCAACCAGTGGCACCATAATATTTATTATAACCCTAGTATATAAACAAAGCACAAAATTAGAACCTACAGGCAGCCAGCTCCACACAGAAATTTCTTTCTATGCCTAGTTCCCTAAATGAGCAGGTGTTATTTCTCACCCAAACCAATAGCTGGTAATCTTGGAGAAGGGGGAGAAGTATTTGTAGGCATATGTGGGAGACCACCTCTTCTGCCTGAGAACACACTATCCTGGGGGGTCATGCAGCTTGTTAGCATGCTGGAGGAAATATCTTTTTGCAGGTGGTTGTTAAGAGTTCCATGCCAAATGACCTTGCAGCTGTTGGGCATAATGTCTTTTTTTTTCTGTAGCAAAGTAGCTGTGTTCATAATGTCATCCAGAAGGCTTTTCTGTGTGCTGGGGCAAAGCAGGGAATAGGTTGACAATCCTTAACGTAACTGACTAAGGCTCAAGTTCACCCAGGGTTTTGCTAACCCTAACAAGTTCACTACACTTTCTTGCTTCTGGATCCTCTGGGAATACACTTGCTGCGGGTTCTACTTTCTCTTCTCACTTTAGACAGGCGCTGCATGCAATAAAAAGCAAGCTGCATCAGTATATTTTGTATGCTTGGGAGAGGATGGAGTTGCACCGGAAGAAGCAAGATTTCTGTCACGTGGCTGGAATGTGATGGGAGCGATAGACTGCACCTACGTGGCCCTTGTTTCTCCTGAGTGGCAGATGGCATACCTGAACCAGAAGCATTTTTACTCCCTGCATGTTTAATTTGTCATGCCAAGTTGAAAACCCTCAATGTGGTTGCCAAATTTCCCAGGTGCTGCTGTGATTCTTAAATTCTTGCCCAGTTGTTGATTGGTAGCGGTTTTTCTGGGGCACATATGATGATGGCTGACTACTGGATATGTACATTCAGCTATTTAAAAAATAAATAAATACATATATATATATATGTAATATGATGTACCTGTCTTGTAAGACAAATAATGTCAAGTGCCCTTTTACCTGCAATTTTTCCCCTCAGATCTGTGGATCATCCACCCCGACTAGACTTTTAAGAAACAGCACCATTATTATTATTATTATTATTTTTTAAATCTGTATGAGAGTTCTGCCGATCACACGCTCAGCACTGTCAGCAATTGTCAGGCATGAGAGCTCCTTTCTTTCGAAAGAAAAAAAAATGTGTGTATATGTGTGTGTGTGTTATGTAAGATGTAGCTGCTTATGCTTCAGCACCACAGTCAGTGGCTGAGAAGAGCTTCAATTTGGCTCACACACTGACTTATACTTATCCTTAGGAATCATATCTGGCACTCGGCTATGTCAGTGCCTCCTGGCAGCCCATGCAGAGCTGGCTTCTCCAGCAGTGTCACCTCAGTAGTGGAAGGCGGGCCTCAGTCTGATGCTTGGATATATCAGTCTTCGCCCCCTTTTGTCTTCATCTGCTGGGGTATATCTAAGAACTGATGCGGTTTTGCTGACAGTCTCCCAAGCTATTGATGTTTGATGTGCACGTCGTCGTCTTGTAGAGCTGGTGGTACTTCTCCCAGATTCTGCAGATGATGAGATGGGCCTCCTTCATACTGGACAATCCAAAGCCGCCACTTCACGGGCGACTGCCCACTGAGTCCTGCTCCCATGCAGTCTGGGTAAAACTTATGCACAAACAAGATATAAGCACATAGGTTTACCTGCATTTCAGGCGGGAATGTTATAACAAACCATTTCTGTGGTATCAGTGTTTTATCCACAGAAATGTCTTTGAAAATTACCCTAGGAATGGTTAAAATAAAAGAGAAAATGGATAAAAGTTTTAGCAGGATAAAATGACTGGGTATAGAAAAGACATTAACAATTTCCAGGTTTTGATGCAGGTCTAATTTCTTCCAGGTCAGATAAAGTTTCTGGGATGGAAATAGGTACAACACATTTTTGCTGCTTTGGCTGCTGTTATATTTTGCACAGTGTCAAAGGACTTGCATTTCTGTTTCACCAGTGTTGCACTGCATACAGAGTGACGACTTAAGATTTCCAGTTTGTCTGCATGTTTCTAATTTTTGTTCACCTATTCTTTATTTGAGGAGGGTTCTGTCTGTTTTGCATGTGTGATTGAAGTGAGGGCATGTACAGTATCAGTATCTACATTGCTGCCTTTTCATAGGCTGGGAGGTTGTGGTTTTAATTCTGGGTGTGTTGGTGCTGTCCACAACAGGTTTGCTGCATATATACTGAGTGTTTTTTCAAGGTTTTGTTATTTCACAGAGTTTCACAGAGTGCCTGGTGGTGGAGAGAGTTTGTGTCTCTGTTATTGAGCTGACCCCAGAATTTGAATATTCTTTTTTTTTTTAATGTTGAGTAATAAGGGGAAGTGGCCTAATCCTGCTCTGCATCCATTATTAGGGGTGTTTCTTGGAAGTATTTGTAGAACTGGAGGTGCAGGATTTCTGTTGTCCTGGTCTGAAATTTTAAAGGGTTCTTCAGTGGTACAGGACAACAGGGATTGCCAACAATCCAAGGCCAGAAAGACGATAAGCATCTGTTTTCCTTATGTCCAGTGCATCTGCTGCAGTCCACACAGGAATCTGGAACAATCTGCCAAAGTTGGGGATGTTTGGTAAACATAGCCAGAAGAGTGCATTGGCAGTATAGTTAGTAGTGCTAGATTGAAATTACAGCATACTGCAGTGGATCTGGAGGCTGTGGGTCTTTTGGTGAAGGGGACTTACGAACAATATGAATGATCTGGCCCAGCACTGTGTGCATTGACTCTATATAGTTTTTTCTTGTTTAATTTTTTTTATTAGCAATGTACATACAGCAGATCAGTATACAACAAGTACAAAAGATGTATCTCCTGAAAGATAGGAGAGGATACAAAACCAACATTAGTGAAGTATCAACTGCCGTCAAAGGTGCATCAACATAACTTTTAACTTATTACTATTAATCTAAAAATAAGTTTGTTACCTACCCACCCCCTAATGCATTGAACTCATGGGTGGTTGATCCACATGTAATAAAGTAATGTATAGGAAATAGCCAGATGCAAGCATAAGTATGCCACTGTAAATATCAGGTGATTGTAAATAGGATCAAAATGGTCATTAATTCCGAATACACTGGTCTATAGAAACATAGAAATGACGGCAGAAGAAGACCAAACGGCCCATCCAGTCTGCCCAGCAAGCTTCACATTTTTTTCTCATTCTTATCTGTTTCTCTTAGCTCTTTGGTTCTATTTCCCTTCCACCCCCACCATTAATGTAGAGAGCAGTGATGGAGCTGCAACCAAGTGAAATATCAAGCTTGATTAGTTATGGGTAGTAGGGGAAGTAACCGCCGCAATAAGCAAGCTACACCCATGCTTATTTGTTTTACCCAGACTGTGTTGTTCAGCCCTTATTGGTTGTTTTTCTTCTCCCCTGCTGTTGAAGCAGGGAGCTATGCTGGATATGCTTGTAGTATCAGTTTTTCTTCTCCCCTGCCGTTGAAGCAGAGAGCTATGCTGGATATGCGTGAAGTATCAGTTTTTCTTCTCCCCTGCCGTTGAAGCAGGATATGCATTGAAAGTGAAGTATCAGGCTTATTTGGTTTGGGGTAGTAACCGCCGTAACAAGCCAGCTACTCCCCGCTTTGTGAGTGCGAATCCTTTTTTCTTCTCCCCTGCCGTTGAAGCAGAGAGCTATGCTGGATATGCGTGAAGTATCAGTTTTTCTTCTCCCCTGCCGTTGAAGCAGAGAGCTATGCTGGATATGCGTGAAGTATCAGTTTTTCTTCTCCCCTGCCGTTGAAGCAGAGAGCTATGCTGGATATGCGTGAAGTATCAGTTTTTCTTCTCCCCTGCCGTTGAAGCAGAGAGCTATGCTGGATATGCGTGAAGTATCAGGTTTTCTTCTCCCCTGCCGTTGAAGCAGGGAGCTATGCTGGATATGCGTGAAGTATCAGTTTTTCTTCTCCCCTGCCGTTGAAGCAGAGAGCTATGCTGGATATGCATTGAAAGTGAAGTATCAGGCTTATTTGGTTTGGGGTAGTAACCGCCGTAACAAGCCAGCTACTCCCCACTTTGTGAGTGCAAATCCTTTTTTCCACATTTCCTCTTGCTGTTGTAGCTTAGAGCGATGTTGGAGTCACAGTAACCATGTGTATGTTTATTGAATAAGGGTATTGTCTCCAGGCAGTAGCCGTCATTCTGGCTAGCCACCCACTCTTTATTGACGGCCTCTTGATTTTATGGATCCACAGTGTTTATCCCACGCCCCTTTGAAGTCTAGGCCTCATCATCCAGAAAAGGTGTTGATTCAGAAGGTAAGTCACGAATATATTCACCCCAAATGTCCTTCATAACACACATTTTTTTGGAGATAATTTTTTTGGCTGTAAGGTATTCCTTGGTAAGTAGCTTGTTGAAGTGTTGTCTCCAAGCAGGTAGCAGGATAGGAGTGCTAGAGGTCCATTGGGAAAGAATAACCGATTTGACTATGAGTTACCTTGTCCAGAAATAGTGATTGAGGTATGGAAATGTCTGTGAGCATTTTCTTGTACAGACCAAATAGCCTAATATGTGGGTCTAATGGGATGTCCTATTTCCATAGTCTGGAGACAAGAGCACACAACTCTCTCCAGAAGCGTTGTAAGATGTCGCAGCCCCAGAAGCAGTGTATGAAGTCTGCAGTATGGTGTAGGTAATACCTTCATCAGATAGGCCTTCTGTTGAGAGTAAAATGCCTGATGTAGAAATTTATATTGTTTCAGTAAATTTACATTTTCTGAGAGATAGTCTAGAAAAGCAATAATGTAAATCAAACACAGTGAGCGATAAAGTAGCTGCAGTGGACCACTAAGTTATCAGAAATGTTAAGTGAGATGTTTGGGTGGCCTGTAAAGTTTTATAAAACTCAGCGCATTTCTGCCTCTTCCTGTCCGTACCTCCAAGAGTTCTTGCAGTGGCTGGGATTTGAATAACAGTGGATTGACCTTTAACATTTCAAAAATAAAATGGCGTAATTGTAAATAACCATAGAAATCTCAGGAGGGTAAGGAAAACTGTTTGCAAGTCTTGGAAGTTAACTACATATCTGGCCTCTGTTCCAGTAAAATACATTTGAGAGAGCCTTGAAAGACCCTATTTATTCCACTGAGAAAAAAGCCTTTGTTCCATTCCTGGGGGGAAATGTGGGTTGCCTCTTATGAGCATACAAGCTGTTAACTCATGCGGCAAGTTTAGCATATTACACAGGGCTTTCCAGGCTTTTTGGAAGGGCTGGAGTACGTAGCTTGCTGGAAAGAAGGCAAAACGATTACTGGCATGGTTAAAAGGGGAGGCGAAAGAAGCTATTTTAGCCAAAAGATCTTCATTCAAAAATTGGAAGAAGGATCCAACAGAAGAAAATAGGATAATGCATAAATGTTGGCAAGTTAAATGTAAGACATTGGTAAGACAGGCTAAGAGAGAATTTGAAAAGAAGTTGGCCGTAGAGGCAAAATCTCACAATAAAAACTTTAAAAAATATATCCGAAGCAGAAAGCCTGTGAGGGAGTCAGTTGGACTGTTAGATGATCGAGGAGTTAAATGGGTACTTAGAGAAGATAAGGTCATTGAGGAAAAATTAAATGATTTCTTTGCTTCGGTGTTTACTGAAGAGGATGTTGGGGAGGTACCCGTACCGGAGAAGGTTTTCATGGGTAATGATTCAGATGGACTGAACCAAATCACGGTGAACCTAAAAGATGTGGTAGACCTGATTGACAGACTGAAGAGTAGTAAATCACCTGGACCGGATGGTTATACACCCCAGAGTTCTGAAGGAACTAAAAAATGAAATTTCAGACCTATTAGTAAAAATTTGTAACCTATCATTAAAAATCATCCATTGTACCTGAAGACTGGAGGATAGCTAATGTAACCCCAATATTTAAAAAGGGCTGCAGGGGCGATCTGGGAAACTACAGACCGGTTAGCCTGACTTCAGTACCAGGAAAAATAGTGGAAATTGTTCTAAACATCAAAATCACAGAACATATAGAAAGACATGGTTTAATGGAACAAAGTCAGCATGGCTTCACCCAAGGCAAATCTTGCCTCACAAATCTGCTTCAGTTTTTTGAAGGAGTTAATTAACATGTGGATAAAGGTGAACCGGTAGATGTAGTGTACTTGGATTTTCAGAAGGCGTTTGACAAAGTTCCTTGTGAGAGGCTTCTAGGAAAAGTAAAAAGTCATGGGATAGGTGGTGATGTCCTTTCGTGGATTACAAACTGGCTAAAAGACAGGAAACAGAGTAGGATTAAATGGACAATTTTCTCAGTGGAAGGGAGTGGGCAGTGGAGTGCCTCAGGGTATCTGTATTGGGACCCTTACTTTTCAATATATTTATAAATGATCTGGAAAGAAATATGACGCGTGAGATAATCAAATTTGCAGCTGATACAAAATTGTTCAGAGTAGTTAAATCACAAGCAGATTGTGACAAATTGCAGGAAGATCTTGTGAGACTGGAAAATTGGGCATCAAAATGGCAGATGGAATTTAATGTGGATAAATGCAAGATGAGGCATATAGAGAAAAATAACTCATGCTATAGTTACACAATGTTAGGTTCCATATTAGGTGCTACAACCCAAGAAAGAGATGTAGGCGTCATAGTTGATAACACATCGAAATCGTCTGTTCAGTGTGCTGCTGCAGTCAAAAAAGCAAACAATGTTGGGAATTATTAGAAAGGGAATGGTGAATAAAACGGAAAATGTCATAATGCCTCTATCGCTCCTTGGTGAGACCGCACCTTGAATACTGTGTATTCTGGTCGAAGCATCTCAAAAAAGATATAATTGCGATGGAGAAGGTACAGAGAAGGGCTATCAAAATAAGGGGAATGGAACAGCTTCCCTTTGAGGAAAGACTAAGCTTGGAGAAGAAATGGCTGAGGGGGATATGATAGAGGTGTTTAAATTCATGAGAGGTCTAGAACAGGTAGATGTGAATCGGTTATTTACTCTTTCGGATAACAGAGTAGGGGGCACTCCATGAAGTTAGCGTGTGGCACATTTAAAACTAATCGGAGAAAGTTATTTTTCACTCAACGCACAATTAAACTCTGGAATTTGTTGCCAGAGGATGTGGTTAGTGCAGTTAATATAGTTGTGCTTAAAAAAGAATTGGATAAGTTCTTGGAGGAGAAGTCCATTACCTGCTATTAATTGAGTTGACTTAGAAACTAGCCACTGCTATTACTAGCAACGGTAACATGGAATAGACTGTTTTTGGGCACTTGCCAGGTTCTTATGGCCTGGATTGGCTACTGTTGGAAACAGGATGCTGGGCTTGATGGACCCTTGGTCTGACCCAGTATGGCATGTTCTTATGTTCTTAACCTTACCCATCTCATTTTCAAGATATTCACAATGAATATGTATGAGAGAGATTTTCATGCACTTGCATTCATTTTGGGTATCCTGAAAACCACATTGGTCGGAAGATCCTTAAGGACTAGGTGGAGATCTATAGCTCTTGGTAATCTTGCATTCATGTGCACTCCTCCTTGAGAAAGTGCAGAACACTGTCTTATTAAATTTAGCAAAATCTTTAAGTTTACCGATCTTTGTTCTAGCCTCACTAGTATAATCTCTATGGTCTTTTCATAATTTTATAATCAGATGGTTAATAATTCTTTGGACGCAAAGCATACAGAATCATTTTATGAGGAATCAGAAGTACAGCAATACAAACAGTCTTAACTTCAGTTAGTCAGCCAGAGTGACTCACTGCTCTCTTGATTAACAAATGTTGGTCCCTATTCAAACCCAATCACACTACCTCAACACCTTTCCAAGGTGAGTAACTGAGCTGAACTATTCAACTTTTTTTACTTAGATATACACTGCTCCTAGCTTATTTCTAGCTTCTGGCTACTTTTTTTTTTTTGTTTTTTTTTAAATACAAACGCTCAGTTCTGCTTACTAGCTGCCTTACAGACTTTTAAAAATACACTACCTACTGCTTACTAGCTGCCTTATTGACTGACTATTTAAAAATACAGTCTATCTTGTCTATTCACTGCCTTACTGAATATTAAAAGCACAAACAAACACACTAAATAATATTCTCAAATAGTTAACTTTGCCCCAGTACTTTTAAAAAAGACAATGTCCCAAGCAAAAACTTACTGATTCCTTTCAGTCACCAGCAAGGTGATCCTTTCCTCTCAGTGTTCCCACTGGGAGTCAGGTTGAGACCATTTGCTGGGCAGACTGGATGGACCATTTGATCTTTTTCTACCATCAATACTATGTGTCCATGAAAATTACCTTTTCTCTAAGTGCAATGAAAATATGAATGGAAAGCTTGCATAAAAGTGCTCAAATGCTACATTGTGGCACACTTCATAGAGGGGGTGGACCCCCCTTTTTTTTTTTTGAGGGGGCGGGGGTATTTGGAAGAAGAGAAGGTTGGTGTAATGGATTCACTTTTGAAGTACAATGAAAGTCAGGGACATGTCAAACAGGAGCTGTTGGGGTCAGTAACTGGTTGCCCAAGGACAGCTATCTTTCATTTTTTCGCTCAATGTAAAACAGCACAGCTGTGCCTGACAGGCAATTACTTTCTGCTTTGTGTTCAATTATATTGTGAAATATTTATGGTTTAATAGCGATCTTATCCATTCAGGAGTATCCATGGATTGATTAATTCTAGGGACAAAGAGTTTATAGATGCCAGCCTCGGTTGTGTCTCTATAAATACAGTCAGGAGTATCATATCTTGATGGCTTGGTTGTTGTATTTATTTGGAGAAAATATTAATGTATACACTCAAAGGTGCCTTTTAGATAATTTATATTAATAACTTTCACAATGCTGAGGAGTTTCACTATCTCATAATTTTCTACAAGGCCTTTTCTATTGCCCTCCAATCTGACCCTCGGTGGTGAATATTTATGGTCTCTGGACTGATTCCTATATTTCCTCACAGCTCATTTATAATTCTAGTAGTTTCTCTATATTTGCAGAGAGAATACAAAGCTGTGTTTATACCTCCTCTAGGTTGGATACCCTTCAGCTTGTCTGTAGACATTATTGAGAGACATACATGGCTTATTTTCCACGATCTTCATCTGCCATGTCAGCAGTGCACTTGTCAGATGAGCCAGGCTTCAGTTTAGATCGTTTTTTTAAATTCAGACTGTTGCCCTCCATATGCTCATTTATATCCCTTGCTACATTTGTGCATTGGTCATTGTGTGCTTGTTGATTTGTTTGCCTTTGGTTGTTGGTTCAGCATTGATCCCTATCATGGGATAGGAGGCGATGTCCTTTCGTGGATTACAAACTGGTTAAAAGACAGGAAACAGAGTAGGATTAAATGGTCAATTTTCTCAGTGGAAAAGGGTAAACAGTGGAGTGCCTCAGGGATCTGTACTTGGACCGGTGCTTTTCAATATATATATATATATATATATATATATATATATATATATATATATATATATATATATATATATATATATATATATATATATATATATATATATATATATGATCTGGAAAGGAATACGATGAGTGAGGTTATCAAATTTGCAGATGATACAAAATTATTCAGAGTAGTTAAATCACAAGTGGATTGTGATGCATTACAGAGGACCTTGCAAGACTGGAAGATTGGGCATCCAAATGGCAGATGAAATTTAATGTGGACGTGCAAGGTGTTGCATATAGGGAAAAATAACCATTGCTGTAGTTACACGATGTTAGGAGCTACCACCCAGGAAAAAGATCTAGGCATCATAGTGGATAATACTTTAAAATAGTCGGCTCAGTGTGCTGCAGCAGTCAAAAAAGCAAACAGAATGTTAGGAATTATTAGGAAGGGAATGGTTAATAGAACGGAAAATGTCATAATGCCTCTATCGCTCCATGGTGAGACCGCACCTTGAATACTGTGTACAATTCTGGTCACTGCATCTCAAAAAAGATATAGTTGTGATGGAGAAGGGTGACCAAAGTTATAAAGGAGATGGAACAACTCCCTTAGGAGGAAAGACTAAAGTGGTTATGACTTTTCAGCTTGGAGAAGAGATGGCTGGGGGGGAGGGGGATATGATAGGGGTGTTTTAAAATCATGAGGTCTAGAACAGGTAACTGTGAATCGTTATTTACTCTTTCGGATAATAGACTAGGGGGCACTCCATGAAGTTAGCATGTGGCACATTTAAAACTAATCGGAGAAAGTTCTTTGTCTCGCAACGCACAATTAAACTCTGGAATTTGTTGCCAGGGGATGTGATTAGTGCAGTTAGGGCTAGATTTTAAAAGCCCTGGGCATGTAAATCCTCCCGGATTTACGCTCGCAGGGCACTCGCACGCCTATTTTGCTTAGGCCGCAGGCACGCGCAAAGCCCCGGGACTTCGTAAAAGGGGCGGGAGTGGGCATGTCCGGGGGTCAGGGGCGGGCCGGGAGGGCGGTCTCGAGTCCCCCGGCACTGCAGCCTGTGCCGGGGGATTCGAGGCGGCGCGCGCAAGTTACGCCTGCTTCAAGCAGGCGTAACTTGCCCAACAAAGGTAGTGGGGGGGGGGATTTAGGTAGGGCCGGGGGGTGGGTTAGGGAGGGGAAGGTGGGGGGACACGGAAGGAAAGTTCCCTCCAAGGCCGCTCCAATTTCGGAGCGGCCTCGGAGGGAACGGAGGCAGGCTGCGCGGCTTGGCGTGCGCAGGCTGCCAATTTTGCGCAGCCTTGCGCGCGCCGATCCCGGATTTTATAAGACACGCGCGTATCTTATAAAATCCGGCGTACTTTTGTTCGCACGCGTGTACTTTTTAAAGATCTACCTCAGCGTGTAGCTGAGTTAAAAAAAAAAAAAAAAAAAAGGATTGGATAAGTTCTTGGAGAAGTCCATTACCTGCTATTAATTAAGTTGACTTAGAAAATAGCCACTGCTATTATTAGCAACAGTAACATGAAATAGACTTAGTTTTTGGGGCACTTGCCAGGTTCTTGTGGCCTAGTTTGGCCTCTGTTAGAAACAGGATGCTGGGCTTGATGGAACCTTGGTCTGACCCAATATGGCATGTTTTTTGGTCTGGATATTTGGAACCGTTGAAATTTGCACCCTTGGAGTTGCATGTTCCTAAATCCGGGCCTGCATGGTTAACATTGAACAGTACTTTGTACCAGCTTGGCTTTTTGGATCAAAGATCAGGGTTGTGTTTAAAAAAAAAAAAAAAAAAAAAAAATCCCACCAGTTACCCACCAAGTCACTTCCCAGCAATACAGGAATTGGGAGGAGAAACCAAAATCAATTAGCTCAAAAAAGCAGAAAAGGTAACTAGCAAGAGCAGCAAACCAAGGGAGAAAAGTTGGAAAGCTATGACCACAAATACTCGTAGTCTACGCAGTAAAATACCAGAACTGCAGGCCTTAATGTAGAAGTGTACTTGGACATAGTTGCTGTTACATAGACATGATTCACTGAGACTCATGATTGGAATATGGCCAACCTGGGCTATAACATGTTAAGGAAGAACAGAAGGGAAGAAAAGGGTAGAAGTAACTCTTTATGTCAAAAACAATATACAAGCAACTGAAATGGAAGAGATGTGGGGTAGAGGAGAAGCGTTATGAGCTGCGCTAAAATAAATAAATGGTGCTTCTATTTACATCATTGTTGTCTATAGACCTCTGACTCAAGACAGAGATCTGGTGAAAGACATCCAAAAGGTGGGAAAGAAGGGCAAAGTGTTTGTTGGGAGATTTTAATCTTCTGGATATGAAGTAATATCTCAAAGAGATAGTAAATCAATAATATACCTAGACTAGACCAACCTTGCTCAAATATTGATTTTATTTATGAAATTGTAACTGAACTTTATTGGCACCTGTTAGAATATACGATAACCTACATTACATACCTTAGTATATGTGCCTATTTGTTAACTGTTGCGATGGTATATAACTTAGCGACGGTATAGAAAAGTTTTAAAATAAATATGGATTGGAGTATCCCCTCTGTAGAATCTACAAAAAGTAGTGGATGTCCTTCAATTCTCTATTCAAATAAATGGTAATGGAACCCATGAGGGATGATGCAATACTCAACCTAGTGCTCACTAATGGGGATAATATGTCTGCCTGGGTAGTTGCCCACCTGACCACCAGTGATCTTCAGATGGTATGGTTTGATATTGTAAATAAGATGTAGAGAAATCACATGAGGGCCCAAGTTTTGAATTTCAAAAATATGGACTTTGTCAAAATGTGGATGTTTTCTGGAAGAACATCTAGAAGCCTGGGAGATAATGGGTGAGGTAGAACAGTGGACCAAATTAAAAGGAGTTATTACAAAGGCAACAAATCTATATGTTAAAGAAAACAAAAGTTTGAGGAAAAAGAAACATCTTCTCAAAGAAGGTGTCTAAAAAATTAAAGGCAAAAAGAATAGTGTTCAAAAAGTATAAAGGATCCCAAAAGAGGAACCTAGGAAAGAATACCTAATGAAAGTGAGGTAGACAAATCAAGAAAGCAAAAGGACAAGCGGAAGAAAGGATTGCCAAGGAAGGAAAGCGAGGCGACAAAACATTTTTTCAGATATATCAGAGAAAGAAAGGAGGCCCGTAGTGGTATAGTGAAATTGAAAGGCGACATGGAGCAATGTGTAGCAAGAGATGAAGAAATGGCAGAAATATTAAATACTTAAGTTTGGTGTTCACTAAAGAAGATCCTGGAAAAAAGGGCCATTGCTGGTTGAAAAGACTGTAGATGGGATTGGGTTAGATGAAACTTAGTTTACAGAAGAGAATGTATGGGAAGAGCTAGGATAACAAAGTGGACAAGGCCATAGGGCCGGATGAGGTGTACATCCCCAGGGTACTAAGGGAACTCAGATGTGCTGGCAGGTCTGCTGAAATAGCTGTTCAGTAGATCCCTGGCATCTGGAGTGCTGTGTGTTTGGAGAAAAGCAGTGGTGGTCCTGTTTCACAAGAGTGTTAGCAGAGAGAAGGCTGGAAACTACAGGCCGGTTAGCCTCACCTCTGTGGTGGGAAAATTACTGGAGACTGCTGAAGGATAGGATAGTGAGCTATCAACAATCTGGTGGGTTGCTGGATCCAAGGTAGCACTGATTTACCAGTGGAAGTTCCTGCCGGTAAATCTGATAGATTTTTATTGGATGACTAGAGCATTGGATCAGGGAAGAGCGCTCAGTGTGATTTACTTGGATTTCGGCAAAGTTTTTGATATGGTCCCGCATAGAGGCTCATGAATAAAATGAGAAGCTTGGGAAACAGCGCCGAGATAGTGGAGTGGATTACGAACTTTTTGACTGACAGGAGATAGCGAATAATGGTAAATAGAACCTACTCTGAAGAGAGAATGATGTTCAGTGAAATGCCATAGGGATCAGTTTTGGGACTGGTTTTGTTCAATATCTTTGTGAGCGACATTCTGGAAGGGATAGAAGGTAAAGTTTCTTTATTTGCAGATGATACTAAGATCTGCAGCAGCATGGACATGCCTGAAAAAGTAGAGAGAATGAAAAGTGATTTAAGAAAGCTTGAAGAGTGATTGAAGACTTGGCAGCTGAAATCCAGTGTCATACATCTGGGCTATGGTAATCCAAAAGGGCTAAAGACTAATATGCACAGACTGTGAGAGGGACCGAGAAGTGTGATAGTGTCTGGTGATGAAGCAATGTGACAAGGCAATAGCTAAAGCCAGAAGACTGGTGGGCTGCATGGAGAGAGGAGTAACCAGTAAGAAAAAGGAGATAATGCCCTTATACAGGTCCTTGGTGAGGCCTCACCTGGAGTAATGTATTCAGTTTTGGAGACCGTATTGCAAAAAGGGATAGAGACAGTCCAGAGAAGGGTGACCAAAATGGTGTGAGGTTTGTCTCAGAAGACATGAGAAGAGGCTGAAGGATCTGGAAGAGAAGAGGTGTAGTGGAGACATGATACAGACATTCAGATACCTGAAAGGTTTTAATGATGTACACACTTCAGACCTCTTCCTTTGGATAAGAGACAATAGAACTAGAGGTCAAGAAATGAAACTCCAGGGGAGAAGACTCAGAACCAACATCAGGAAATATTTCTTCACGAAGAGGGTGGTGGATGCCTTGAATGGACAAAAACAGTAAAATTCAAAAAGGCATGGGTTAAACACTGTGGATCTCTATAGTTTAGAGCAGGGGTGGGCAAGTCCAGTCCTCGAGGGCTGCAAACCAGTCGGGTTTTCAGGATACCCCTAATGAATATGCATGAAATAGATTTGCATACAACTGAGGCAGTGTGTATGCAGGTCTCTCTCATGCATATTCATTAAGGATATCCTGAAAACCCAACTGGTTTGCAGCCCTCGAGGACCGGAATTGCCCACCCCTGGGCTAGAGCATGGAAATGAAGAAAAGGGTGCCTGGGGGTAACTTGCTTGGAGCTGCAGTTACTACCCTTAATGACCTTTTCATGATTTTGTTGCAATTGCAGCATCGCTCTCCGCTTTGATGGCGGAGGTAAAAGAGAAATTGGATTCAGATGACCGCCAGTGCTGGGCCCTGACTTTTTATGGTCCGGGGTACTGATGTGCAGACGTTAGGCAAAAAGCACAGGACTGCTTCCATGCAAAGCACGTTCAGGCAGCATTGTCTGAATTATCAAGGCCGCTCGCTCGCCCCATAAAAAAACTTGCTAGAAGTAATGTTGTTATGGGTTTGGCAGTTGCATGGTTTTGATTGTAAATATTGCTACTGTTAATATAAGGTTTGAGGATAACCTTCACAGAGCGGCATTTACCACCATAAAAAAAACTTACTGGGCGGATCATTTGGTCTTTTTCTGTTACCATCACTATGATACCTGGTGGTGACGCTGACCACCTTAGTTCTGGCGTGGTTTTCCTTACCTCCTTTCACAGGTGTGTCACCTAAGTGGTGCATAATCTCTCCACGTAAGGCTTGTAGTACAGGCTAAAGGAGGAGCTAAAGATCCCCTTTCTATGGAGGGAAAAGGGAAAATGGGATGGACATTTCAGTATCTAGCAGGTTTCCAAAAGTAATCAAAGGACAGAGATGTGCTTTTTTGGGAAAATATTTTCATGCAAACCATTTCTTCTCATTTGCATGAAATTTGCTTACACTTTCTCAGAAATGCAGATTCTCTTGATGCCCTAAATTGATTTTTGATCTGATTTGGCTTATTTGACCTATATATTTTTAGTTTAAAAAAAAAAAATAGAAAAGAAATAAAAAAAAAAACAAAACAAAACCCCAAAAACAATCAACCTTACTAATTTCTCATGCTGTATCTCAGTTTTTCAAATAGCCAGATAGTTGAACTGAAATATTTGATGTGGGGGTGGGGCAGAATCCATAAAAATGTTTTAAATCGTGATACCCTCACGAATGCCGGTATAGAAAAAAACTAAAATAAATAAATATTATACCGAAACAGGGCTTTTTGTTGAAAGAATTTATTTTTATGGGAGTACTTGTAAAATAGGTTAAAATAATTGGTGTGTCTTACAATGCATGTTCAAGCTAAAGGACGATCTTCGCTCTGAGAAGGTTTAAAATCTCACAAGTTTTAAAACAATATGGATGCTAGTGCTTATGGTGGGCGTTTGACAATAATTTGTTTAATAAAATGTTCAAAATGCCGCCTCTTTTACACGCCCTACATTATAACAGCAAAACCCAACTTGTGTGCCCATGTTGGCGCAGTCAGATGACCTCACACATTATGGCTGTCTATGGAGTACCCTGTTTACAGATCAGCAAGCTTGCTTTTCTGTTCCTGTTCATATTTTACTGTAAAGCTTACAGGTGCCCAGAACCCCCAGTTCTTTGCGATTTTCTGTATTTGTGACAGCATTTCCCCTTTCATTTTTTATATTAACTTTCCACCCCCTCAAAAAAAAAAATACAACTGTTATATTATTGATATCAGAGTTTGACGTGAGCTGAAAACCTGGCTCTTCAAAAATGTGCATGATCTAACTTAAATATCATTAAGCAGAAAACTACAACATCAAGGACATAGATAATATTAAAAGATTGAAAAACAAGTAATGAGAGATGTAAACTACTGTCCTAGACCTTACGTTAAAATGTTTTAGCAATGAATAGATGTAGATCTATATTGATCCCTGTTGTGTGATTGATCTATAATATGAATGAGGCAGACTAACTGATATCTTGTGATGTAATGTCAGATTTGTCTACCATGAAAAAGAGCTCGAGTCTGAACATTTAATGCACCTGAGTACCTGAAGGGAGGCAGATGAAAGGGGAGAAAAGATTTAAAATGAAGAATTGTTTTAATGCTTGTGTCCCACGTCCGTGCTGAGCTGTTGAACGGTGAACGAATGTGGGCTGATCGAGACGGGGTTTGTGTTCAGTAGTATGTTAAGCAACCTTCTGCCACAGCCATTGCGTATAATAGCTGAGGAGCTCAAACCGTTCTTTCGGTGCAGGTTAGGAGCGTTTTCCATTTGCGTGGCCTATTTTCTTGCTATTTAAATGTGTGTGGGCAGGCACGCCACACGGTCCCCTGTCTCTCCCCATGCTTTACAGCAAAACTTGCATTCAGATGGCTACGAATAACTTAGGAGCCTTGAATGCATTCAGACAGCAAAACAGTGGGGAGGGGGGAAGGAGGGTGCGCGTGCTGCTGTTGATTACTGCGGCGAGGCACGTGGTCTGTGCCTTAGTGGCATCGGTAAATGGAAATACCTTGGGTGTACAAGTTGGGACTGTGTGCTAAAATGCAACATTTAAAAGGGTGAACCTGGGAAAAGGTTGTAATTGTTCGGTTGCGTTTCACAAGCTGTGGTGGTTAGGGTCTGGTTGCAGGTTTTCTCTCTCTTTAAATTTGTGTAAATTGTAAGGATTGCCAGCAGTCTGAAAGGGAATGAGAAACGCAGGGAGTTCTGTGTAGAAGGTTCGGCATTTTTAAATGGGGCCACCCACGCTCCCGCCTTCCAGCTTCCAAAACAAACACCTCTGTGCGTCTCGCTGAGCATTAGCAAGTTGCTGGGTGCTGTATTCTCTCTCTCCTAGAAACACAAACTCACCCTCAGCCCTGCACTGTACCGTTTTATGGAAATCTTTTATGGTCTCTGGTTAATATTATTATAATTTTTCTGGTGGCCTGCATATGTTTTCTTTCATGGAGCACAGCAGTTTGCCTTTACTCTTGTAACAATGCTTTGTTTTTGTGTTTTTGGGGGTTTTTTTTAGCTTGAATATGTGTGTGTGTGTGCTCTTTAACCCTCCCCCCTTCCCTTTAAGGATGGTGCTTCAGATTCTGTGCCAGACTTTTATATATGCACATCGAAGGATTCACATACAAGGAAAATGTGTGTTGATATGAACTTTTAGCTGTAGTCGACCACTGCACAGTAGAAGCTAAATGGCCTCACACCAGGGCAAAGGAAGCAGGACACGCACTATCTCCAACACCTAAGTCTACAGGCTTGATCGTTTTTCTGGCACTTTCTGTTCTGGCAGGCATCTTTTAAAGGCTATTTTTTCCCAGTGCTGTCGGTAACGTAGTACAGGTTTTCAAGCTTTTATTTCTTAAGACTAATGAGAGAAAAACATTTAAACCCTAGGATCTAAGCAATATTATCTTCTTTCTTAAGTCTTCATAAAATAAAGAAAAAAGGGCAATAATTGTTGGCTGTAACCACTTTATATCAAGTAATAATTAAAATTAGACATTTAAAATGGTTGGTTGTAAACCATTTTACATGCATTAAACAATATGTGTAAAAAAAAAAATCAGGGAGAATTTCACTTTCTTTTACTGTGACTGGTGGGTCTGTCTGTCCCTGTTCTTCCAATCTGGATCAAAAAAATGAAAGTGCTATCTGCATTGTTTGGTCTGCCATGGCTGCATTGGAAGGCATGGGGGGTAATCTGCATGAAGCAGTACTTGCAACCCTAAAAGGGAACCCTGTAGGATTGAGGGGTGACTTCCATGTGGGAATTTGGTCTGCTTTGGGTAGATGGCACAAAAAATTGCTTGTTGGGCAGACTAGACGGGCCTTCTTGATTTTTAATCTGCCATTGTTTACCATTTTCCTGTTTACTGTTGCTGAATCGGTTTCTTTCTCTCTTTCTCTTTTTCCACACTTCTTGTTCACCCCTGTATCCCCCACCTCTCGCACCTTCCCTTACTCTCTTCCCCCCTTGCGGCTGACTTGAAGCCAAGCAGTGCCCCCTGTCCTTTGGCATTTATTAGGGTGCAGCATGAAACCGTGGATACCGCACCGGTCAAATTTACTGGAACTCCGGAGAGCTAAGTCTCGACTCTCTTTCTCTCTACTCTGAGCCTGGAGGCCAGGGAGAAATGAGCATCGGCGCAGTTGTTTTCTGTCTGGCTAGCCATGGTTGACCCGGGGCTGTGCACGACATGGGGCCGGATCAAGTTCCTCCACTGAACAGCTTTGTAGAGGTGGTGACGGTTATTGGCATGCCATGACCCAGTACTGAGTTGTGTGTCCCCAAGTCTGGGAGAAATACTGGTTGGCTTTGTGCTTTTTCATAGTCTCCTAAGTGAGTAGTGAACTGTACTGATGGGCTCTGGTGAAGCTGGTAAACAGTCTATGTTGGCAGCTAATAGTTATTAGCTTGGTCATGCCTCTTTTAACATGTATTGTTTTACTGTACATAAGAATATAGCTGTTTGTTTTTGCTAGGTTTCACAAAGCTGAGTCAGGCATCATTACAACTGATATGACCTGTATTTATTTATTTATTTAACCGTTTTATATACCGCAGTTCAGGTAACAATGTTACTAATCACTTCGGTTCACATTTCAACAATTACAATGACAATATAAAGAATAATTTATAATGTCTTACATAGAACAGGGAGAGTGAAACTTGGATAATAACTTACAATGAACAGGGAGAATACAATTTATATACAAATAGCTTAGTGGAACAGAATGTGAAGTCACTGGAGCTGTCTTGGAGAGACCGAGAGCCATTGTCATGACCTAGAGCCACCATAGTAGCAGGTCAAGAGCCTTATTTGTTAAAATTACTCACTGGCCACTCAACCTGATGCAGAGATCATTGCAGAGATCATTGCATCAGGTTGAGTGGCCAGTGAATAATTTTAATAAATAAGGCTCTTGACCTGCTACTACAGGTCATATCAATTGTAATGATGCCTGACTCGGCTTTGGCTGTGCTTTGGGAACTCCAGAAAGATATTTCTTATTTGATGCACTTCAGACCTGTGTTGGTGCATGTTTAGTAATATGCTAGCATAAAAACTCTCTGCTCACGATTCTGTCCTCACTCTGCATGAACGTCTGTCATCTTTGGCTCAATACTCTTCTTCGGCCTTCACTCTTTGCCCCCTCCCCAGTCCTGGCCTGGGTGAAGGCCTTTCTTCTTTTATGCACTTTCTGTATTGATTCTGATTCTTTTTTTTCACCACTCTGAACCTTTGCCTTGATATCCCCTTAGAGTGCCCCAAGCTTGATCTAGACACGGTGTATAAGCTGTCTGAGTTTCCTTGTTAACACTTTTTGGCATATTGAACCTTCTCCCAATAATTCCGATCTCAGCCTATCTTGCAGCCTTTAAAACTCTGGGTGTCTCTTGTTTTCTCATTTCCCTTCTCCATCTTTTGTCAGTCTTCTCATCTGGCTTCAGTACTTCATACTGTGTCAGTTCAAGGACACAGCAAAGTAGTACTGCATTGTCACCAATAATATCCGAAACCAGGATACCTCAGAGAGACAAAAGAAGCTGAGAAAGCAATGTGAGATCCAGATAGCAACAGGAAACTCAGTGACTAGCATGGGTAGAGGGTCTAGGCCAGTAGTTCTCAACCAGTGTGTCACCAAGGAGTGGCAGGTGCGTCACCAAAAATTTGACATAGCAAGCCTCTGCTTTCTATAACAGCCACATGTGCTCGCAGCTTGAAGAGAGCGCAGAGGAAGGAGCTGGTACTTAAAACTCCTCATCACTGCTCCCCGTTGCTGCGTTTCCCTTAACCCTGGCAATCACTGCCACCACCAGCCCAAGCCAGAAATGTTGCAGGCTTGCTGTATCCTGCCCCACCATCCCCCTTCCTCCCCCCTTCTCTGTATGCTTGTTTATAATTTATGGTCTTTTATTCTGATTTAGATAAGTCTGTCTGCATTCTGCACGTCTGACAGCGGTGAGGGATTCTGCTAACTAGGATGTAGATTCTGTGTAGGAATCTAGAGCAGTCTGGCTTTCTTTGTTTTCCTGATTTAGATAAGTCGGTCTGCATCCTGCATGTCTGACAGCGGTGAGGGATTCTGCTAACTAGGATGTAGATTCTGTGTAGGAATCTAGAGCAGTCTGGCTTTCTTTGTTTTTCTGATTTAGATAAGAGTCGGTCTGCATCCTGCATGTCTGACAGCGGTGAGGGATTCTGCTAACTAGGATGTAGATTCTGTGTAGGAATCTAGAGCAGTCTGGCTTTCTTTGTTTTTCTGATTTAGATAAGAGTTGGTCTGCATCCTGCATGTCTGACAGCGGTGAGGGATTCTGCTAACTAGGATGTAGATTCTGTGTAGGAATCTAGAGCAGTCTGGCTTTCTTTGTTTTTCTGATTTAGATAAGAGTTGGTCTGCATTCTGCATGTCTGACAGAGGTGAGGGATTCTGCTAACTAGGATGTAGATTCTGTGTAGGAATCTAGAACAGTCTGGCTTTCTTTGTTTTTCTGATTTAGATAAGAGTTGGTCTGCATTCTGCATGTCTGACAGAGGTGAGGGATTCTGCTAACTAGGATGTAGATTCTGTGTAGGAATCTAGAGCAGTCTGGCTTTCTTTGTTTTTCTGATTTAGATAAGAGTCGGTCTGCATCCTGCATGTCTGACAGAGGTGAGGGATTCTGCTAACTAGGATGTAGATTCTGTATAGGAATCTAGAGCAGTCTGGCTTTCTTTGTTTTCCCCATAGTGAGTTTACTGTGTACTATATTTGCAGTCTTGCTTTTCCCATAGGTAAGGTTGTTGCTCTTCAAGTCCTGGGTGTTAGTGCTCTTATCATATAGCTGGTATGTTATATCATTTCTAAATGTCTTTTTAGCAGGTTTTCATGTTGTTTCACTAAGTGGCTGGCAGGGAAGGGATTTTGAAGCACTGTTACTGAGGGGATATCAGAATTTGAATATATATTTTGTATGGTGAGTTGAAAGGGGAAATTTCCTAACTCTGCTCTGAATAAACTCCAGAAGAGGTCAGAACTTTCTGTGGTTGAAAGTTTGCCTATATCGAAAAACTATATGCTGGATGTGCATATCAGTCCCAGATTTCTCACTGATGCAGTAAGCAAAGATTAACATTTTTATGAAAAAATAACATGTAATATTTTATAAGCACTTATTGAAATTAAAGAATATATTATCTTTCTCCTGCATCATTTTCAACAATATAATATCTGGGATTTTTTTTTTTTTTAGTATAGTTGGTAAATGTAGTGTGCAATGTGTAACGCACGTGAGCATCTGTCGGGTGTGTCATGATGGAAAATAGATTGAGAACCACTGCTCTAGAACCCTCTGAAGAAAAAGGACCTGACAAGGAGCAGAGGGGAAATGAATTTAGTACCTGTGAGAGAGAGAGAGAGGAAGACTAAGGCAGAATTAAAAGCAAAAGAAAACAAACAAAAAAAAAACCCCTTGGGATCAACAGGAAGCAAGATCAGAATGGATATAGGAAGCAGCAGGACAAAACAAGAAAGGAACATTGAGTGTGAAGGAGATATGGGGAAATGAAAGGAGAGGAATGAATCTTTGGAACGAGGATTTGCACAAGAGGGAAAGACAGCAGGAGATGTCTATGGGTTAATATTCTCTTCCAGTTGCTAGTATCAGATCTTTATAATGTACAAAGACGGCAGTTGTGGTTGTAATAGTAATTTTGCTTGTTGCTACGCACCATTGAAATATGATTTATCCTTGCTCTCTGGGCTCACTTCTGCAGTGTAGCCAGGGATGTATTCAGGTCATTCCCATCATTCTCCCTGCATAGGCCAAGTGTGTGTGTGCTCAGTTTTTACTGAACTGAGCTTCTACCCTCATCTACTCAGTTACATTCCTGTGTGTATGTCTCTGTTTGAGCATCCTACTACAGAAACAGCACAATTTATCTTACTTTGAGAATGTTGTCACTGTTTCCTTTTGGCAGTTAGTGAAGTTTATTGAATCCTTTGACCGGTTTTCACATATTTCATGATCTGATAGGAGCTGATTCAAGTAGCCTGAGTAGAGGCCATGTGGATGGCTCAGTTGCAATGTCAATTGACACCATGTAAGAGACTTTTTTTTGTCACCGAGTCTGGCTTCTATTGCTCAGGTTGGCAAAGGCTGGGGATGCTGCTGAAGTGGTATTCACAGCCTGTTTGGAGGCTGAGGTAGAGAGGGGATGGTGTTTGGTTGGAGAGTCCCAGCCATCACTCAGTAATGATGCCTGTTAACTTGGATTACTTGCATACTAGATAATGGAAGGAAGCCTGAGTCATGCCTGGAGATTATTGCTACGATGGCTGAGCTAGGAGGGCTGGGGAAAAGCCAGCTTGGATAGTGGTGAGCAGAGGCTTATGGCATCATAGCCCAATAGATGGCATCATAGCCTAATTGAGCCAGAAGCTCAAAAGGAACAGGAGGAAACTGCTAGATGGCTCACAAACAATAGTTGGTGTGGGTCTTTCTCTTACCTAGAACGGTGTAATGGTTATCGTGTGCTGTTGTCAAGTAATGTGCACATGAAGATGACGGTGCTTGATTTGTGAAGGGAGTTGATAGGAGATCTCTCTCTGGTCCTGCTGCTTCGCTTGAGGCATATAGTACATTCTCATAAATGTAGCAGTCTTCTGTCTTAATGCCTGATTGAAAACCTAGTGCAATGCTGGATTGTAGATCCTTTTTTTTTCTGTTTGGTTACTGTGCCTGAAAGGTGACTGCTTTTAATAAAAAAATAATATGCTTCACCGTAGGCCCCTGGATCTTCCATCCACACAGTAGTGTGGGCCCTCTTAGTGGGAGTTGCAAATGTCTTGGTCTACTTTGTGTGACCCCGAGTCTTGATTGTGTTTGTGACTGTGGCCTTAATGGTTGGGAGCTAAAATTGTACTAATGTCGCCTTTTAATTTTGGTGTGTTGTTGGCTGAGTAGCTGTTTTGTCTTTATAGGGCTATTAAGGTAGCAGATGATGGCAGAAACCCAGCTGACAGCCGTAGACTGTGACTGCTTGTAAAATGTCGGTCACTCCTTAAAGGATTGTCTGTCATCTTCCTTTTTAATATACTCCATTTTAAGGAGATGAACACACAAAATCTTCTATTTAGTTCACCCTCCCCTTCCCATGTCTAACCACAAAGCTGTTGCCTGTACAGCTGATCTACAGGGTCCCCTGTGTAGCCTGCCAGACGGGCCTGGCTATAGGAGGACCTGCATTTCTGCCAGCACTTTGTGGTGTTACCGTCCTTGCAGCCTGCCGGACGGCCCAGCTGCTAATTTCTTTTTAGGTACTTACCTTGCTTTTAAGGTTCTGATCTTTCATCTGTGGTTGACATACGCAGAATTGACATGACGGCTGTTTTGCAAAAGCTAGAGTGGAAACACGTCAGAAATCCCAGTATCGGTCTGAAAACTACCTTTTCTTTATTTTATTCTCTTTAGAATTATCTAAAAAGGTGGAGGCGAAGGTGGTTGGAGATTTGCTGGAGAGAGGAATGTTACAGCATAGTTTTAGCTAAGAACTCTAAATATAAATTTACATGGAAAAAGGAAGTGTAATCTGAGAGGAGTATTTGTAGGAAGATGTGCGTGTGGTGCTTAGAGGGCAATGAAAAGTTAGAGAGATGCTCATAAAGAGGCAATATATAAAGTGAATGGTAATAGAATTAGTGTGCATAAACACCCTGGCCCCTTTAACATTACACACACCTCCCTCTCCCCCAACAATAATGTCCAGGTAATACAGAATGCAGTCAGTTCAAAGTCAACCACCGCCACTGTGGTAAAAGCACATCTCTGGCACATGATTCTAGTTAGAGATTGCTAGCCCCACAGTATGCTCATTATGCCCTGTTGATCTTTCTAGGTATAATATTTAAAATCTAGTTTGCAAATGTTGCTTTTTTTTTTTTAAAGTATATTTTAAGCAAAGAAACGATTCATCTGGTAGATGCCTTATTCGAAGCATATGTAATTATTTAAAATTGTTCTTTTCCTTTAATTTCTTCCCTGCAGTCTTTTGTGACTTCCAGCCTCCCCAGAGGTGTGTGCCAGTATGTGGGCAGGTGTAATGCATCCTATAAGGTACATAGTCGGCACTGCTTGCTTGTAGGCGTTGAGCCCAAGTCCTGATGGCTGGAGGATCTGAACCTGAATCCCTTTGTGATACAGTTCCACAGCCTGAGTCATGGTGCCCATGTTTTTTTGGGGGAAAAGGGTTTTGACAGACTTCAGTAATAACATGTCCAAGTGTTTGGAAAATTACTTTTCATGCTCATTAGTATGTTTTCCATTTGATAGAAAAGACTGTGTCTATCACTATGATTTTTTTTTTTTTGGATCTTAAGTTATTCAGATACTAGTCCAAGAGGAATTTCTAATGTACTGATCTTGGTTCTGGTTGCCACTGACCCCAGTTAGTAGGCACAGGAATTGTCACTTCATCCAGGTCAATCTGGAGAGGCAGATCTGGTTCTGGTTTTGCTTCATTGCATTATGAAGGAGGAGCTCTCTCAATGCTTGCTGTGAAGCAGAACCTAGACTAGATTAACTTGTCTGTATTCACTTGGATGAGGTGGCTGCCCTTTCTAGGTCTGATAATCTGATCCTAGCTGTGCTTTTGAAGGGTTATTTATTATTTATTTTATTTTTATTTATTTAAAAGTGTTTGTATACCGTCTTTACAAACAGTGTTTAATCAAAACGGTTTACACAACTAAATAAAAAACAAATGTAAATAAAGATTTAAATTTAAAAGAACATAAAGATTATCAAATTATAAAAGCTCAAAATTACAAAAATATATAATAAAAATAAAAATCTAAAACAATGAATAGTTTACATAAAAAATAAATCAATATATAATAATGTTGTGCCCTGTGTGATGGAGAAGTAGTTATGTTATTTAGTGTGTGATATATGGAAAGCAGATTGAAATAAATGTGTTTTTAGGGATTTTTTGAAGTGTTTGGAGTTAGATATGGATCTTAAAGAGTCTGGTAATGCGTTCCATAAGATTGGTCCAATGACAGAGAATGATCTTTTTCTGGTGATGTCAAGACGGGCCTGTCGTGGTGATGGGATGTCTAAGAGGTTTTTGTCCAGTGATCTTAGATGTCTGGTGGGTTTGTAAATCCGGAGAATGCAGATAGGACCAATTTTGGAGCACTAACATAAGGTCATCTTTCAGACCAGACAGCAAAGGGTTAATGTTCCCTGGCAGGGTCATCAGAGCCTGTATGGCAGCTGTATTTACTTTTGTCTCCTAGAGCAGCAAACAAGTTGGATTTCCAGGATATCCCTAATGAATATGCATGATATAGATTTGCATGTGAACTGCCTTAATTATAGGCAAATCTATCTTGTATAGGAATATCCTGAAAACCTTACCTGTTTGTGGCCCTTGAATACCAGACATGAATTCAACTTCTGTATGGGAAGGGGTGAGACTGCAATAGCTTCTGGATAGGCCAGGCCAGCGGAAGAGGGGAGATAGGAATGTAAACCAAAAGATAGGAGGAAGTAGGTATGAAAGACGTGGGGGGGGGGGGGAGAAGGTGAGGGTAGCAGGTGAGAAGGATGAAGTGATAGAAAGTAAAGTAGAGGAGGGGAATGATGGAAGATGAGGGAGGAGAGGGTAGATATGTGGAAGGGAATGGAAGATGAGTGAGAGTCCCTGAGAGGCAAGAGGAGCAGCTTTGAAGCTCTGAGGAATTGAGTTTGGGGTGAAGGAGAGAGGGAGAGAACTGTGACTGGCCAATTGAGTATGGATTTGAGAATGCAGAGAATTAGGGGAAGGGCTGAGAGAGAGAAGTATGAAGGACTTCAGAAGGCTGGAAAGGTAGTGGTAAGGAGTTGGGTTTGAGCGAGAGTACAGAAATGGAGACAGGAAGAGGGTGAGTGGATGAGAGGCAGAGGAAAATAAATGCGGACAGTGGAGGAGATAAGTAAAGAAGATCAAAATGGTCTAGGGAGTGGATGAAAACAGAAGGAACTAGGCTGGGGAAGTAGTGCCAGATGGCGGGAGTGGGATATGGAAAACTGTAGATAAGAGGTGAAGAGGAAAATTGAAGACTGGGGTGGACAATAGCTGTGAAACGGGTGGAATGTGGGAGATGGAGCAAGACTTGACAATAGGGTTGAGGGAGCATGCAAGACAGAGGATGTGGAAGATGTTAATGGGAGAGGTAAAGAGATAGTTATGGAAGAGTACAAGAGGGTTTGATTGGAGGGAATTGGAAGAGCTTGGAAGGAGAGTGAAAGGGTATGATTTGGGGCAAGGGGACTGGGATTTGAGAGAGTCAGAAAAAAGGTGGCTGTTGGGAGAAAGGAGAAGGGAGCCAGATAGCTGGAGACAAAGGGGCTGAGAAGATGCAAAAGGGAAGAATTGGGGAGATGTAGATTGGGAGAACTGAAGATAGAGGAGGAGGAGGGATGCAATCTAGCTATGAGTGGATAGAGAGGTGCAGAGAGGAAAATAGAGAAAAATGAGATCAAAGGGAAAAATCAATGTCAGAAAGGATATAGGTGGAGAAGAAACAGAAAATGGAAAGAAGAACTTGGAAAATGAGTTAGAATACCTAAAAAATGAAAGCAAAAAAACAGACCAGGATTAATGTGATTAGAAAAATAAAATATCCTGATAACAAAGGTAGAAAAAATGCATTTTATTTTGTTTAATGATTAGACTGTTAGCTGTGGGAATATGTCTCTCCAATATGTTTATTTTGCGCAGTATAGGAGGAAATTTAGTCTACGTTCTTGCGGTTTCCATTTGTTTTTATCTGCGTATTTATGTTTATACTTTGTGGTTACATAGTCTGTTTAGCGAGGGTCATTTTGTTCAGTGTGCGTAATCAACGTGAGGAGTTTCCTCATCAGATGGTTTGTGTAGGGATCTGTAGTAGCCCAGCTTGTTTTGTTTTCCAAAAGGGAATGTATTAGTGTTTAGGAACTGACATATTTGTAGTGCTCCTTTTCCATAGCTGGGTTTCTTGCTGTTTGAGTACTGGAATTAGTGGTGATATGGCATTTGTTATATAGGTCCTTACAACTTCTGTAGGATTTTTTTATTTCACAAAATGCCAGGTAGTGGCTGAGTTGTAAAGGGAAACCTAGCTTTGCTTTGTTGGAGGAGTTTGTGAATTCAGTGTATGTTTGTAGAACTTGGGTTTACCACCCAGGGAAAAGATCTAGGCATCATAGTGGACAATACATTGAATTTGTCAGCTCATTGTGTTGCGGCGGTCAACAAAGCAAACAATGTTAGGAATTATTAGGAAGGGAATGGTGTCTAAAATGAAAAATGTCATAATGCCTTTATCGCTCCATGGTGAGACCACATCTTGAGTACTGCGTGTGTGCAATTCTGGTTGCCTCATCTAAAAAAAAATATATATATAGTTGCATTGGAAAAGGTATAGAGAGAGGCAACTAAAACGATAAAGGGGATGGAATGGCTCCCTTATGAGGAAAGCTAAAGAGGTTAGGGCTGTTCAGCTTGGAGAAGAGGTGGCTGATTGGGGGGGGGGGGATATGATAGAGGTCTAAAATAATGAAGACTGGAACAGGAAAATGTGAATCAATTATTTACTGTTTTGGATAATAGGGTAACTATTGATCCGACCAGGAACTAGGGTGCAAGAGGGGAGTGTTGGGGGAGTGGATACAGGAGTTGATAAAGATAAGGTCCAGGGTGTGCCCGGCTTTGTGGGTAGGGGATGAGATGATTTGTCTGAGGCCAATAGCGTGGAGGGAGATGTTAAAGGTTTCACAGGATGATGTAAGAGGGAAGGTGTCTACATGGAGATTGAAGTCTCCAAGTATGATGGCAGGAGTTTCAATGTTGATATTATCAGAAATGAATTCAATGAGTGGGGATGGGCTGCATTCAAGGAAGGCAGGGGGGAGTAGACTAGGCAGACTTGTAGTTCCGGGGATTTGAAAAGGCCAATTTCAGGTTTTTTGGGGGGGGGGGGGGGGGGGGGGGGGGGGTGTCGACGGGTACAGGTTTGAGTTTTAAGTATTTTTTAGCTGCCAAAAGGAGGCCTCCGCCTCTTTTCTTAGGTCTTGGGATGGAGAAGATCTCATAAGAGGGAGTAGGAAGCTGGTTGAGGAGGACGATGTCAGAGTCTTTGAGCCATGTTTCTGTGACAGCACAGATATCAGGCTTGCAGTCAATTAGAAGGTCATTAAGGATAGGGGGGGATTTTTTGGAGAGGGATTGTGCATTGAATAATATGGAGAGGGTTGTGAGACCTAGTAATTGAGTCAGGGGGGAGATGGGGATAAGGATCTTATGATGGGGAGGGGATTTGTGGAGGTGAAGGAAGGGGGGGGGGGTCTGAAGGATGAGTGGTGAATGCGGGGGATGGGATAGGCTGCCATTACAAATATTTGCTGTACAGTGAACAATACAGGTTGCTGCTGTACATTAACTCCCATTCAGCTGATCCTGTACAGAGTGTAAAATGGTGAATAAAATGGAAAGTGTCATAATGCCTCTGTATCGCTCCATGGTGAGACCGCACCTTGAATACTGTGTACAATTCTGGTCGCCGCATCTCAAAAAAGATATAGTTGCGATAGAGAAGGTACAGAGAAGGGCGACAAAAATGATAAAGGGAATGGAACAGCTCCCTTATGAGGAAAGACTAAAGAGGTTAGGACTTTTCAGCTTGGAGAAGAGACGACTGAGGGGGGATATGATAGAGGTGTTTAAAATCATGAGAGGTCTAGAACGGATTAATGTGAACCAGTTATTTACTCTTTCGGATAATAGAAAGACTAGGGGGTCACTCCATGAAGGTAGCATGGGGCACATTTAAAACGAATCGGAGAAAGTTCTTTTTTACTCAACGCACAATTAAACTCTGGAATTTGTTGCCAGAGAATGTGGTTCGTGCAGTTAGTGTAGCTGTGTTTAAAAAAGGATTGGATAAGTTCTTGGAGGAGAAGTCCATTACCTGCTATTAAGTTCACTTAGAGAATAGCCACTGCCATTAGCAATGGTAACATGGAATAGACTTAGTTTTTGGGTACTTGCCAGGTTCTTATGGCCTGGATTGGCCTCTGTTGGAAACAGGATGCTGGGCTTGATGGACCCTTGGTCTGACCCAGTATGACATGTTCTTATGCAGAGCTTTCCTCAGTGTAAATCTGTGCTATGTTAAGGACATTAGAGGCATAAATTTATCTTATTCTAACTGCTAAGCCTGAAATTTCTGAAAATAATGCAGTCCGATTCTGAGACAAACCACTGTCATTTCCTAGACGTTTTGAATTGCTATAAGGTAATAAGTGGTAAGTTTCTGTAGCATGGCCAGTGCCCCCCACAGAGGGAAAAGGAGGGGGTGGATGCAGACTCCTACCGGCTATGTATATCCTTATATTGCTTTCAGAAGTGGGTGCCTTCAGTGAATCTGCTTTGGGAATATGATTACCTTCGCATTTGCAAGATTACTCATCAAGAGAATTTATTTTTAGCAGACTGAAAAATTTATTTTCTCCCCTCAGGTTTAGCAGCTTAATGGCTTACATTTATATTGGTGTGTGTTGAAGCATTACTCTCCTCCTGTAATGATGAATCGCCTGTCCTCCTGCCCTTTTCCTTGGCCTTTACTCAGGATACCATTCTAATATGCATGTAAATCACTGACTCATTTTCAGTCCCATTTTGAAGTGGGAGACATGACTGTATTTTTCATGAACATCTTAGAGAAGAAGATAAAATTAGTTTATTTTCCTATAAGTAAACTGGCCTTTTGAGATCTCGGCATCTGTATCCTGACTAAGAACATCTGACGCTTTCATCCAGTTGCATTCATATTTGTCAGAGATAGAGCATCCAGTGACCTTTGGCTCATACTTTTCATATACCTTTGATGACCCCAACACTTAAAAATCCCTTTTTCTTTTTTGGGGAGGGGGGTATTGCCATTGTCATATGGGTTTTTCTTGTCATACCTTGGTGAAGAAGAACTTCATTCCTAATCCAGGGTATGTTTGGGAATGATCTTAATCTCTCAACTATTAATGCTAATGCTCTTAATACTTTCATGTGCCAAAGAGAGCTGCCTTCTGTTGTTCATAGGATATAATGCATATAGGCAACATATTAAGGTACACGTAGAAAGTTCTTTTTAAAAAGGGGCAGTGGGGCCCAATACAATTAAGACTATTTCTGTATCTTACTGACGCATTTTCTTGGTCTTCCATTGCATCCCTAAGTACTTGAGGATCTTTTCTCTTCATATGTTGCAGAAAATAGTTGCTTTGCACTGACACTTCTATCAGAAATGCCGTTCTCCTTTATCGCAATGTCTGATTTTTCAGTATCAGACTTCTGTTGGTTAGAATAGGAATGTAAACACAATACCTCAAAAGACAAGGTCTTGATTTTTGCTCACTGCATATCACACTACTCAAAATATTTTATATATATTTCTTTATTAATTTATAACTTTCCTCAACATTAATGAGTGTCGGTGTTCTTAAAATATTGTTTTAAATGGTATTTCTATTGTTAAGGCTATTTTGAAAATGGAGCTGACTGTGATTAAAGATCAATTAGCTTCAATTAAAAGAATTACACCCACATTGCATTACTCAGAAAATAATTCCCCAATACCACAAACAAACCAGGAGTCAAGAAAAGGAGATCCATTAGGCTCAGGTAGGACCCACAGTCACCCATTCTTGACAGAAGAGCAGCCAACAGGTATACCGCCCCACTCAAACAGGTCATTAGGAAATTCTTTAAAAACCAGGAATACAGTTGGCTCTGGTAGAATTAGACCTGTGA
This sequence comes from Rhinatrema bivittatum, assembly GCF_901001135.1. NCBI lineage: Eukaryota > Metazoa > Chordata > Amphibia > Gymnophiona > Rhinatrematidae > Rhinatrema > Rhinatrema bivittatum. The sequence continues at coordinate 584,785,278 of NC_042617.1, read as the reverse complement.
TGAGGAGACACACAATGTACCAAATGCAAAAAGAACAACAAGCCTTCTCTAAAATAAAAACTGAAGAAGTTCTTGAGAAAAGCATTGCAGTATTACCAGAAAAGAGAGAGAAAACACAATGCATGCAGTATTTCAAGATCCATAAGCAAAAGAAAAATCTAATTGAGATGGATAACTCTGTCAACAGTGGCACTACCGCAAAAAGAAATAGTGAAGTGAATAACAAATCTCAACAAATATCTCACAAGGAGTCCAGGAAATGCAATAACCGTAAAGAGAGTACCTGGAAGGCTATGACCACAAATGCTCATAGTTTGGGAAATAAAATCCCAGATCTGCAGGCCCTAATGGCTGACGCAGAATTGGACATTGTTGCTATCACAGAAACATGGTTCACAGAATCTCATGAATGGGATACAACAATACCAGGCTACAACTTGTTAAGGAAGGACAGAGAGGATAGAAAAGGGGGCGGTGTGGCTCTTTATGTCAGAAACAACATCCAAGCAACTGAGCTACAAGGAAGTTGGGGTATTGAAGAAGCTCTATGGGTCGACCTAAAAAAAGATGACGGAGTGTCCATTTATATTGGAGTGGTTTACAGGCCTCCAAACCAAAAGGAAGAGCTGGACAGAGATCTGGTTGAAGACATCCATAAGATAGGTAAGAAGGGAGAAGTGGTGATCGTGGGTGACTTTAATATGCCAGATGTAGACTGGAAAATCCCATCTGCAGAAACTAAAAATAGTAGAGCGATAGTGGATGCCATGCAAGTATCTTTGTTCAAACAAATGGTGTTGGAACCCACGAGAGAAGGAGCTATACTCGACTTAGTGCTCACTAATGCAGATAATGTCTCAGATGTCCAGGTGGGCGTCCACCTCAGCAGCAGTGATCATCAAACGGTATGGTTTAATATCACTAAAAGAATAGGGAAAAGAACCACAAAGACCCGAGTTTTACAGTTCAAAAACACAGACTTTGAGGAAATGGGGAACTACCTGGAGGAAGAACTTAAAGGATGGGAGAACGAGAGAGATGTGGATCAGCAGTGGACCAATCTAAAAGGAGCAATCACCAAGGCAACTGCTCTATATGTTAGAAATGTAAAGAAAAGCAAAAGAAAACTGAAACCTATGTGGTTCTCAAAGGAGGTGGCTGACAAAATTAAAGCTAAAAGAACAGCATTCAAGAAATATAAAGGATCCCAAAGGGAGGAGCACAAAGAAGAATATTTGTATCAACTGAGGGAGACAAAGAAATTAATCAAGTTGGCAAAGAGTCAAGCAGAAGAGAGGATTGCCAAGGAGATAAAAAATGGTGACAAAACATTTTTCAGATACATCAGCGAAAAGAGAAAGGTCCAAAGTGGTATAGTGAAATTGAAAGGTGGTAATGATCAATGTGTGGAGAGAGACGAAGAAATGGCAGAAATATTAAACGAATACTTCAGCTCTGTGTTCACTAAAGAAGACCCTGGAGAAGGACCATCTCTAAACAACAAGAAACTGGAGGGAAGGGGAATAGATGAAAATCCTATTACAGTAGAAAATGTGTGGGAAGAACTAAAGAACCTGAAAGTGGACAAAGCCATGGGGCCTGATGGGATTCATCCAAGGATATTGAGGGAGCTCAGAGATGTTCTGGCGGGTCCGCTGTGTGACCTGTTCAATAGATCCCTAGAAACGGGAGTGGTGCCGAGTGATTGGAGAAGAGCCGTGGTGGTCCCGCTTCACAAGAGTGGGAACAGGGAAGAGGCAGGCAACTACAGACCGGTTAGCCTCACTTCGGTGGTGGGAAAAGTAATGGAGTCACTGCTGAAAGAGAGAATAGTGAACTATCTACAGTCTGGAGAATTGATGGACCAGAGGCAGCATGGATTCACCAGGGGAAGATCCTGTCAGACAAATTTGATTGACTTTTTTGACTGGGTAACCAAGGAATTGGATCAAGGAAGAGCACTAGATGTCATCTACTTGGATTTCAGCAAAGCTTTTGATACGGTTCCGCACAGGAGACTGGTGAATAAAACGAGAAGCTTGGGAGTGAGTGCAGAGGTGGTGACCTGGATTGCAAATTGGTTGACGGACAGAAGACAATGTGTGATGGTAAATGGAGCCTTCTCTGAAGAGAGAGCGGTTTTAAGTGGTGTACCGCAAGGATCGGTGTTGGGACCGGTCCTGTTCAATATCTTTGTGAGCGACATTGCAGACGGGATAGAAGGTAAGGTTTGTCTTTTTGCAGATGACACTAAGATCTGCAACAGAGTGGACACGCCGGAAGGAGTGGAGAGAATGAGACGGGATCTAAGGAAACTGGAAGAGTGGTCGAAGATATGGCAGCTGAGATTCAATGCCAAGAAGTGCAAAGTCATGCATATGGGGAGTGGAAATCCGAATGAACTGTACTCGATGGGGGGGGGAAAGGCTGATGTGCACGGAGCAGGAGAGGGACCTTGGGGTGATAGTGTCTAATGATGTGAAGACAGCGAAACAATGCGACAAGGCGATAGCAAAAGCCAGAAGAATGCTGGGCTGCATAGAGAGAGGAATATCGAGTAAGAAAAGGGAAGTGATTATTCCCTTGTACAGGTCCTTGGTGAGGCCTCACCTGGAGTACTGTGTTCAGTTCTGGAGACCGTATCTACAAAAAGACAAAGACAAGATGGAAGCGGTACAGAGAAGGGCGACCAGGAAGGTGGAGGATCTTCATCGGATGACGTACGAGGAGAGATTGAAGAATCTAAATATGTACACCCTGGAGGAAAGGAGGAGCAGATGTGATATGATACAGACTTTCAGATACTTGAAAGGTTTTAATGATCCAAAAACAACGACAAACCTCTTCCGTAGGAAAATAATCAGCAGAACCAGGGGTCACGATTTGAGGCTCCAGGGAGGAAGATTCAGAACCAATGTCAGGAAGTATTTCTTCACGGAGAGGGTGGTGGATGCCTGGAATGCCCTTCCGGAGGAAGTGGTGAAGACCAGAACTGTGAAAGACTTCAAAGGGGCGTGGGATAAACACTGCGGATCCATAAAGTCAAGAGGCCGCCAATGAAGAGTGGGTGACTCGCCAGAATGATGGCTATTGACACAATACCCTTATTAAATAAACATACACATGCTTACTGTGACTCCTACATCGCTCTAAGCTTCAACAGCAAGAGGTAATGGAAAAAAGGATTTGCACTCACAAAGAGGGGAGTAGCTGGCTTGTTACGGCGGTTACTACCCCAAACCAAATATGCCTGATACTTCACTTTCAATGCATATACAGCATAGCTCTCTGCTTCAATGACAGGGGAGAAGAATAACTGATACTTCACACATCCAGCAGAGCTCTCTGCTACAACGGCAAGGGAGAAGAAAAAGGGTTCGCACTCAAAAAGCGGGGAGTAGCTGGCTTGTTACGGCGGTTACTACCCCAAACCAAATGTGCCTGATACTTCACTTTCCATGCATATCCAGCATGGTTCTCTGCTTCATCGGCATGGGAGAAAGACTGATACATCACGCATTTCTAGCATAGCTCTCTGCTTCAACGGCAGGGGAAAAAAAAAAAAAACAAAAACAAAAAACTGATGCTTCACGCATATCCTGCATAGCTTCAACGACAGGGGTGAAGAAAAAAAGGATTCGCAATCACAAAGCGAGGAGTAGCTGGCTTGTTACGGCGGTTACTACCCCAAACCAAATGTGCCTGATACTTCACTTTCAATGCATATCCAGCATGGCTCTCTGCTTCAACGGCAGGGGAGAAGAAAAAAAACCCAACAAGGGCTGTACAACATAGTCTAGGTAAAACAAATAAGCATGGGTGTAGCTTGTTTATCGCGGCGGTTACTGCCCCTACTACCCCTAACTAATCAAGCTAGATATTTCACTTGGATGCAGCTCCATCACTGCTCTCTACATTAATGGTGGGGGTGGAAGGGGAATAGAACAAGGAGCTAAGAGAAACAGATAAGAATGAGAGAAAAAATGTGTGAGGCTTGCTGGGCAGACTGGATGGGCCATTCGGTCTTCTTCTGCCGTCATTTCTATGTTTCTATGTTTCTATAGAATATTGAGGAAAGTAATAAATTAATAAAGAAATATTATATATAAAAATATTTTGAGTAGTGTGATATGCAGTGAGCAAAAATTGAGACCTTGTCTTTTGAAGTATTGTGTTTGTATATAGAGAGACAGGGGTAATCGGTAGTTTAGGAAAAAGTATAGAATAGGAATGTCCCAGTTGATCACAACTTCTCCATTGTCTATAATTCTGTTAGGGATTGCAGAGTCAGCGTGTTGTCTCAGATGCCAGGGCATAGTGGGAACTTTGGCACATGTTTTTTGGTCCTGCCCATTTGTTTTGCGGTTTTGGACTCACATTGCCAAGTATCTGGCGGAGATTCTGGGGATTTCTAAACCAATTGCCTCCACTTTGTTGCTGTTTGGCTATATACCCGCGTTGCGGATTCGAGATCCGGGCACCCGTCTTTTCCTCCAAAAAGCTGGTGTACTAGGAAAAAAGGTTATATTATTGAAGTGGCGAGAGGTGGATCCACTCTCCTTTTGGGTGTGGAGAAATCTCTTGTACACGATGATGCAGATGGAATCTCTTTCATCCCAAGGACCCCCTCAGTTGCGGAGGAGATTCTTAGACGTCTGGGAACCTTATATCCAAATTCTTCCTCATCAAGCCCGGAGTCGAATCTTGAACACGTGATTTCACAGCAAATCTTCACCAGCTTCTTATCAGGCATTGCATAACATTGGCACCGTAGGGTGAGAAGATATCCTGGAGGACTGGACACTATACTCAGCGGGGTATGAGGGGTGGGGAGACGGGGTTGGGGGTGGGGAGTTCAGCTTCCATTGTTATGTTGCTGTTGTTTTCAGTGTTTGCTGGGAGCGGTGGCAGAACAAACCATTCCCAGACGTCTGTATGGATGGTGTATGATAAAAGTTAATAAACTGTTTAAACATAATTCTGTTAGGGTTGTCATTCCAGTGGTTTTTTTGATAAAATATTAGTGTTTACACAGTTTCTAGTATATGAGATGTACCACCTTATTATGCCTCTTTATATAGCAGGGATAGCCAACCCCTGTCCTCAAGAACCACAGACAGGTCTAGGTTTCAGGATATCCACAATGAATGTGTGAGAGAGTTATTTATTTATTTATTTAATTCTTTTCTATACCGATATTCATGACACATGTCCTATCACGTCGGTTTACATCAAACATGGGGAATTAACAGTGATCATAGCTAGAGAGCTATTGATAGAGTTAAGGGAAGAGGTAAGTTACAATGAACAGGGTTACTGGAACTTGGAGTTTGGAAGAGAGTATGGAGAGAGGAACAGTTAAGTGATGGTATAAATATATGGAATCACAACAGTAAGAGGAACAGATTAATGATATGTTATAACAATAGAATATACAAAATAAATGAGGAACACAATATGTTATAATAATAGAATATACTTTGCATACTCTGCTTCCATTGTATACAAATATATCTCATGCGTGTTCTTTCAGGATCTCCTGAAAACTCACTCGGTTTGTAACTGTTGAGAACTGGACTTAGCCCTTGTATATTGGGTTTCTGACAGCATGTTACACCCAGCAATGAGATGTGTAACCATTTCCAGTTGTTTTACTTTTTTGTTTTTCCTTCTATGCTGGCTATGACTCATCTTGTCCACAGTTTACTGTCTTTTGCTGAAATTCACAATCTTATCCTTTTTCCTGCAAACCATTTCATTTTCAGTCGAAAAGCAGGTTGAATTACTCATAATGCATGGGTGACATCTGGCGGCACCGAATAGGCTCGTCTCTCCTACCTAGTAGAGCTTTGAGCTCTATTGAGCATGCGTAGGCGTTCTCATAAATCTACTCAGTTGTTTTTGTGTACTGCCTAGCCATGTACTCTCTTTCCATCTTAGATTTTTCCTTATCTCTTAAAATCTTACTTTTTTTTTCTTCTTTTGTTGCCTCACTACCTTGGCAGCCCCACAACAGCATTTTTCAATGCTACTTTACAAAAAAATAAAAAAAAGTCAAGAAGCTCTTTAGACCTTCCTTGCTCCAAGATGTTTGGCAAGAAGAAGGGTAACCTGAGCGGTTTCAAAACCTGAATATGCATTAAGATTATGTCCATCACCGATTGATATGAATCTTAACATCTTTCTGGGGCCAGAACACAATAAGGCTGATTGCTGTGTGTCATGTAATGCCTCAGCACTACCCTTAACACCCTCTCAGGGGTAACCCTGTGGCCGCTTGGAGATTCCTGCCAAAAGCCTCTTGTCAGTTTTTCATTTTAACTTTCAGTTGAGACCCTCAGCAGCCCCAATCTATGCATATCTCATAATCCATCATTCACTCCAGCCTGTGCCTCACAGATCCACAACCATCCATCCCAAATCAACTCTGCAGTGCCACAAAGGATGAAAGAAAAGATGGCGTTTACGTAGGCAAGGTGTCACAGAACCAATTCCAGAGCGGGATTACCCTCTTTCATAAGATTTCCCACTCCTGAAATAAAATCATTATAAAAATAATTCATCACTCGCTGCTTCCACAATCAAACGTTACATGGGAAACTTTCCCACCTAAACCATCAAGAGGGCCTTTTTTTTTTTTTTTTAAACACTAACCGCCAAATACAAAAAGCCCTTCTCCAAAGTATTATATTGGGTAGCATCTACATCAGTGCCTAGTATAAGTAGCGAGGCTGTGTAGCCAAGTTGATCTCCAAAAATCTTCACCAAACGCATATAGAAACGTTGATCTATATGTCAAGAAAAGCCCGATGCCCTAATGTAAACTCCCTAATATATACATCAGAGTTCAGTTTATGAAGAGAAGAAAAGTCACACTGTATATTTCAAGGTAATTTATTATCTGTGAGTGCAGGATGTTATCCAAAGCTTTCTTATGGGGTCAGTCCATGCTACACTGTGGTTTCAGCTGTTCATGAAGGCTTTAATTATCTACTGATGCTTGGGTCTCTCTGCTCCTCTTTTGTTCCCCTTCTGTTCTGTTGCTATAATGGTTTGAGTTTGTCGTCATATATTCTATCTGCATCTATTGCAGTGAACAGTTTGTAGATTGTAGGTAGGCAATTACAGATGGGTCTTTACTCTTGTCTCCCTTTGAAAGGGGAAGTGTTCTTCCTTTTGACCATTATGATATTTTTGCATGTCTGATGATTGATTTTTGCAGTTTGCCGGGTATTGATGAAAAGAAGTTAAATGTTTGAACCAAAGATCGGATGCCCCATTGAGGCCAGAGCTCTTTTTAACCTGTTTTTTTTTTTTAGCTTTTACTCTGCCAACACAGACCCAACTCTTTGCTCAGCCCCTCAATAGAACTTTTCAGTTCTACCAAAAAAAAAAAAAAAAAGTAATTCAGGAAAGAAAATGGAGAGTCCAAAAAGTGTACAGTCAGCATTAAAGGCCTGTGGTTGTGGGCATCACGTGTCATATTCACATATTCTGTCTGCTGTCGCTGCCCAGGCCCAAATCAGCTGGAAGGCCAGGAGAAAACTGGCAGGCTGTAACAAAACAAATAAAAGCAATTTAGCTTTAGTTTGACATTTCTAATATATGGATAAAGGTCATTCAGGTTGTTAAAATAGTAAATTGCTTTCAGTTTGCAGTACTTTGACGAGTATGTGTAGGGTGAAATACCATCAGACCGGTTACAGTTCCTAGCCCTGATGGCATCAATGTTCATGCAATGTCTCTTTCTCTCTTCTGTAGAGCCTGCAAGCTGAGTAATAGTGAAATGTGCCTGAAGCATGGGGACAATGAGAGCAGCTTTAAACGTGCTGCTGTTGAAATAGATGTCTGCTCCCAGTCGTGATTTAAATTCCCTTTGCTTAGAAGATGGAAATGATTTTGCTAGAATGGCAGCACCTGATAAGTACTTGTTATAGTCTCTTAACCAAACAATCAAAATCAAGAACAGGCCTGGTTTATATTTTTAATGTGCAATCCTGTGGTTTGGATTAGATGGCATCTGATAAGAAATGACTTTAGTTTTATCTCATCTGACATGTTCTGTTAAGGAGCTTTGATTTCTTTTCTAAATGTACCAGATTCCTTGTCGCCCCCTGTTTTTGCTGTACTCCTGTCTTCTTTAGCTCCCTCTCTTCCTTGACCTGGGACTTGCTAAGTGAACATAGCTGGGGGGGCTTTCAAGCTGGGGATATGAATTTTTATCCAGAGACTTAATCAGATCATATTGATAACGTCTTGCGGTTTGTGTGCCTATGCATATCTTTTCTCATCCCCCCCCTCCTCCACTGAATAGCTCCAGGCAGAGGTCTAAACGTTCGGGTGTGCAGAAGGATTTAGGATGAGATTCGACTCTTGCAGTTGGGAAGGTTCCAAAGTCATTAGGGGAGCATTTGGCAAAGAGATACCTGGACGAGTCACTGAATAGCCAGCTATATATCTAATGGGGGAGGGAGTGGGTCATCTGCTGTCTGATTTAGGCACCTCACTGAGTTAAGATATACTGTACTGTACAGTGAATACAGACCCAAGTGTCCCATTTTGTATCCACGTGGAGAGACGGAGAAGCCAGGCTCTTTAGAATGTATTAGTTTCTATTTGTCTTGTTCTTGAGTTTCCTGCTCTGAGCACTGCTCATTTCTGTTGCAGGAGTATGCTATTCACGGCTATAGATTTTACCGTGCACACGTGTAGATGTCAATCAAAGCACCCTAGTTAATTTATACAGCTTGTTAGAATTTCCTGGGGATTGTATTTATCAACTTCAGAAGCTGCGGTAGCTTTTTGTTCTCCCTGGACCCGGATGAATGTGTTGGAGGAAGCGTGCCTCTCCTTCTTGTTTCCGTCTGGTTTCATTTTTGAGTTTCAAAACTAAAATAGCCCAGTGCGGATATACCTAAAACTAGTGAATAATCAATATTCACGCAATATTAAATATTGCTTCACAATGCCTCAATATAAACAGATGTCTCTTCAAGGGAATCATCATAACTATGAGTATGGATTTAATACATTTTTTCTTTCAAGCATATCTGTTATAATTGTAGGTTCCACAGTCCTTTTTTTCTTCTCTTTATATATGCAGATAAAAACGATTTTAAGAACCCCCACGCTTGCCTTCATTGTAGGGTTTGTTGTATAAATCCAGAAGACCTGACACAGTGCCATGTTTTGAGGCACTCCCTCTGCATCAGAGATTTACACGTCACATAGACCAGCTCATGATGCCATATTTAAAAGAAAGAAAGAGGACTCTGGGACCTGTAACATAGAGATGTGAATGAAATATAAAATGTATTGGTCCGTACTCATAGTTATGATGGTCCCTTAAAGAGATCTGTTCATATTGAGGTGTTGTGAAGCAATATTAATATTACATGGATATTGGTTATAGACTGTTCATTTTTTGTTATCATATGCCCAAAAGGATGCCCATTTGCATTGCGATTTCTCACATAATAGGCCCAAGAAAAGTGATATTTTGCGACAGTGCAAGGTTAGGTGTGATGTTCAATGCCTAAGGGGGTTCTATGTACTTATGTTAAGCTTACATTGATTTGAATCATAACTAATGCCCATATTTGCATATACGTTAGTATCATTGTCAGGGAGTAGCAGAAATGTTAATGCGAATACAAATGACTTAAACAAAAAAGTGCAGCATTAATATTTATTGGGCTTAGTGTGGCCCACCTGGTCTATTTAATGCTGCAGAATTGACTACATCTCAGAAGGTGTGGCAAACATTAGCAGCCTTAGTGGGCTGGGACTCCCCCCAATATCACCTCTGAAACACAAAATTTAGACCTCAGGCCCACACCACCTATCAAAACTGTTGCGTGGGCCTTTCTAGGTCATATAATCACCCCCCCCATGACATCAAAGGCATCTGGGGTCCCCCATTTACCAAGATCTAACTTACCTCTCTAGAAAGTCTTCAAATTCTTTACCAGCGGTGCAGGAGGGAGTTGGTTTCCTTTCTGCCGACAGCTGTGCCAGATTGTAAATGGCACTGATGCTGACCTGTGCACCACAGTTCATGTTCCGGCATTGAATCTGGCACTGCTGCAGGCAGGAAGGAAGGACGCTGGCTTCCTTCTGCCAGTGAAGATTTTCTGGATGGGTGAATCGGATCTTGGGGATTGAGGGAGTCGTCCTGGAATACCCTTTTTATTTTTTGGAGCACTGGGGAAGGGCGATTATGTCCCAGAAGGCCAGAATGAAGTCTCTTTTGGAGGGGGGAGGGGGGTGGGTAGCAGGACTCAGACGGCCCTTTGTTCAGGAGTTGGATCCTGGAAGCCCTTTGGTGTTTATCTTCTGTGGAGGAGACAGAGAACTTCCTGCTTGGGCAGGGCCTCATTTCCCTTCAGTGCGCAGGATCTCCTGGGTACATTGGTCTCTTTTGTCAGTCAGTGACAAGGTAGAAACATGACTGTGTTCAGTTTAATGCTTATGCATGCTGAATCTCATTAGTTTTGTACGTCGGGTACTAAAACACAATGCACTGCCTTTGTTAAAACTGGCAGGGAACTTGTGTTTTGCTAGTTTCCACACTGTTGGTTACCTGGACTCCTTACATGTCATTTTCTCCTGGATTAAGGTTCCTTTTCTTCTTGGAAAGCAGCTGTTCAGCAGTCACCTTGAGCACAGAATCACAGAGCATCCCTGTTCACACCCCCAGATCAGTCCAGACACATGGGATTTTCAACCTTACCAGCAGATGGAGACAGAGAAGAAAAGCTTTACTGACTCTGTAGTACTTAAGACAGTGAGCCATCTGCCGCCCCCTGATCCTTAAACACTCCAGTCCACCGCATAAGCAACCCCCACTAACACTCTCCCCCCAGTATCCTTGCTGATCTCCATCTCACCTCCATACACCCACCCACCGTGCAGCTCTCCTCTCAGCCCCTCACCAAGTATGCCACCAAAGCCCTTGCTTTCTCCCCAGAACACCCTGCCAGTCCCTTCTCACTTCTCCTTTAACACTAGCCCCCCTGCCAATCCCTTCTCACTCCAACCTCTACCAATCTCCTCAACCCCTCACTCTCTTCTCCTGTGCTCCCTTACCCTGCCTACCTTTTTTATCTCCATAAAAAAACCCACTAATGCTGTTTTCCTTTCCCTCCGCTGACCTGATCTGCCTCACCTGCAATAGTCAGCAATCCGTTTTGGCAGGAAGAGGTGGACGGTGGTAACCCAGGCTGTGTCGTCAGCTTCTGGGAGACAGAGGTGAGCGTGGAACTGTGTGGCTGAAAGCACCACTGTGGCTTCTGGCAGCAGAGGGAGGAGAACAGCACAGCCCGAGGTACCACTGCTGCTCTCCTCCTGCCAGACCAGATTGAAAAAGAGGGGCTTTAGAGAGCTGGGGATGTGCACCTACCTCTCTGCTTCCTGCTTCAGTCCAGTCCCCAGTTTCTCATAATTCTGTTGCATAGTTAATATGATGTGGGGAATGATATGGGTTTTACATGGTGCACTTATTCGATTTAAAATGTGTACATTTTGTAAATGTTTTTTAAGAAGTATTAATGTTGTGAATAAATAAATACATATAAGTGATATTGTGGAAATATACATTACGTATATATTATATATACTGTATTATTCCTCTGCTGGTGGGTAAGCAGGACTTGAGTATTGGTTTGCTGGGAAAGTGTGCTTTAATCTCTGAAAGGAATTTGAAGGTTAAACTGTTCTTGTGATTGTATATTGTGTGCTGGGAAGTAGTTTGACTTAATCCTGAGTGTGCTTTGTTTTAAATGTAATTGAGGGTATATTTTGTGCTTGGAAAGTAGGTTTTGAAATTTTGCAAAAATCACTTGCTTTGTAAAGGTAAAGAGAGCTGGTTCTTCGACAAATAATCACTGGTGTTTAGGAGCTGGTGAAAATCCATAAACAGCCCAACAAAATTAAAATGCAGACAGCAGTTCTGCAATGAGATGTGTGCTATCCAGTGTTTGGCACCACGTCCCATATATGTATGCTTATCTAACTGTTGGTGAGAGGTTGTAAGTGTGTGCAAAGAGCCTCCTGGCTTTTAAAATGAGAGGCTAGAATGGCAGACTAGAAGAGCTGAAGCAGATAGAGCTATGTAGAAAAAAACCTTCAGGGACATGTAGAACGATCTCTGTTCAATTCTGGCAGCCCCAGTGTTGCTTTGAAGGAGCAAGATCATCTGGAAGAAGACAGTTAATCTGGTGTGGCAGGCAGTGATCCTGTAGCTAGGACTTTCTCTTCAAGTGATGCCTTATTCTCTCACACTGAGGCTATATTCAGAGGTTTGTGCCCAGAAAAGAAGGTTCAGAGTGGACTGCCATATCAGTTGGCAATTAGATCATTAGAAATGTAGATAGCTGAATGGATGGGTAGGGCGATGAGGATAGTTTGGTAACTTGCCTGCCCGGTGCCACTTAGACATGATTTTACAGTATGCTGGGGAGAAGATGGCTGTTATGGGTACCAATGACACAGGCTGTTCTGGAGGCTAAATTTATGCTTTTAGTTAGGAAATTGAAATCCAGAACCTCCGGAGTTGCATTCCCAGAAATGCTTCCTATTTCACACATAGTGCTCTAAAAAGCAGGCATGGTTGCACGGAAGAGGACTGTACATTTTTTAAGAACTGGAGCGCATTCAGGGGAAGGGGGAGCCTTTTCCAATGGGATAGCCTCCATCTTAATTGGGATGGAACCTGGCTGCCGGCGCTATTATTTAAATGCCAGAGAGAGCTACTTTTAAACTAGATCCTGGGGGGGAGGAAACAGTTGCTTAGAAGTGCATGGTTTGGAGTGAATTTTCTTCAAAGGATATGGGCAAAACATGGAAGCTGGAATACCCTGTTAGGCTGTGGTAATGGTTGAAGTAGCCCAAATGGATTTAAATAAAGAGCACACAAATACGAATGACTCTAAACTGCTTATTTTCTGCTAATAAGCAGTTTGTGAATACAAATAAACATGCTTTAAAATGTCTGTCTGCAAATGCCAGAAGCCTGAAAAATAAGATTGGAGCATTAGAATGTATGACATGGAAAGTTATAGACATAATAAACATCTGAGACATGGTAGAAGTAGGGTAACCAATTTGACACCCTAGTACCAGGGTATAAATTATATTGATAAGGCAAATCAGTTTGGTGGCGGGGTGGCACTATATGTAAAGGATGGATAAAGATCTTTTAGGAAACAAAATGTTCTGTGAAATCCTTATGGATAGAAATTCCATGTGTGATGGACAAGAGTATAGCAGTGGGTGTAAGTAACCACCCACCTGGCCAAGATGGAAAATAGACTGAAATGCTAGCAGAAATTAGAAAGGCAAATAAAATTGGCAACACAATAATGCAATATTTCAATTACCCTAGTATTGATTTGGTCAATATCTCATCAGAACATGCTAGAGTGGCTAAGTTTTTAGATACCATAAATAGCTGCTTCATGGAGCAGCTGGTCCTAGAACCAGTGATAAGAGGGAGCTACTTTAAAATAAGTCCTCAATGTGCAGGACCTGATGCACCATTCGTCGATGATGATGATTCCATTTATTTGTTTGTTTATTTATTTATTTGGGGTTTTTATATACCGACATTCATCTGGGATATCACATCGGTTTACAATAAACTTACAACTGCACATGAAATGTGCTTGACAGATAACAAGAGAACAGGTACATATAAAACAAATTAGCAGGGTACATGCCTAAAAGTCTGAATGATAAATGTGGAAGATCTTGATACAGGGAAATTTTTGCTTTAGTTCTGAAGAACTAAAGCAAATATCTGTGAAAATGCTAGATGTAATTGATCAAATTGACAAACTAAAGCAGGGTTGGCCAACTCCGGACCTCAAGAGCCGCAAACAGGCCTGGTTTTCAGGCTATCCATAATAGGACAGATTTTTAAAGGCTATGCGCATAACCCGAGAAAATCTGCCCCTGTGCGCGCCGAGCCTATTTTGCATAGGCTCGGCAGCGTACGCAAGCCCCAGGACGCGTGTATGTCCCGGGGCTTCGAAAAAGGGGTGGTCGGGTCTGAGGGCGTGTCCCAAGCCCCCTGTCTTGCGTGAACCTCCGGCTGTGCCGGAGGTTCACGCAAGATGGCAGGCGTAAGACATAAAGTAAGGTAAGGGGGGAATTTAGGTAGGGCTGGGGGGTGGGTTAGATAGGGGAAGGGGGGGGGGGGACACGACCAGAAAAAAAGTTGCTTCCAAGGCCGCTCCAATTTCGGAGTGGCCTTGGAGGAAACGGGGAAAGCCATTGGGGCTCCCCTGGGGCTCGGCGCGCACAAGGGGCATGTTATAAAATTGGGCGTAGATTTGTTCGCACCGGGTTGCGCAAAGAAATCTGCCCCCGCGCATATGTTTTAAAATCTGCCCCAATATGCATATGAGAGATTTGCCTACAATGGAGGCAGTGCATGTAAATGTCTGGTACATATTCATTCCTACCAAAAATTATTTATATGTTTCCAAGTTCACCATGTTATCTGTTATATGTAAGGGCACTGCCCAAAAGTTTTTTGTTCACTGTGAACCGATGCGATGTGCGAACGGACATCGGTATAAAAGAGATGTTAAATAAAATAAAAATAAATAAATAAAATAAAAATAATTGTGGATATCCTGAAAACCAAGCCTGTTTGTGGCTCTTGAGGACCAGAGTTGGCCATCCCTGAACTAAACAGTAACAAATCACCAGGACCAGATGGTATTCATCCTAGAGTTCTGAAAGAACACAAACATGAAACGGTGAATCTGTTACTAATAATCTGTAACCTATTTAAAACAGTCATAGTGCTTGTATGTTAGAGGGTGGCCAATGCAATTTATCAAAAGGGTTCCAGGGTGATCTGGGAAACTATAGATCAGTGAAATTGATTTCAGTGGCAGGCAAAATGGCTGAAGTTATTCATAAAAACAAAATCACTGGCCATATAGATAGACATGGTTTAATTAAGGGAAGAGTAATTAGCAAAAAGAAAAAAAAAGGAGCCTAATCTTATACAGAATGCATATATGGAAATCTAAATGCAGGAGTAGTATCCGAGAAAAGATTTGTGCCAGATTGAAAATCTGCAGTCTTGTGCCATGCAATGGGCTATAGGTAGGATCATAAAGGAACATGGACTAATCATTTAGCCCCATATAACAGCTTCGAATACAACATGTAGAATTAACAAGAGACAACATAGTTTTAACAAAAAGGACGTCTTGCCTTATCAATCTATTGGATTTTTTTTTGAAGGTGTAAATAAACATTGATAAAGATGAGCCAATTGATATAGTGCATTTGAAAAAGTCTCCTGTGAGAGACTCCTCAGGAAATTTAAAACTGGTTGGGACAGGAGGCAAAGTCTTATGGAAAAGGAGAGTCAGTTTTCCAAATGCA
This sequence comes from Rhinatrema bivittatum, assembly GCF_901001135.1. Lineage (NCBI taxonomy): Eukaryota > Metazoa > Chordata > Amphibia > Gymnophiona > Rhinatrematidae > Rhinatrema > Rhinatrema bivittatum. The sequence goes on along the minus strand of NC_042617.1, from coordinate 584,769,873 downwards.
GAGGAATCATTAGTGGAGCGCCACAGATATCCGTAATGGGTTCTGTGCTGTTGGAAATGGATATCTGAATGGCAGATGAAATTTAATGTGGACAAGGGCAAAGAGATACACATAGGGGAGATTAATTTCAATTTACAGGTACACAGTGCTGGGCTCTTTGTTGGGAATCACAATCCATGAAAAGGACCTTTGAATCCATGTGAGCACTATGTTGAGTTCCTCAGCTAAGTGTGCGGCAGCAGTCACTAAAGGATGTTAGGAATTATTTAGAAAGGAATGGAGAATAAAACAGTAAATATATTGCCGCTCTTGATCCAGGACACAGCCGAACCTTGAGTGCAGTTCTAGTTGCCCCCAACTCAAAGAAAAGGCACAGAGAAGGGCAACGAAAATAGTAAAGGAGATGGAAGAGCTCTGTTATGATAGGCTATGCAGGGTTAGGCCTCTTCAGCTTGAGATGACTTGAGAAGAGTCCCTCTTCCCTGTCCTCCAAACATACCTAGTCTAGTCACTGCAAGGAAGGTCTTTGTCCAGTGGTCATGGACCCAGAATTCAGCCACCAGGTGTTGCACTTAAGCAATGACTTATCTCCCCCCCCCCCCCCCAGGGGTTGCAAACATTGCCTTCACATCATCCTCCAGCCCCAGCTGATCCAGGGATCGAGCCAGGGACTTTCCACATGGTGGTGCACACAGCGTTTGCCACCTGAACCACCGGGCTGGCCCAGGCGAGCACTTTGTGTGAACTTCGGATCCACACCCCACTTTCAAAATAATGTCCCTGCTCTTTTGGTTTGTGTGTCTGTATGTGCGTGATCTGAGTGAAGATCAGTAGGAGGTTATCGATCGGCCTGATCGCAACAAATTTATTACATGTATCATTTGACTCATACTATTACGTTTTCGTAAATTGAGTGCTGGGAGTTAAACATATGTCTTGCTGAATTCTGTGCCTAATTCAGTGCCCTGGTTTTTGTTGTTTACCTTGTTAAGTGGAGACGTGAGCTGGACTCAGGATGGAAAATCCACCTTGTAAGCTCGGCTTAAAAGGGAGAGAGAAAAGCTTGGACAAAGATTGATTGTAGGGCTTGACTGCAAAAGTAATCCAGTCCTGTGTGCCTGCCTCAGTATGTTTTGTGTGTGCACAGCCTATGTTTGCTTTTACCAGCAGGGATGTGAGTAACCATCTTCAGCTCAAGTTCCATGAGCAATGTGTTGCTTTCTGATTTATGACTAAGTTCCATATGGAATGTGTGGGGAAAATTAAAGGGATTGATCAGGGTTAGACTGTTTCTATTCCTTTGACTGCAGTCTGTTATGTGTGTATACCTATAGATAGATACAGGGCTGGAAAAATATTTAGAAACCTGGGCACCAGCCAAAAGCTTTTGGAAGCCATGGAACGTGTCACCCTTTTTTCCCTTTCAAGTATATTTTTTATTCTGAATTTGTTTGGATTTGCTTATTTTGCATTTTTCCTTTTCTCCTCATTTCCTGGCCTCCAACGTCTTCCTCCCCATGCTGCTCCATCCATTCTTTTTACTTTCCTCCTCTGGTCTCTTTTTCCCCCCCACATCCTGTCCACTTGGCCTGCCTCATCTCTTCTTCATGACCTGACATGGGAGGCTTCCCCAAGCTGCAGTGACATTGACAGATTGTTTTGGCAACTTGTTAGCAGAGGCCAGAAGCCAAATTGTGAGTCCCCGGGGGTCCAGAATTTTGAGATGTTTCTGCTCTTGGATATATAAAGATATAAGTGTATGGGGGAGGAGGGGGGGGAGGAATATTTCTCTGAGCACAAGCAGGATGGCAGTCCTCACATATGGTCAAAATCATCAAATGGAACTTTACTTCAGAATTTCTAGAAAGCTTGAGTATGCCCTACTGGGCTATGCATCCACGCAGAGGCCCATTCAGCCTCATCTTTTCCACAGAACCCTTCATCTTCGCCATGAGTGGGACATGTTCCGCTTGTAGTACACCGGGGCCTTCGTGTTCGCCGTGAGTGGGACGTGCTCTGCTTGCTGCACACCGGGGCCTTCATCTTCGCCGTGAGTGGGACGTGCTCTGCTTGTAGTACACCAGGGCCTTCATCTTCGCCGTGAGTGGGACGTGTTCCACTTGTAGTACACCGGGGCCTTCGTGTTCGCCGTGAGTGGGACGTGCTCTGCTTGTAGTACACCGGGGCCTTCGTGTTCGCCGTGAGTGGGACGTGTTCTGCTTGCGGCACACCGGGGCCTTCATCTTCGCCGTGAGTGGGACGTGCTCTGCTTGCGGCACACCGGGGCCTTCATCTTCGCCGTGAGTGGGACGTGCTCTGCTTGTAGTACACCGGGGCCTTCATCTTCGCCGTGAGTGGGACGTGTTCCGCTTGTAGTACACCGGGGCCTTCGTGTTCGCCGTGAGTGGGACGTGCTCTGCTTGCGGCACACCGGGCCTTCATCTTTGCCATGAGTGGGACGTGATCTGCTTGCGGCACGCCGGGGCCTTCATCTTCGCCATGAGTGGGACGTGCTCTGCTTGCGGCACACCGGGGCCTTCATCTTTGCCATGAGTGGGACGTGCTCCGCTTGCGGCATGCCAGGATCACCTCCATCTTTGCCACTTTCTGCGCAGAAAATAGCAAAGGGAGGATACCCTGGTTGCATGGGGAGGGGAATTCTGCGCAAATTCTGTGCTTCGCAGTAGCACAGAATTCTCCCAGGACTATCCACCATAGGCCCATAGGTCCTTTGTTGTTTTGTCAGCAGGGTGAGGTGGCCGCTGGAGGAGTTTGGGGGGAAGGGCAGTTTTTGCCGCTTCCAAAGTTTGCCACCTGAAGCAGCCACCTCGCCCTGCCTCATTATAGAACCTCACCTGTTGAAGGCAGTTAGCATAGCTGGGTCTAGACAAGCTCCTGGAGGAAACGTCCATAAACCACTATTAGCCATGTAGAATTGGGAAAGCCACAAGAAGGATTGGACCTGTTCTTTTGGATCCTGCCAGGTACTGGTGACCTGGATTGGCAGAGACAGGATGCTGGGCTCAATGAAACATGTCTGACCCGGTATGGCATTTTATTTTCTAAACACGCAATATGTTTTGCTTGTGTGATTTGGAAAGAGCGCATCATTTTGTCCACGGCTGTAACAGAGATGTGCGAGACGTTTGGCAGATCTTCAGTTATTGCTTTTATGCAGACTCCCACACTGCTCTATGCTCAGTTGGAATCAAGCCTGAGATCTTGGTGCTGGGAGCCTTCATGGCAACTATTCCCCCCCAGGGATTTTCTTTCCTGTTGCATACATACTTCCATCAACCACCCCTTACCTAGTCTGCTTATCACAGCAACCATCCTCTGGCCAGGGGCCATACACAATGGAGTCTTTCCAACCTCTACGTGTGTCGAGGGAGGCCTACAACTTGGGAAGGTTTTGTTCATTTTTTATTATGTTTTATGTTATATAACACTGCACTACCCTGAGTGGGAGATGGGGCAAGGGACTTTACTTACTGTGCTGTTTAATCATTGTATTTTACTGGAAACCACTTTGAGCTTGTTGGAAAAAGGCAGTCTGTAAATGTGAAAAGGAAATGAAACTCCACAGCAGCCCCAGCTGACTTGGGGTGAGGAAGACTCGTCAGGAAGTAAACTGGGGGCGTTCAGTATGGCAGTGTGTGCTGTGTGTGATACTGTGATTGCACCAATTTTCTGGAGACACCCCACCCCCCACACACGCACACCCCGAATTTAAGGGAAAGTAAAGCCTTCGGCAAGAGAGGTGCTACTTCACGGTTCATCCTTGTTCAACCATTTCATTTTTCAACTCTGCACGCTTCAGGTACATAACATTCGTCGGTGTACATGCTGTGGGACCCAGAAGGAGCAGGCTACGTCTTCGGCCCCTACCAGGGCCTTGGGAGGAGGAGGGCGAGACCCAGCAGAGCCCGTACCACGGGGCCAAAGAGGGAAGCTGCTGCTGGAAGTCCCTCCCCCTGTTCTCCCTACCTGTTGCTGATTGGTCCAGCAAAGGGAAGAGGAGGACCAAGTCATCGTTTTCTATTGCCAGAGGCCTTCTAGTGCTTTAAATCACGGGGTAGTATGGTGCTCCTCACAGTGCAAAACTTATATTAGGCCTTGAACCTCAGAAATACTACTGCTGCCTTCCTCCTGCTAGCAATGGAGGGGAATGGGAGTGGGGATCAGTGGGTGGGTATATGTGAGAAAAGGAGATGGGGTTAGCGGGGCGAGAGAGAACATGTCAAAAATGCCTTTGGGAATCTTGTATTCTCCATGGAGTACATCTTTCAATTCTTGGCTTTAGGTTTTTTTTGTGGGTTGGGGAATGGTTTGTTGCCTGATCCTTAAATCCTTTGAGCAATAGGGACGATTCCCCCTTGCCAGGTGAAATTCAGTACTGCGTTTTCAAGTGAAATAGTTGACCAGAGGTTAAAAGAGCTTAAGAATATATTTTATTTTAAAAGCAAATTCTGTGCTGTTTTTTCAGTGACAGGGCAGTTTACATTTTTAGTCCCACGCTTTAGGGTTTGTGTGGGAGTTCAGCCCACTCACCGACTGCTGAGGGGATCACCGTGCCTTGTATTGCACACCCTGCTAAGTGTTATTGCCTGTATGTGAGGGCATATTTAATGCCTATTATAAAGCAGATATGCGTGAAGTCCCATGAGCCACATTTGCAAAAGGAATGTACTGTATTTTCCTTTCCTTTTTTTGTTATGGTAATTCATTGGCCATGTTGTAAATGTATGAGGCAAACAAATTGGTGACCTTAGAAGCCATCTGTCGCCAAAATACCAACATAACTTGCCAGGTTCTGCTAATCTCAGAAGACAGGAATGGACACCAAGCTTTACTAGCGATGAATGATCATTAAATTAATATCCAGTGAGTCAAATTGTTCACTGCTTTTAAAGCTTGGATTCCTTTGTATTTTCTGCTTGAAAGATTTGTAGATGAACATAGTTGTATATCTGTGCAAAATAATGTACTTGTTTTGAATTATTTAACATGAAGTTCTATGCATTGCCGAGCCTTGCAGATACTATGGAAGCTTTAGACAGATTTATGGAAGAATTGAGTGATTCTTTGCAATTGTGGTTCAGAGTTCTTCTGAATCTCTAGGGTGTGACATTTGTATTTCTTGTTAAGGTTAGGTCGCATGCATAAATAAGCAGAGATCGCCTGTTTGTGAGGTTTCACTGTACTGCATCAGTCAGCCTCCTGCAATTAGTTAATTGTTCATTTTTTGTCAACTCCTCCTTGTGATCCCGTACATTCTGTATTTTTTTTATACAGTTCAGTTATTCCTTGGAAATTGACATTTTGCTATATATCTAGCCAGCCACTAATGGTGGCCTTCATTCTTGCTCAGCACTTTACTTTACTGGGGAATTGAGGCTCAAAAGCCACTGTCATGTTTGATCTTTCCTGGATAGGGTTCTGAAGGCAAAGCCTCGAACCCTCATAATGATCTGCCCTGCGTTTGTCATCGCAATAAACGACTGACTGTGTGCAGCTTCCATGCATGCTGGCACAGCTCCTGGCAATGGACATGGACAGTTGGGAACAGAGTTGGAAGAGTTGACCACTTATGTGCTCCCCCTCTCCTCCTCACACTGGCCTCTGTGTGATGCCCTGTGCTGCCGATCGTTCCTCTGCCTCTCAGCCCGTCCTGCTCCCCTTGACACCTCCAGGCACCACTCTTTCCCCTGTGACTGTTTTCTTATGCTGTTTGCCATCTGGTGATGCCTCCACCTCCCTGATGATGATGTGCCTCTTCGCCCTGCCATGCCTATCCCCCATGATGCTGGGGGGCGGGCAGGGGGCAGTGGAGGAGCACAGGGATCATCACCTTGGAGGAAAGGTGAATAGGAGTAGCAAGTCAGCTGAATAGAGACATTGCCATTAGATATTGATGAAAATGTGATGGATGAGTGAAGAGGACCATCACTCGCTTGGAGGTGGAAGAATGATGGCACCAGGAGGGGGAAGTGATGGAAGGAAAAGCATGCCTACCTTTAGATCGCTAAGTTGTGTAACCCTCATTGTGAGCAATTTTACTTCTTGTTTAAATTAATCGTGGTATTGAAATGTTAATTCCACTTGGTTGCTATGATGTGCCAAATATAATGGGATGCAAAAGAGCCTCATGAGGACACTGAATAGCCCAGGGGGGTTATCACTGGCTTATAGTTTGATATTCTCTGAGGCAAGGACAACTCATTTTACTCGTCAGACATTTTTTATTTTATTAAATGTTATTTTTATAGGATGGTAACGAGAAGCACCACACATATTCTGAGTAAAAAGCATCTAATATTCTCTGGTTCAGTTTCCTGTCTATTAAATTATTTTCTCTCTGTATTCTTGTTCTCACTTTTCCAGTAATGTGTATGCATCAGGAAATATTTGTTCCAGTTCAGTAGCTAAAGTACTTCGATTTCTTATTTTTCCAGCGTATGTAGATTCTTTTTTGTTCATATCCCATAATTCCAGACCTCTTGCTCATCAAATCCCATCTTTGTTTTTACGTGGTCCTTATTTGGCTTTAGAAAGAAAAGGCATAAAGAGGGTAAAGAATACCAAGAATGGTGCGTTTTTAAATTTGTTTAACTTCTAAAATAAATTTTTAAAGGTTTTCCAGTTCACAGTACTGCCAGTAGTTTATTTACGAGCCACAGCAAGGACTGTGATGTGAAAAACTACAAGTCTTTTATGGGGCTTATTCCTGATCTGAAACTAGTCCATAGGGAAAGCTGTTTCGCACCTCCAGAAGACAAGAAATGATAGCAGATATGAGGTGGGGGAGTCTATCATACACACAGCCACACTTCAGTTACCCTTTCACACACTTTCTGGGTGGACCTCTCTCTTCAAAGCAAACTAGGTAAGGGTTCATAGAAGAGCATAGTGATACAAAATCATACGACATAGGTGATCGTATGATTCACACCACAAAATTTCTTTGTTAATGCTGAAGATGTAATTTATTTACGTAGAAGGGCATTTATTTATGTAGAAGCAGAGAATATGATGGCAGGTAGACCATGCAGTTCATCCAGTCTGCCAGTGCTCATCTCCTTTATATTCCCTTCCTTGCTTTGTCCCTTGCTTTCTTGCTTTTTGATATGGTGGTTGTCTCTACCACCTCCATAGGGCGATTGTTCCCACCACCTTTTCTGTAAAGAAATATTTCCTTAGATTACTCCTGAGTCTACCCCCTTTCCCACCCATCCCATTTCAGAGAGATCCATCTCCTGCGTATTTATTCCTTGGTAGTATTTAAATGTCTATCATATGTCGTCTTTCCCTTCTTTCTGGAGGGGCGAATATGTTTAGATCTTTAAATCTGTCCTCACATGCTTTATGATGAAGACTGTGGACCATTTTTGTAGCTGCTCTCTGGACTGATCCAATTCAGTTTCCCCAATCCAGTTTCTATCCTTTTGAAGATGTGGTCTCCAGAATTATATACATTATTCCAAATGAGGTCTCACTAGAGACTTATTAGAGAGGCAGCACTGCCTTCTTTTTCCTGCTGGCTACTTACCGTATTTTTCGCTCCATAAGATGCACTTTTTTCCCCAAAAGTGTGTGTGTGGGGGGGGGGGGAGTCTGTGCTTCTTATGGAGCGAATATAAAAAAAAACTAACTACAACCCCCCCACCCCCTGATTCCCCCCCCCCCCAAGACCTGGCAAAAGTCCCTGGTGGTCCAGCGGGGGTCCGGGAGCGATCTCCTGCACTTGGGCCATCTGCTGCCAGTAATCAAAATGGCGCCAACGGCCCTTTGCCCTTACTATGTCACAGGGGCTACCGGTGCCATTGGTCGGCCCTTGTGTTTTCTTAGTTTCCTAGTTTTCCTTAGTTTTCCTTAGTTTTCCTTAGTTTTCCTTAGTTTTCCTTAGTTTTCCTTAGTTTTTCTTAGTTTTCCTAGTTTCCTAGTTTTCTGATCTGGGAGTGGACCGAAAACGAAATGGGACAAAAAAAAATGTTATGCACTTCCCTAATTTGCTCCATAAGACGCACAGACGCCCGGGAACAGAGCCGGTTTAGCACAAAATGTTTTTTTTTTTGTTTTTCTTTTAATTTTCCCCCTCTGAATCCTAGGTGCGTCTTATGGAGCGGAAAATACGGTATCTCCCTTTGCACCTAGACATCCTTCTGGATTCTGCTGTTGCCTTGTCTACCTGTTTGGCCACCTTAAGTTCATCAGATTTAATGACCACCAGATCCTGTTCTTGTTTTGATAACACAAGACCTTCACCTTGGATATTTTGAATCTGAAATATATGGTTCTGCATTTTATAGCATTAAATCTTAGCTGCTAGACTCAAGACCATGCCTCAAGTTTTACTAGATCCCTCTTCATGTTTTCCATACCTTCTAGTGTGTTTTACCCTCTTGCAGATTTTGGTATCATCTGCCAAAAAAGAAGGCGAATCTTTCCTGATAGCCCTTCCACAATATTGCTTAGGAAAATGTTGAACAGAACCAGACTGAGGACTGATCCCTTCAGCATCCCATTTCCTCAGATTGAACTCACTGTATCACTGTCCTTTGCTGCCTCCCCTTCCACCAGTCCCGTGAGAGCTCATATTACCCAGGGCGCTCAGTTTGTTTGAGAGTTACCTACTTAGGACCATGTCAGAGATCGTACTGAAATCCTGTTCCATTTATTTTATGGCTTTTCTCCGGGAATGCTTTACAAATGAAACAGCAAAGCAGTAATTTATATTTACCTTTTGATTAGTAGCTCAAGGCAAGATACTTTGAGGTACCGTAGGTATTTTTCAGTGAGACAATGGCGGGTGCAGTGACTTGCGCAAGGTTACAGACTTGGAGTACTGGCTTTTCTGGTTCTCAGCCTGCTGCTCCTCCACAAACAGTTGTGTGGTGCGTGAAAGAGCGGGATAGTTTGCCCTGATTGTATCTTTTGAAAACTTGTGAGGAAGATGTGGTGCACACAGTAACTGCGGACCAGTGGTCATCAGTTTGGTTCAAAGCAGCTAAAAAAAAAAAGCTCTGTATGTCAACAGTGATGAGAAAACTCTCTCCAAATTCTGTACAGATGATACTTCTCACCCTGTAAGTTTTCCTATTTGTAGGAATGTCTTTGCTGTTGATTAGAAAATTGTAGAGCGAGAAGAAGCACCACCTTCTTCTATGTATTTGATCTTGCACTTGTATCCTACAATATTGACCATTGTTACATGATCAGATCAAGCTTTTTACAGGCAAATATCTTCCAGTGTCATCTGAAATGATTTTGAATCTTTATTAGCTCATTATTTGCCAGGTCATTTGTTCCTAGATGTGCCAGTGACGTCCTGTTCAAATTTGGATAACTATTGGCATGACCAATTTACATGTGTTGCCAAAGTAATGTGCAAAATGAGTGAAATAAAAGGATGGGAAAAGAAGGGAAAAATCACAAAATTGTAGTAAGTCAAAATAAAGGTACAGATTATGTTCACCTCTTTTGCATTTCTCTAGCTATACTTTGGAATTTTCTCCCAACCCTGCAAATTGAGGCAAATAACTTTCCTCTTCCCACAAGTATCTTATAACTTTACACCTCTCACTGTGGCAGGGGTGGCCAACCCCAGACCTCGAAAGCCACAAACAGGCCTGGTTTTCAAGGTAGCCACAATGAATATGCATGAGATGAATTTGCACAAAATAGGCAGTGCATGCAGATCTATCTCATGCAAATTCATTGTGGATATCCTGAAAATCTGGCCTGTCTGTGACCCTCGAGGACTGAAGTTGGCTTCTATCAGAATTTGATTTTGATTTTGAGTACCTCTGCCATTTATTACAACGACCCCCATCAACTTTGATCTCTAGTCTAGGTGCCCCTGGAGGTTGTGATGAAATACACCATCTCTCAGTAACATTGAATTTCCTCTGCTCCCTATCTGAAATGAGGCTGTAATGCATGGTGGTAGAGGGGAGAGAAAAGGTGGACATGGACCTAAGACCAAAAGTTAGAAGTGTTGTTTGTTTTGTTTTGTTTTGGGTTTTTTTTTAATAAAAGTTGGGAAAAGCACCACTAACCAAAATAGCAAATGAATTCCATTACAACATAGAAAACAAAACAAATAGGGAATATAATTTAGTTCTGGATGGTTAAGACCTATAAACAATTGTACAAACTTACCTGAGTGTGGCTAAAATCCTAGAGAGTCTTTGCTTGCATTGGGACTGCAGTAGCGCTGAGAAAAGAGTTTTGCTTTTTTTTTTTTTCTCCAATTGAATGATTTTTCTAAAGAATACTTTGTCATACAATTCTTTTACACAAGATGTATGACAAGATTAGATTATTTTCTTTCTTTTTTTGGTATGTTTGTGCCTTCGGTCTGAGGAAGTATGTTGTTAATAATTTTGTTTGCCTCGTTACTCTGCCATAGAGAAGATTGGGGGTTCTTGTTGCATCTCTAAATTTTTTTTTGTTTTTAGGTTGTCCTGGTGAGATGGAATGAACCCTTCCAGAAACTTGCCACCTGTGATGCAGATGGTGGCATCTTTGTGTGGATCCAGTATGAACGCAGATGGTCTGTGGAGCTAGTAAATGATCGTGGGGCACAGGTCAGTATCTTGGTTCGATGGCATTAACAAAGTGTTTTTATGCTGTTTAATGGGGTGATCAAGACATTTTTCCCATAAATGCAGAATGATTCTTCTTGACTAGTCCTGTCATAAATTGCTACTGCTATCAAATGCAAATATGTGACATTTGATGATAGTGTATCTGCCTTCCAGGCGATGCTTTATCCTTTCACACCGAGGATGTATCTCCAGGGATCCGTGACCAGTAGGAAGGAGTTAGGACGGCCATTGTAGTGGGTGATTTGGTCATTAGGAAAGTAGATAGCTGGGTGCCTTATTGCGTGATTATCGCCTGGTGCGAGGGTAGTAGACCTCATACACCACCTAGATTAGATTTTAGAGAGTGCTGGCAAGGAGCTGGCTGTTGTGGTACATGGTACCAATGACATAAGGTGCAGGAGGAGGTTGAAGGCTAAATTTAGACTTTTCGATAGGAAATTTAAATCCAGAACCTCCAGGATTGCAGTCTTTAAAGAACTTCCCTGTTGCACATGCAAGACTCCAGAGATAGGCCGAGCTCTAGAGTCTCAATGCATGGATGAGACTATGATGCAAAGAAGATGGTTTTAGGAACTGGGGAGCATTCTGAGGAAGGGGGAGCCTATTCCGATGGGATGGGCTCCACCTTAACCAGAGTGGAACCTGGCTGCTGGCACTAATCTTTAAAAAAGGGGAGAGAGCAGCTTTTAGACTAGATGATGGGAGGAAGCTGGCACTCATTCAGACGTGCATGGTTTGTAATTATATATTTTTAAAGGATGCTAACAAAACAGGGATATTAGGACATCCTTATAGAGAAGTTCCGAAGCTCCGAAGCCATCTGGTTTCTGATACTGCCAATGTGGCAAAATTATGTCCATTACCGATGGATATAATTATTGTTACATTTGCTTGGGCCCAGATCACGACCAAGCGTCATGTAGAGACTGCGGCCACATGTCTCCACGGGCCCAGCGTCAACGGGCAGCCAAGATGGAATGACTAAGGACGGGCTCATATGCCCCACCGACGTCAGCACATTCGCCCCACTGACGTCAGCACATTCTTTGCTGGGACCTGCGAAGAGGGGTAAGACCCACGTTAAAAGGGCTTCCTCCCTAGGACCCTCTGAATTGAAGCAGATTAAATCCAGTACTGGTCCAGGGTTTCACACACCCTTAGGGCCTTCTAAACCAGCCGGGGCTCCGGCAGCGGTACGTCAAATGAAGGAAACGGGAGCTTTATTTATTTATTTATTTATTTATTTAAAGCTTTTTTTATGCCGGCATTCATGATAAAATCACATCATGCTGGTTTACATAAAACAAGGGGAGTGATAACATTGAACGATAAACAGGTGTTGAGGCAGAAAAGTAAGTTACAATAAAACAAGGGAAAATGGAACTGGGAGAAGAAGAAGAGTAGTAGGAATAATTTAGGTAGTAACAATGAGAGTAATTATTTACATGGTGTTGACGGGAAATTTACAAGTGGTTGTAGTCTGTCAGTTGAGAAAGTTAGGAGATGCGTCGTCAGGCTGGCCCCATCCTTCAGCGCCGACAAAGCGGACGCACGACGCATCAAAGACACAAGGAAAATCTATGGTGCATGGCTCGACTCGTGTCACTTCAGCGTCAAATGGCTCGATGCACGGCGCCTCAAAATCACATAGTTCTCATGGCGGCGCAAAAAAGAAGCATGATGCATCAACAAAGCAAAGCATTAAAGAGAAGCATCATCATACAACGCATCACACATCCACCGTCGCAAAGAAGAGAACAGAAAAGAGAAAACATTCCCAAGACTCCCCACAGGCAGCCAATAATAAGCCCAGATATTGATGTGGAGTGTATATCTGCTCCAGAATCCCACTCTTCAGGTCAAACACCAGTGAGTGAGCGCTCCTTTTCTAGTCTCTCTTCTGTATCTCAGTCCAAGAGACGTTCTCCTTCATTACAGATTCCATTAACCAAATGTTTTCGTCCGTCTCCTGTCATTCTATCACGGACCCAGCGTAAGAGGACATCACCTGAGGACATGTTGTTGGTTGCCATTCTAACAAAAACCTCTAAAACTCAGCTGCACATCCCTCCTCAGGGTACGTTAGCATCTGCGATGACAAAGATCTCTGAAGTTTTAAATTCCTTCTTTGAGGATCTAGAGCAGTCAAAGCAGGTACCACCAATGGGGTCCCCTCAAGATTTCCCGCCTTCATCACCAGGCATTGAACCACTGGATCAAAACATAGAACATACACCAGTCCAGCCACTGAGCCCTAGTTCTCAGATATCGACCTATTCCTCCAACTCTTCGACAGGAATGCCATCTGACCCGCCAGAAGGCCTGCAAAATTTATTGAAAAAGTAGGTAACCTCCTTCAAGTTGAAACGGGAAAGGTTCCAGATCCAAGGGCGGAAATGATGGGGATCCTATAAATCTTTGAAACTCTTCCTGAACCATCTGCTTTACCACTGTATTCGGTTCTAGATAACATCCTGCTTAAAATCTGGAAAACACCTTTTTCAACAATGGCAACATCCAGGAAAATAGATATCAAATATAAAATGCAGAACTCCTCCATTTACAAATCAACTTCCTCATCACTCCATTGTGGTCAAGTCAGCCTTATCAAAGGCAAAGCGTACCAAACTACATTCTAATGCCCCGCCGGGCCCTGAAAATAAATGCCTGGACGACTTTGGGAAGAAAGTATAACACTCCTCCATGTTGGCGACCAGGATACAGCATCATCAATTTTATACTACGCAGTACCTTTTTGAATCTCTTCAAAAACTATGCCCAATTTGTTTATCGGAGGACAATACTCTCCCACAACCTTTTCTTGATATAGAAGAGGGTCTCTGACATCTGCTAAGATCTATATATGAATCTTTCGAAACATTGGCAAGAGCCTCCGCTTCTGCTGTAGCAGCCAGGCACCTTGCGTGGCTTAGGGCGAGTGCAATTTGGCCTGATGTTCATGAAAAATTGGCTGACATCCCATGCGGAGGAGATAATCTATTTGGGGACAAATTCGGTGACACAGTCTCTCATTTGAAAGAACAGAGTGCAGCTGTACTCTCCCTTAACGACCCCGTCCGATACGCATAAAACCCAGCAAAGGTTTTATCCTTCTTACCGCCGACGGTATTATTCACGACCATATGCTAGGCCCATATTCACAATATACGCTCAGCCTTATGCTCTGCTCAGGAATTCCTCCCAGATTACACCATCAAGGGGCAGATCCAGGCAACAAAGACAGCAAAAAAGACATCTGCAGCTCAACAGAAAACACCATCGTCTTTTTGAGGACAATAGAGCCTCCAAAATTCATAGGATGCCTTCAATTTTTCCTAAGCACTTGGGAATCCATTACATCAGACCAGTAGGTGATAAACAACATCAATTTCATATCCCTTCCTTCCTTTCCTCATATTACTCCAATACGGACAATATGCTCACACTCAGCATCCCTAAACTCAGTTAGCCAACCTACAAATTCAGAAATCCTCTTCAACAACAGAACCAGGGATTCTATTCCCAATACTTCCTTATTCCAAAGAAGTCGGGGGGTCTCCGACCCATTCTGGATTTACGACTACTCAACAAACATATCCAGAAAGAGAAATTCTAGATGACTTCTCTCAAGAACATCTTGCCACTAATACAACCCAACGATTAGCTATGTTCCATCATAAGAACATAAGAAATTGCCATGCTGGATCAGACCCAAGGGTCCATCAAGCCCAGCATCCCATTTCCAACAGAGGTCAAACCACGCCACAAGAACCTGGCAATTACCCAAACACTAAGAAGATCCCATGCTACTGATGCAATTAATAGCAGTGGCTATTCCCTAAGTAAACTTGATTAATAGCCGTTAATGGACTTCTCCTCCAAGAACTTATCCAAACCTTTTTTGAATCCAGCTACACTAACTGCACTAACCACATCCTCTGGCAACAAATGCCAGAGCTTTATTGTGTGTTAAGTGAAAAAGAATTTTCTCCAATTAGTCTTAAATGTGCTACTTGCTAACTTCATAGAGTGCCCCCTAGTCCTTCTGTTATTTGAAAGTGTAAATAACCGATTCACATCTACTCGTTCAAGATATCTCATGATCTTAAAGACCTCTATCATATCCCCCCTCAGCCGTCTCTTCTCCAAGCTGAACAGCCCTTACCTCTTCAGCCTTTCCTCATAGGGGAGCTGTTCTATCCCCTTTATCATTTTTGTTGCCCTTCTCTGTACCTTCTCCATCGCAACTATATCTTTTTTGAGATGCGGCGTCCAGAATTGTACACAGTATTCAAGGTGCGGTCTCACCATGGAGCGATATAGAGGCATTATGACATTTTCTGTTTTATTAACCATTCCCTTCCTAATAATTCCTAAAATTCTGTTTGCTTTTTTGACTGCTGCAGCACACTGAGCCGACTATTTTAAAGTAATATCCACTATGATGCCTAGATCTTTTTCCTGGGTGGTAGCTCCTAATATGGAACCTAACATCGTGTAACTACAGCAAGGGTTATTTTTCCCTATATGCAACACCTTGCACTTGTCCACAATAAATTTCTTCTGCCATTTGGATGCCCAATCTTCCAGTCTTGCAAGGTCCTCCTGTAATGTATCACAATCTGCTTGTGACTTAACTACTCTGAATAATTTTGTATCATCCGCAAATTTGATAACCTCACTCGTCGTATTCCTTTCCAAATCATTTATATATATATATATATATATATATATATATATATATATATATTGAAAAGCACCAAGTACAGATCCCTGAGGCACTCCACTGTTTACCCTTTTCCACTGAGAAAATTGACCATTTAAATCCTACTCTTTGTTTCCTGTCTTTTAACCAGTTTGTAATCCACGAAAGGACATCACCTCCTATCCCATGACTTTTAGTTTTCTTAGAAGCCTCTCATGAGGGACTTTGTCAAACACCTTCTGAAAATCCAAATACACTACATCTACCGGTTCACCTTTATCCACATGTTTATTAACTCCTTCAAAAAAAATGAAGCAGATTTGTTAGGCAAGACTTCCCTTGGGTAAATCCATGTTGACTGTATTCCATTAAACCATGTCTTTCTGTATGCTCTACGATTTTGATCTTGAGAATAGTTTCCACTATTTTTCCTGGCACTGAAGTCAGGCTCACTGGTCTATAGTTGCCCGGATCTCCCCTTGAGCCTTTTTTAAATATTGGGGTTGCATTGGCCACCCTCCAGTCTTCAGGTACAATGGATGATTTTACTGATAGTTTACAAATTTTAACTAATAGATCAGAAATTTCATTTTTTAGTTCCTTCAGTACACTAGGTTGCATACCATCCGGTCCAGGTGATTTGCTACTCTTTTTAGTTTGTCAATCTGGCCTTCTACATTTTCCAGGTTCACAGTGATTTCGTTCAGTTAGTCTGACTCATCACCCCTGAAAACCATCTCCGGAACTCGTATCTCCCCAACATCCTCATTAATAAACACGGAAACAAAGAATTCATTTAGTCTTTCTGCAATGGCCTTGTCTTCCCTAAGAGCCCCTTTAACCCCTCGGTCATCTAATGGTCAAACCGACTCCCTCACAGGTTTCTTGGTTCGGATATATTTAAAAAAGTTTTTATTATGAGTTTTTGCCTTTATGGCCAGCTTCATTTCAAATTCTCTCTTCGCCTGTCATCAGTGTTTTACATTTAACTTGACAATGCTTATGTTTTATCCTATTTTCTTCAGATGGATTCTTCCAATTTTTGAAGGATTTTTTTTTTGGCTAAAATAGCCTCTTTCACCTCACCTTTTAACCATGACTGTAATCGTTTTGCCTTCCTTCCACCTTTCTTAATGTGTGGAATACATATGGATTGCGCCTCTAGGACTGTATTTTTAAACAATGTCCATGCCTGTTGAACACTTTTAACCTTTGCAGCTGCACCTTTCATTTTTTTTGTAACAATTTTCCTCATTTTATCAGTTTTTCCTTTTGAAAGTTTAGTGTTTGTTTGTTTATTTATTTTATTTAACATTTTTATATACCGAAATTCATGTAGCAATGTTACATATCATTTCGGTTTACATTATAACGTTAAAAACACGCATGAAAGAGTGCGATTACATCGAACAGGTAGATGTAACTTGGATCAAGAACTGGGAAAAGATAATAAAATAAGATAAACAAAACTAATACAATGAAACTAAACAGAAATGAAAATTAATACTGAAACCTGGCTAAGTGTCTTGGTGTCACGGAACTTGGTGTCCATGTTTGGATAGAATGAAGGGAGATTATTGGAATGGATGAAAAGCTTGTTCGAATAGCCAAGTTTTGAGTCTCTTTTTAAAGGTGCTTGGGCAAGGTTCCTTCCGGAGTTCTGGAGGTAGAGAGTTCCACTGTGCACTGTCGACAGAGAGTGTTTATTTAATGAAGTTTTGATGGTTGGGGCGAGGAGAGTATCTCTTTATGCTGTTCTCACCGGTCTTGGAGGTAGTATGTGGAAGCAAAGGGATATTGAGATCCAGTGGAATGAGCTTGTGTATGATTGTTAGTATTTTGTAAGAGATTCTGAACTTTATTGGAAGCCAGTGAAGGAAGATGGGGGTAATATGATTTCTTTTGTTAGACTTTGTTAGAATCCTGGCTGAAGCGTTTTGAAGCATTTGTAAAGGTTTTATGGAGTTAGCTGGGAGGCCGAGTAGGAGGGAATTACAATAGTCAATTTTTGAGAAAATGATTGCTTGTAAAACTGACCGGTAGTCTTGGAAGTGGAGGAGCGGTCTGAGCCATTTCAGGACTTGCAGTTAGAGCTGCAGATTTACTTGTTGTCCCCCTTCCAGTTATTAGTTTAAATTTGATCATGTTATGATCACTGTTGCCAAGTGGCCCCACCACCGTTACCTCTCTCACCAAATCCTGCGTTCCACTAAGAATTAAATCTAAAATAGTTCTCTCTCTTGTTGGTTCCTGAACCAATTGCTCCATGAAGCAATCATTTATTAAAAAAGAACCCAACCGGTCTTCTAATCATTCACCATCACTGACAAAAAGGAAAAACTTTTATTTAACTCAAAAATATTATTTTTATATTTTTCGTTTTAGTCTATTTTGTAAAAATCAACTCTAATCCTTAGAAGTATGATCAGCAATCTCTCTGTAGAATAATAAACACAGCCCTACACGGCCGGTGTTTCACAAAACATGCTTCCTCAGGGGCGTCTGAGATTGTTATCACAAGAATCCTTGCCTAAAAATATCAAACATAAATATATTTGACAAAATATTATAATCTGAAAAAGCAGAGAAAATATCACTTATCTTAGACACTGAAGGCTACCGTTTCAAGATGGACACAGCGTCTCAACAGTCTTCATCAGGAAGAGGAAACGAGACTGACGTGAGTGTCTTGTTAAATACCAAAGGGTATGATGTCACTAAAATGCAAATTATTTTTCAGGTGATATCGCCAAAATCAACAAAGCATTATTGTCAGAAAAACATCTAAGGAAAACATGTAAATCTAGATCTGTATTAAGACCCCTTGGACTGACAGTGTCCAACCTGTAGATCCAGCGTTGCTCAGATTTTAAAAGCCGTAGTTCGCGATCACCACCGCGCCAGCGTTCTGGTACGTGATCAATCGCACAAAAGGACAAATCCTCAAACTGGTGTTTGCAAGAAATGCAATGAGCTACCAGCGGTTCATCAACTCTGGAGTTCTTAATATTTGATCGATGTTCGATCATTCGTGTCTTCAACAAGCGTTTTGTCTTTCCGATGTACAGTAAATCACACGGACACTGAATTAAATAAATGATCATCGTAGATAAACAAGATGTTATGTATGTTAAATAAATCGTATATCCTGTGCTTAGAACAATTTTTTTCTTTTATCGACATCGATACCGCACACACAGAGCAATTGGTGCAGGGTTGGTGAGACCCCTTTATGTCATTGTCTGGCATTGAAGAATTATAGAAATCAGAATGAACCAACTGTTGCTTCAGATTCGCTGCCCGTGAGAAAGTGATTCGAGGAGGAGACTGAAACACCTCTTGCATTTGGAGCACATGCCAATTATTGAGAATAGACTGACGAATGATGTAAGCTTCTGATGAAAACGGAAGGATACAAGTATATGCTGGGGGTTCTTCAACAGACCGTAGATGAAACAGCCACTCTCGATGGGCAAACCTGGCTCGTAAGTAAGCTTTTCGGATGCAAGAGCGAGGATATTCTCGCTGTAAAAAACGTTGACAAATCTTTTGCTTGCATTTCAAAATCTGCAAGGGTGGTGCAAAGATGTCTAGTACAGATACATTGGCTCACCGGCAGATTGGATTTGAAAGGCCATAGATGAGCATTCTCAAAATGCAGATATGTATTTAAGCAAACAGATTTTCGAAAAATGCAGGTCATAAAACCTTCATCTGTCATGGAAATCTGAATATCCAAAAAGGAGATGGAGGTGCATTGAATCTCTGCAGAAAATTTCAGATGGGGATTGCAGGTGTTCAGCCAATCCAAGAACTATTTAAAGCTGTCATTGTCACCTCTCCAAAGAACAAACACGTCGTCAATATATCGTTTCCAGACAATCACTTGATTTTGAAAAGAATGATGATGCAACCATTGCTCCTCAAAACTATCCATATACAGGTTGGCCAAATTGGGGGCCATGGTGTCTCCCATTGCAGTACCTTGAATCTGCTGATAAAACCTTTGATTAAAGGCAAAAAAAATTCTCCTTCAATGCAATCTGTAATAATTGTGAAAGGTCGCGGGTGTCTTTCAAAAAAGGAATTAGCAATATTAATCATCTCATCTTGTGGGAGTAAGGTATATAGTGCCTCTACGTCCAAGGTCACTAGTTTTAAATCTGTAGTATCAATCTTCAGCTGTTCAAGATATGTCACCATATCAGAAGAGTCTCTAATAAAAGAGGCCATCTGTGGAATGAAAGGGGCCAAGAACCGATCAATAAATCATGATAAAGGTTCTAATAAAGAACCACAGCTAGATACTACTGGTCGCCCAGGCGGATGTTGGAGATCCTTATGGATTTTCGGTAAGGTGTAAAATACCGGAACCTGCGGATGAGATTTAATCAAAAAGTTTGCCTCCTTGGCAGTCAAAAAAACCGGATTTCAAACCATGGTTTACCATTTTGGAAATGATTTTCTGAAGTGTCTCTGTAGGATCTTGATCGAGAGATTTATAAAATCGAGTATCCTCTAGCTGGCGATTGATTTTTCGTTCTTAAGTAATGCAATCCTGTAAAACAATCTTGCCACCTTTATCCGCCGGTTTTATTATTAAATTTATAGCTGAATGTAATTCCTGTAAGGCAATCTTCTCAACACGCGACAAATTATAGAAGGGTTTGGAAGCAGAATTGGTTTTCAGCGAAGCAATCTCCTTAGATACCAGTTGGTGTAAAACACCTTGATAGCTGGATCTTCCGATCCAGAAGGGGTCCAGGTAGATGGATTAGATATTATTGATGTATCATCACTTGGGAATTTAAAGCAACAGTTGGTTCATTCTGATTTCTATAATTCTTCAATGCCGGACAATGACATAAAGGGGTCTCACCAACCCTGGCTTTTAAGGACTATTGCATGCTTGAGAACACCTAGCACGAGTGTCTATTTGCGGCTCAGCTCCTCAGTCTCAGAAGGGCTGTCAAGAAAGGGCGGTAAAACTCACAACAGCACTGACCATTCTCATTACAGGGTCCCAGTGTTACTAAAAGAGCCCACAACTCTCTACATTCATAAGCTTCTCAGTGCTAAACTTAGTCTCCCTGTTCTTTTTCTCTTCAGCATAGATGGTTAACGGACTTGTATATAGATCACGTTGGTTTTACTCTAAAGTCAAGCTTCAGTAGTTAGTCTTCCTTCATCTTTCCTCAAAGACTCTATTTACATAGAAACATATATAGAAACATAGAAATGACGGCAGAAGAAGACCAAACGGCCCATCCAGTCTGCCCAGCAAGCTTCACATTTTTTTCTCATACTTATCTGTTTCTCTTAGCTCTTTGGTTCTATTTCTCTTCCACCCCCACCATGAATGTAGAGAGCAGTGATGGAGCTGCAACCAAGTGAAATATCAAGCTTGATTAGTTAGGGGTAGTAGGGGTAGTAACCGCCGCAATAAGCAAGCTACACCCATGTTTATTTGTTTTACCCAGACTGTGTTATTCAGCCCTTATTGGTTGTTTTTCTTCTCCCCTGCCGTTGAAGCAGAGAGCTATGCTGGATATGCGTGAAGTATCAGTTTTTCTTCTCCCCTGCGGTTGAAGCAGGATATGCATTGAAAGTGAAGTATCAGGCTTATTTGGTTTGGGGTAGTAACCGCCGTAACAAGCCAGCTACTCCCCGCTTTGTGAGTGCGAATCCTTTTTTCTTCTCCCCTGCCGTTGAAGCAGAGAGCTATGCTGGATATGCG
The DNA here is from genome assembly GCF_901001135.1 of Rhinatrema bivittatum. Lineage (NCBI taxonomy): Eukaryota > Metazoa > Chordata > Amphibia > Gymnophiona > Rhinatrematidae > Rhinatrema > Rhinatrema bivittatum. Next base: position 584,748,821 of record NC_042617.1, on the reverse strand, counting down.
TGAAGTATCAGTTTTTCTTCTCCCCTGCCGTTGAAGCAGAGAGCTATGCTGGATATGCGTGAAGTATCAGTTTTTCTTCTCCCCTGCCGTTGAAGCAGAGAGCTATGCGTGAAGTATCAGTTTTTCTTCTCCCCTACCGTTGAAGCAGAGAGCTATGCTGGATATGCATTGAAAGTGAAGTATCAGGCTTATTTGGTTTGGGGTAGTAACCGCCGTAACAAGCCAGCTACTCCCCACTTTGTGAGTGCGAATCCTTTTTTCCACATTTCCTCTTGCTGTTGTAGCTTAGAGTGATGTTGGAGTCACAGTAACCATGTGTATGTTTATTGAATAAGGGTATTATCTCCAGGCAGTAGCCGTCATTCTGGCGAGCCACCCACTCTTTATTGACGGCCTCTTGATTTTATGGATCCACAGTGTTTATCCCACGCCCCTTTGAAGTCCTTCACAGTTCTGGTCTTCACCACTTCCTTCGGAAGGGCATTCCAGGCATCCACCACCCTCTCCGTGAAGAAATACTTCCTGACATTGGTTCTGAATCTTCCTCCCTGGAGCTTCAAATCGTGACCCCTGGTTCTGCTGATTTTTTTCCTATGGAAAAGGTTTGTCGTTGTCATTGGATCATTAAAACCTTTCAAGTATCTGAAAGTCTGTATCATATCACCTCTGCTCCTCCTTTCCTCCAGGGTGTACATATTTAGATTCTTCAATCTCTCCTCATAAGTCATTTGATGAAGACCTTCCACCTTTTTGGTGGCCCTTCTCTGGACCGCCTCCATCTTGTCTCTGTCTCTTCGGAGATACGGTCTCCAGAACTGAACACAATACTCCAGGTATCTGTGTCTGACGTGGCTGAGGCCGCGCCTACTGACGGTGAGGCTCACAGGGCTCCTCCCTGCAGGCGGAGACATCTCACCTCGGCCCAGGGGTTCACACTTTACAAAACGTAACAGATACAAGGCAATTTGGTTATTCCTCGTAAGACTGAAAAACTTGAAGATCACGGCAGGTACTTGAACATGTGTGCTGTTAGTTTTCCCAAAATTGTTACTAATACTCCGGGTATATTTAGGACCTATCTCCTGGAGATTTTACATGTCTCGTCCAAAGCCCTTCCAGCTATAAGAAAAGCCTTTTTCCTACTGATGGGTGGGAAGGGCAGGAGCTCTGTTCAAGAGGTCCCACATGAAGAGGGAAACTTACTGTCGAGAGTTTAAAAAACATCACTGGTATATTGGAAAAATCCAGTGATGGAGAAGAAACTAGCAGAAGGACATTTCTTATCACTTTGTTTTCCCTCAGGACAAGGACTCGGTTATGAAAGTTTTGTTGGGTTTTTTTTTTTTTTTTTGCAATAGGTCAGCTTTAATTTATGGTCAAAAAGCTTGGTTATTCCCAAATGTTTCCAAAACTGCTGATGATCATAGACATATTTGGCAATGTTTGTAGTACGTTTTCCATATAAATGTTTACTGTTTATTTAATAATGTGAAATTTATTTTGTTGAATCTTCACAGATTGTTTCTTTTCATATTCTAGGGACTATAATTTGGTAATATCTGCTTATGGCTAACTGACAAGTTAGATATGTGCTGCTGTTTCCTCTTAAACATACTTTTCTCTGCATTTTAATTTCTTTTAAGGATTATGCATGGAACCTGATTGGACTTGTATCATATTGTAGATTCTGGAGAGATTATTTTTGCTTTTATTTTTTATTTTGATAAAGCTTGGATTTCAAGTTTTGCACTTGTGTTAAATTCGAAATGCAAGTTAAGAGTAAAAAATAAAAAAAGCTTCTGATTACTCCATCTGAATGGTGGGGGAGCTGAGAACAGTAAGAATGTTCACTGGAGAGGAAGGTGTCCTTTCTTTGGGTTGATGGCTAACGTTGTGTAGGGTTGATGGATGTAGCAATTTGCATGTTGATGCTGTCTCTTATAATTGCCTGATGATAATGTAGTAATCAGTTACAAAATTAAATGATGTTGGAAGCAAGGAGGTGGAAGGGAGCTGTATACAGAATTCAATTAGAATTTCCCAAAGTAGAATTACAGCCAACTGTATTCTGTAGATTAATGCCCCTAGAATCCTGATTATTTGAGGATATACAGTTTTGTACATTCTTAGTTTTTCATACACTGCTCTTCACTATCTTTAGCTTTTTTTCTTTCCTTGTGAAACAATAGTAATTCCAAGCCCTCCAAACATATCCATGTTGCCAAATCAAGCAGTGAGCCAGAATGAATGAATGATTTATTTATAAACCTTTTTATATTTCACTTTTTCTGAGCTAGTCTCAAAATGGATTACAATCAGATTTAAATTAATATTCCACTGTCACAGTTTACAGTGGATACAGGAACAAACATGAAGGTAGGGGAAATAAACTGATAAGATTAGAGAAATATACAATACAGGGTTTTGTTGTAGGGTGATAATGTCTGTATGTAAGCATTAGTAAAATAGCCTGTTAATCATATGCATGCTCATTCTTGGAAAATCGTTGTCTCCCTGAAGAATATCCTAGGATTTGGGCTAGAGAGATCCTGCCATAATGGTCTTTGTATTTGTCCTCTGTCTAGTCTGGACTGACTTCTCCCTCTTTTTTGCCTATTTACCCAATGTTCACTAGCAATCTACAAAATATGAAGAAACTAATTTGTATTTTCATTTACAAAAGTATGTGATATCCAGTGTTTTCATAAAATTTATGGTGTAAAAAATTTTATGGTGTAAAACTAGAGCAGCTATTGCTGAATGTAGCAAAGAATCGAAGCAAAGGCCGTGGCCAGTGCTCGCTTGATTCAGTTGACAGGAAATATCTTTAACTTGGAAAGATTCCTGCGACCAGTGGCATGGACTTCTTATAAATCCGCTATATAACTTTCTAAGCCTCTCCTCCTCCTCCTTACACACTTTCCCGAGTTCCTTATTCTCTGTCTCATCCCATGGATGTTTCCTGTTCGCTTTTGCCACTGCTGCAGATGAGTGTGATATGTGGTAATGGATCCCATGGCTTTTACCTACCCTTGTGCATTGTCTAAATGTACATCCTAGAAGTTGCACGCTGCTTTTCTGTTGATAAGCAGGCTGAATTAACCGTTACCATGTTGGTGTTTTCATGTGACATTGAATGGACTTGTCTTTCCAAGGTAGTAGAGCTTTGAACTCTACTGAAGATGTATGGGAATTCCTGTTCGGGCATTGCCTTGTAAGCCTCCTCAGTCATGTTTTGTCTGAGCAGATGTACAGATGTATAATCAGTCTCTCCTTTCCCATGTTACTTCAACTTCTTAAATGTAATCTTTTTCCTCATTTTTTCAGTTAGTAGTTGCTTCTCTGCCTCTGCAGAACCCACAACAGCACTTTTCATTGCTACATAAAAAAAATTCTCAGGGCCCTGCCGCCTCAACATTTTGGTCCAGAAGAAGAAAGGAATAGTAATTGGATTAAAAAATTACATCTGACAGCCATGAGCTCTGCTAGCGATGTCTCAGGCTGGAGCATGATCAGAAAATGTGTTGTCTGTGGACAGATGTCTGCACCCTCCCAACATTGCAGGGTGATGCACAATGAGGAGCTATATAAATCTCCTCAGAATTGCAGCAGTGCAGTGTTGCATGATGACATCACCCACATTTAATGGCTAATTTGTCCTGTTATCTGCATAAAGTAGGATGTACCTTTACCTCATTCTCTGGCTTTTCATTGCCACTGGATGTGGTTAAGGCAGTTGGCTTAGCTGGGTTTAAAAAAGATTTGGACAAGTTCCTGGAGGAAAAGTCTATAAACAGCTCCCTAAGTCAAGTTGACTTAGGGAGCAGCCACTGCTTATTACTGGCATTAATAGCATGGGATCTGTTTAATGTTTGGGTATTTCACAAGAACTTGTATCCTAGATTGTGCACTATTGGAAACGGGATACCCTCTGTCTGACCCAGTATGGCAACTTATGTTTTCACGCTCTTACAGTAAGCAAACTTGCTAACATTAAGGCGTGTTTTGGCTGTAGATAAAAAGTTTAGAACTGCAGCACTGAGCTTTGTGATTAGTTACAGTGTAATTTTTGCTGCATGAGTATTGGAACATATTAAATCTTCTACTAATTTGGCTGTACAAGTGCTGAACCTCACATATTTGTACACAGTTTTTCTATAATGTGTTTATAACAGACTAATGAGATTTGGGTGTGGGGGTGTGTGTGTGTGTGTGTGTGTGTGTGCAGATACTGCCTAAACTCTTCATATAATGAAAGTTGAATCAGCCTTCACTTCAGGCATTTGTGCATCTTATGGTAAAAATGACCATGGAACAATCGAACTGCACATACACATTGACACTTGGTTGGTACCACGGTCCAGCATGCTTTGTAATTATTTTTCTTTCTATCAGAGGTCATGAGGTATTCACAAGAAATTTATATTGTTCAGTCAGGATTTCAAACCATGTGTCTTATTGGTGCATGTCGTTTGTGTGTTGGCGAAATGGCACTAAACCCACACAGCTGAAAGGAAAAGGCATCACTGGAAGGCTGAAACGTTAGCTTGAGTTCTTACCATATTCCTGTGTTTCTTTGAAGGCCAACCCATGCAGCACAGTGTTATTCCATAAATAAGGTCTTCATTTTTTTTTGGTGTTTCAAGGTGAGCGACTTTACATGGAGCCATGACGGCACGCAAGCCCTCATCTCGTACAGGGATGGATTTGTGCTTGTTGGGTCAGTGAGTGGACAGAGGCACTGGTCATCAGAAATAAACTTGGAGAGTCAGATCACCTGTGGAATATGGACTCCTGATGATCAACAGGTAACCAATGTTTTCTAATGTGATTTAATCTTGATTTCTTTTGTCTTGTACAATTTGGTAAGATCTGAAAGTAATATTTATTTATTTATTTATTTATTTATTGTTTTTGTTATACCGAGTTTCATGATAGGCATCACATCAACCTGGTTTACAAATAACAAGGAGTGTAAAGCATAACGTAACGTAAAAAAACAATATTTTCAATAAGAACCTTGAACTTTAAATACAGTGAATCAGAAAAAGGGAGAGGGAAAGTTACAAAAAACAAGGAAAATAAACTTGGGATGGAAGGGGAGAAATTGAACAGCACAATATTTACATTTCAGCTTATTGATACATTAGAATAGCAAGTGAAAAAATAAGACTATGAAACGGTACATAGGTAATCAAATGAATAAATATGACAGTTGTGAATGGTAATAGTATGATAAATATTCAGCAGGAATTAGTGAGAGAGGGTTTGAGGTTGGTTGATTCGTGTTTACATTCCATTATTGCATACGAGTTAGTGCTAGTGAGAGGAGGTTTTATTCAAGGCTTGGAAATGCTTTTTTGAAAAGCCAAGTTTTTAGTCTTTTCCTAAATGTTAAAGAGCATGGCTCTTGTCTCAAATCAGGTGGGATCGAGTTCCAGAGAGCTGGACCTGCTGATGAGAAGGCTCTGAGACTCAAGGATTTATGTTGGTAGGTTTTGGCCTTTGGAATTTGGAGTGACTCTTTGTAGTGTTCCCTGATAGGCCTGGCGGAGGTGAATTTTTTAAGTGGTATTTGTAGGTCAAGTTGCGTGTGTTGGTTGATAGTTTTGTATATGATGTTAATGGTTTTGTACATGATTCTATAGTGGATCGGAAGCCAATGGAGGTTTTTGAGAATAGGTGAAATGTGGTCAATTTTCCTGGAATTTGTAAGGACTCTGGCTGCAGAGTTCTGAACCATTTGTAAAGGTTTGGTGTAAGAAGCTGGGAGGCCTAATAGTAATGAGTTGCAATAATCTAGTTTGGAAAAGATTATTGCTTGCAAGATTGTTCTGAAGTCCTGAGTGTGAAACAGCGGTTTTATTCTTTTCAGGATATGTAATTTGTAGAAGCAATCTTTGGTGGTTAGGTTAATGAATGTTTTGAGGTTGAGACGATTGTCTAGGATGGCTCCTAAGTCTCTTACGTGGGTTGTTTGAAGGAGTGTGGGTGGTTTAGGAAGTGTGTTATTGTTTTCCGGTGATATGAGCAGGAATTCTGTTTTCGAAGCATTGAGTACAAGGTTTAGACTGTTGAGGAGAAGTTTAATTTCTAATAGGCAACTGTCCCAGTATTCCATTGTTTTTGAGATTGATTCTTTTATAGGGATTACGATCTGTACGTCGTCTGCAAAAAGGAAATGTTTCAGGCTTAATTTTGTAAGTAGTTGGCAGAGTGGTAGCAGGTAGACATTGAAAAGGGTGGGTGAAAGTGATGATCCTTGCGGCACTCCTCTATTAGAAGGGTGGTATTGGGATTCTTTATTATGAATTTTGACTCTGTATCCTCTGTTTTCTAGAAATGTTTTGAACCAGTTTAGTGTGGCACCTGTTAAACCAATGTTTGCCAGCTGTTTTAGAAGAAGGGCGTGGTTGACGGTGTCAAAGGCCGCCGAGAAGTCAAGGAGGATTAGAAAATATGCTTGGCCTTTATCAATACCAGAGAGTAGGTAGTCCATGAGTGAAATTAGTAGCGTTTCGGTGCTTGCGGCTTTGTGAACAATTTTTTTGTGTGTTGTGCACAGCATGTACCAACTTTTCTCTAGTAGGTTTAGCAGCCTCTTTACTTCTGTAATAGAAATACCAACAGCCCAGGTTTGATTACTCTTTCTGGCCCTTACCCTGAGCACTGCTTGCTCCTTCCTTTCTCATTTTCCTTCACTTCTGGAATGAGTCTAAGCCCACTACATCCAGTAGGGATGTGCATCGGTTTTTTGACGAATTAAAATATCGTACGATATTTCCTAATTTGTCATGTATCAGCGGTCCTTGAAAATGATAGGAAAACCCCACGAAATTTCCACCCCAACCCTTCAGATCTAATTATTTACAATCCCCCCCCCCCCCCCAACTTGCCTAAAGTCCCTGATGGTCAGCGGGGGTCCCGGGAGCGATGTCCCCCTTCGGGCCGTCGGCTGCCACTAATCAAAATGGCGCCAATGGCCCTCTGCCTTTACCATGTGACAGGGGCTATCAGTGCCATCCATTGCTCCTACCATGTGACATGGTCTGGTCAGTGGCAATGATAGCCCTTGTCACATGGTAAGGGCAAAGGGCCATTGGCGCCATTCTGATTAGTGGCAGCCGACGGCCCGAGAGGGGGATATCGCTCCCGGGACCCCTGCTGGACCACCAGGGACTTTAGGATAGTTTTTTGGGGGGGTTGGGAGGGTGGGGGATTGTAAATAATTAAATCTGAAGGATCGGGGTGGTTTGTTTTTGTTTTTTTTCGGATCGGGACAGCTGAAAAAAAACCAAACTGTTTCATTTCCTGCAGTTCTACGAAACCAGAAACGATTGCCGGTACGATACACATCTTTAGTATCCAGCACCTGGTGGCTGTGGCATGTTATTGCTTGTAGGAGGATTTAGGAATCTAGTCGGTATGAAACTCACCATACATTATCAATCATCCAAAATATAATTGCAAGAAAATTCCAGAGATTTGTAATATGTTTTTAGCAGTGCTTTTGTTCTTAACTTCTCTATTAAGATGAGTGTGCTTGGAGAGGAAATGGATACAGAAGGAAAAGGTGATCCTTTAAACAACAATCAGGAGTGGGAAATGTGAAGAGCTTTGAGCTGTAAACAGATGTGGGGCATGAATATATATATATATATATATATATATATATATATATATTTAATTGGATGGATGGGTGAGTGATGGGATGAAATGGAACATTTTCAAGGCAATAAGTAGGAGAGAGAGAGGATCTGTGGGGTAGCACCGAAGGAGATTGATGCATGTTCCTTGATGAGAGAGAGAGACTTGTTATTTGACATGTTGTAACACAGTTGTCTGCATAGATTCATTGATGGATTACAGATGCCCTTTTATGCAGATTATAGCAACTTTAGATTTCTCAGTTTGGTGGCAGAAATACATATAAAGTTTATCAAAAAATCAGGCACGTTATAGAGATGCATACTGCATAGGCTCTCACAGCTTGCTATATGGAACATTTCAGAACATTTTAATAAAAAATGGCCTCTGTCATAATGCAGAACGTTTCTCTCATTGAAATTGTAGAATGGGTACATTTTGAATGACAGTTTTATGTTGGCTTATGCTCCCTGCAGGGATATATGTTCAGACTTTTAGAAAAGGTTTGTTTGGGTGAGAGCTGGGAAGGCAGTGAAGGGGTGAGATTGGACCAACGTGCTTCCATTCTGGAATAAAGCATTGCTCCTTCTGAAATTGGTATCCCAGTTGGTGCCATCCATCTAGGTGTGTTTGGTTTGTTTCCAACATGTGCAGTAAATTGCGATACTTAAGTCGTGCACCTCCTGGGCTGATCTGGCAGTCCAGTGACAGTGCTGCAGCTGCTGTGTGGAGAACCTGAGTTTGATCTTCCGTCTGCCATGCTGCAGAGGCAAAGCTCTCGGCCCCAGGAAATGGAAGGACTGAGGGGGGAATGGTCTCTGCTATCGCTCAGTGATGTGACACCTATCGGCCAGGCTTGCTGTGCATATGTCCTGAGTTCTGCTCCATACCAGTGTTTCCCAACTTTTTCAAGCCCAAGGCCCCTCCCTACACTAACAAAAATTGCGTGACATATCACCCTCCATGAGGCAGGCAATGTGAACCTGGAGAAAGATTTGCACGGTCAAAAGAAGAACTAGGGAGTCGGTGAACGCCCTAACAGTCTCTCTTCCAAATCTTAGAACAAAAAGGAGAGAGGGAGCTGAGAGACGCTTGAACTCATCACCATGGACCAATTCCCTCTATGTACAAGGGAGAAGATGGTGTGGTCTGAGCAGCCAGTTCAGAGAGTTAGGTTGGCTGCCGCATGTGGCTACCTGAGCTCCTCAAATGCTGCTGCTTCCAGTGCTCAGAATGAGTCACATCCAGTGCTCACTGCATGTTCTTCCTGTTTTATGCAGTCTGGGGATAAGAGACAGGCTGGAAGGACTCAAAGGGAGAGATTCAGGAGGGGAAAGATGAGATGCTGTATGGATTGTGTGTGCTGCACCCTATTAGTAGTGCTGGTGATAGAAGTTATAAAGATGTACAACACTGAAATTGTACTGATAACATTTTGTCACTGTAAGTTTAGAGGACAGCCTTGGTGCTATCTTGGTTACCTGAGCAAGCCATGAGCATGTTGAGCTTTCAAGGAGAGTCTCTGTAATATTGCTGTGGCATCTTGGCATTGTCATGCACTGATATCAGTGTTCGGAAATAATAATATAAGCAGTGAAACATGTAAGTCAGGAGAAAGCTTTGATCTTACCCAGATGCCTCAATGATAGTAGTTTGTATGTATGGTAGACTGGAAAGGTTTTGGATCTGTCTAGTTCATGCTGGTTTAGCATCTATCAGTGTATGTTATAGAAATGACACAGTTGTTCCAATCATCTGGCCTTAGTTGTGTTTTGCAGACTTCTAAATGACTGATGTATTTTCTTATTCTCAGTTTGATCAGCTCCTTAAGTAAAGATAACTGACCAAAGATATTAGCTTTTGCTATTACCAGTCAATATTATGTAACGGTTAACAGATGAGTTGGAGTCTGTCATTACTGTAGTGTTTTACTGTTGGATTTGTTTACCCGTGCTGAGTTTCTCTTCTCATCCAATTCTTCAGGAGGTTGCAAAGAAATAATCTATCCTTTGATTTAGGTCACCTTATTGTATTTCATTGTCTGATCCTTAAGTGATCAGACATACCAGTGCGGAGTTCTGCTGGTGTAGTTTAGCTTTGGCAATAGTATAGTGCAAAACGGGTGAGCCAGCTCAGCTCTGCAGTGTATTGCGTAAAAAGTCTCTGCCTTACTGATGTACATAAGAACATAAGAAGATGCCATACTGGGTCAGACCAAGGGTCCATCAAGCCCAGCATCCTGTTTCCAACAGTGGCCAATCCAGGCCATAAGAAACTGGCAAGTACCCAAAAACTAAGTCTCTTCCATGTTACCATTGCTAATGGCAGTGGCTATTCTCTAAGTGAACTTAATAGCAGGTAATGGACTTCTCCTCCAAGAACTTATCCAATCCTTTTTTAAACACAGCCTTACTAACTGCACTAACCACATCCTCTGGCAACAAATTCCAGAGTTTAATTGTGCGTTGAGTAAAAAAGAACTTTCTCCGATTAGTTTTAAATGTGCCCCATGCTAACTTCATGGAGTGCCCCCTAGTCTTTCTATTATCCGAAAGAGTAAATAACCGATTCACATCTACCCGTTCTAGACCTCTCATGATTTTAAACACCTCTATCATATCCCCCCTCAGCCGTCTCTTCTCCAAGCTGAACAGCCCTAACCTCTTTAGTCTTTCCTCATAGGGGAGCTGTTCCATTCCCTTTATCATTTTGGTAGCCCTTCTCTGTACCTTCTCCATCGCAATTATCTTTTTTTTTTTTTTGAGATAAAGCAATATACCCTCTTGCTAAAACTAGGTTGACTGTTCCCCATTAAGCCATGTTTATCTATGTGGCCAATGATTTTGTTTTTAAGAATGGATAGTCTATAGTTTCTCAGATCCCTTCTGGAGCTCTTGGAACAAAATCTGCGTCACGTTGGCTACTCTCCAGTCTTCAGGTATTATGTCTGTTTTAAATGATAGGTTACAGACTACTAGTAACAGGTTTACAATTTCATATTTGTTTTCTTTTAGAACTCTGTGGTGGATGCCATCCAATCCTGGTGATTTGTTACTGATTAGTTTGTCAGTTTGATCTGTTATATCCTACATTATCACAAAGATTTGTTTTAGTTGCTCAGAATCATTAACTTCAATGACTGTTTCTGGCATGGGTCTGTTATCAATTTCCTCCTCAGTAAAGCTCAAAGCAAAGGAATCATTCAGTTTTTCTGCTGTTTTGTTGTCCTCCCTGATCATCCCTTTTACTTGTTGGTCATCTAGTTGGCCCAGTTGACTCATTCTCAGACTTTTAGCTTCAAATGTACATAAATGTTTTAAATTAGTTTTTACCTATGGAGCAAGCTTCTTTCCAAATTCTCTTTTGACCTGTCTACTACTGTTTTATATCTAACTTGCCAGTGCTTTTTCTCTTGCCTTTTTTCTTCATTTGGATCTGATTTCCCTTTTTGAATGATGCCCTTTTGGCTTTAATTGCCTCTCATCACCTCACCATTAAACCACGCCGACAGTTGTTTGGTCTTCCTCCAACCTTTTTAAATGCATGGAAAACATTATTTGGGCTTCCAAGGTGGTATATTTAAACAATGTCCACGTCTCATGCAAACTTTTAACCTTGTAGCCCTGCTTCTTTTCGGTTTTTTTTTTTCTGATTTCTTTGTTCTATAATAGTTTCCATAGTTCTATGTTATTGAAGTAGTTTTACTTAATGTCCTCTCTCAGTGATTGTATTCTGCTTTGCACTTTTCAGCACTTCAAAGTGGATTACATTCAGGTACTATAGATATTTCCCTATCCTCAGAGGACTTACAATCTCACAGGCTGATACAGTACAGTGCGCTCCGACGGAGCGCTCAGTTAACCTGCCCTTGGACGCGCGTTTTCCCTTACCCCTTATTCAGTAAGGGGAGGAAAACGCGCGTCCAACCCGCGGCACCTAATAGCGCCTTCAACATGCAAATGCATGTTGATGACCCTATTAGGTATGCACGTGGGATACAGAAAGTAAAATGTGCAGCCAAGTCGCACATTTTACTTTAAGAAATTAGCACCGACCCAAAGGTAGGCGCTAGTTTCTGCCGGCACCAGGAAAGTGCACAGAAAAGCAGTAAAAACTGCTTTTCTGTGCACCCTCCGACTTAATATCATGGCGATATTAAGTCAGAGGTCCCGAAGAGTAAAAAAAAGTTTTAAAAAAGAAAAAAAAAATTGGAAGTTGGCCGGCAGCTGTCGGGCCGAAAACTGAATGCTCAATTTTGCCAGCGTCCGGTTTCCGAGCCCTTGGTTGTCAGCGGGCTCAAGAACCAACGCCGGCAAAATTGAGTGTCGGCCGTCAAACCCGCTGACAGCCGCTGCTCCGGGTCAAAAGGAGGCGCTAGGGACTACTGTGAACACAATAGTTACTTTCAGTCACCAATCGTGTGGTGAATGTGACATGTGCATAAACACTATGGAGGGAGGTATGTGGCAACATCCTGTTACTGGGAGAATCTATAAGAAGAAATTCCATACTGACTGTTAATTCTCAAAATGTGATCTATTTGTTACGTGCACATGTCCTTAATTATGTGTTGGGTGCACATCTAGACCGTCTGTTACATACTTAGAAATTGGGGGCGCCTATTGTTAAATATTGTTTACAAAACAACGATACGTTTGAGCAACTCTGGTGGACTATTTTGTACGTGGTGCATATCCCCATTAGAGGTGGTGGAATTTGTTGCCAGAGGATGTGGTTAGTGCAGTTAGTGTAGCTGGGTTCAAAAAAGGTTTGGATAAGTTCTTGGAGGAGAAGTCCATTAATGGCTATTAATCAAGTTTACTTAGGGAATAGCCACTGCTATTAATTGCATCAGTAGCATGGGATCTTCTTAGTGTTTGGGTAATTGCCAGGTTCTTGTGGCCTGGTTTTGGCCTCTGTTGGAAACAGGATGCTGGGCTTGATGGACCCTTGGTCTGACCCAGCATGACAATTTCTTATGTTCTTATGTACGGGCTAGTTTAAATTACAAGGAACAACATTGGATTTATAGTTTATCATCATATTTCCCTTTTGGGATGAATGACAATATTGAGTGGATGATGCTAATTTAAAACAATAAGAGTGTTCTTATTGGCTGTTTTGGAAGAGGTTTACTGACAGCCATTGTTTAAGGTCTAGTCCAAAGAGGGTTTAAAAACTGGGGTTAGTAAAATGGCAGATCCTTATCGGGAACGCTATGGCTGCATTTAGATGATTGAGCGATATTTTGAACTAAGACACGTATGTGGTTTTATGAATTTAAGTTTGTTTTTGAGAAATGGTTAATATATTTTTAATGTTGTGGGTTTTATTTTTAGATTTTTGAAAATAGATTTGTTTGAGCCCCTGAGGCAGGAGTCCTCCGAAACATGAGCTGTGTTGGGCCGTTAAACGCAAACTTCTCTAAACGATAAGTGTCTTTTATAAATAAAAGCAAATTCATGGCGTATGTCCTCCCCATGAGCACATTCCTACAGGGAGTTCAAACTGAAGTAAAAAGTACCAAAAAAAGACAAGGTCGGAGTCAGTCTCCCAAGTGCAAAAGCCGTGATTCATCGAAAATGGAAAGAAACTGCTTTAGACACTGAGAACATCCAAGAAGCACCGTACTAAAACTCCATTGGCACAAAGGAGAAAGGCACTGGCTGCCTTGATGCTGAAGGTTACGGCCCTGAAACCTTTCAACAGTAAGACTATTGTTCAGTGCAGGGGAAACCACACCAAATCTTCTTGCCAGTAAGCATATCCCGCTTACCTTGATACCTGAATCGGATACCTTTTTAATGCCACTTCAGTCTTTTGCATCTTTTTATGCAGAAATTATAGTTTGAGATCGTTCATAGCTATATGAAAAAGTTGGAATAGAAATTATTTTAAACAAATTCTATAGCTTTCTGCTGAACTCCAGTCAGTCTCCTATTCCACCATATCAGAAGACTATTCAGATTCATCAAGAGACAGCTCTCAGTTCCATGTACTCATGAGATAGATCCTTTTCAAGGGAGTATCCCAGATGTCTTGAAAGACATATAGGCACCTAAACAAACTATTGCTGTCCCAGTGCTTAAAGCACTTCAGTATCTCCAAACTAAAATGTGGTAGATCTGTCTCCACACTTCAAATATAAGATCCAGCCATATCTAGGATATAAGTAAATCCAATTCCCTAATGAAGCTGTAGTGTCAGTCCTGAGAGGGGATTGGAGAACGTTTGGGGGTATGTAAGGTGAGTGAGATAATTGGAGGGGGTTTAGGCTGTGTGTGGGGTGAGTGAAGGGGATTGGAGGGATTGTGGGATAGGAGTGTGAGAAGAGATCAGCCTCTCTCTCCTCATCCCGTATTTCCTCTACCCTAGTCTGGGATCCCCCCTTCTTCTAAAAAAAACCAAAATGGTAAAAGCTTTTCTTAAAGTTAAAATTACTGGCTTAAAAGGGAAGAGTCAATATGGTTTTAGCAAAGGGAAGTCTTGGCCAGGGTTGGGGAATTTCCTCTGGAAATCAGAGAACAGTGGGAGCAGTCCCAGCATTCGGCTGTCTCCAGATTTTGGTGCCCAAGGCACATGTCTACACTACCTATGCCTGAATCCGGCCCCAAGTCTTGCCTTACCAATCCTTTAGATTTTCTTTTTTTTTTTTAAGATGTAAATAAACACGTAGATAAAGGTAAGCTGGTCGATATAGTTTATTTAGATTTTCAGAAATCATTTGAAAACGTCCCCTGTGAGAGAGTGCTCAGGAAATGAAAAAGTCTTGGGATAGGAGGCAGTGGCTTCTTGTCGATTAGTAACTGCCAGAAATATACAAAACAGGAGGTAGTACTGAATGGTCAGTTTCCAAATGAAGAGAGGTCAGTATTGGTGTACCACAGGAATCTGTACTGGGACCGGTGCTATTTAACATATTAATAAATGGTCTGGAAAAGGGATTTGCAGATGACACAAAATTATTCAAAGTGGTTAGAACAGCAGTGGATTAAAGCTGGGCATCTGATTGGCAGGTAAAATTTAATGTGAGAAAGTACAAAATGATGCACATAGGGGAAAAAGAAATCCTACCTATAGGTTCTGTATTAGGAGTGACCAGGAGAAGAAACTTGGAGCTTTTGTGGACAGTGTATTGAAATCCTCAGCTTGGTGTGCAACTACAGTCAACAACAACAACAAAAAAAAAGCAAATAGAATGCTAGAAATGGTCTGAAAACAAAAAAAAATATCATATTGCCTCTGTATCAGTCCATGGTGTGACCCCACCTTGAGTATTCTTTGCAGTTCTAGGTGCAGTATCTCAAAAAAGACACAGCAGAACTAGACAAGCTGAAGAGGAGGGCAACAAAATTGATAAAGGGGATGGAACTGCTCCCCTGTGATTAGAGCTCTGACACTTTGAGAAGGGGTCATGAATGGGTTAGACTGGGTAAATAAAGGACGATTTTTTACACAGTCGAAAAAATACCAAAACAAGGAGACATTCCATGAAACCAAGAGCCAGCATTCAAAACAGATTACAAAAAATATTTTTTCAGTCAACATTCAAATTTTGGATCTGTTGCCAGAGGATGTGATGAAGGAGACTAGTATAGTGGGATTTAAAAGAGGTTTGGCAAGTTCCTGGAGGCAAAGCCTACAAAACATTATTAGCCAGAGACACTGTTGCTGCCTTAGTGGCAGCAACAGTGTCTCTGGCTCTGCCTCTGGCAGTGAGTAAGAAGAAATAGGTGCAATTTTTGGGATATGCCAGGTACTTGAGACCTGGACTCTGGCCCCTGTCTGAGAGAGAATACTGGGCTTGATGGACCTTGCTCTGACTGAGCATGGCATTTATTTTCTTATTCCTTTGCTCCCTCTTCTATTCTCTATTCCACTTCTCCCATCTCCCAAGCATAACTGGGACTACAGAGAATAACAGAACAAAGAAGAATTTAGGGTTTGGTTTTTTTTTAAATATAATCTTTATTAGTTTCCAGTATTAAGAAACATCATAAGAACATGCCACACTGGGTCAGACCAAGAGTCCATCAAGCCCAGCATCCTGCTTCCAACAGTGGCCAATCCAGGCCATAGGAACCTGGCAAGTACCCAAAAACTAAGTCTATTCCATGTTACCGTTGCTAGTAATAGCAGTGGCTATTTTCTAAGTCAATTTAATTAATAGCAGGTAATGGACTTCTCCTCCAAGAACTTATCCAATCCTTTTTTAAACACAGCTATACTAACTGCACTAACCACATCCACAACAAATATTAACAAAAACTCTTAAGTATGAACAAAATCTCTATAAAGTATTCCCTCTCTCAGCCCCCCCTCACACTATAAGGCAGTCGGGTAGGAAGCATCCAGAACCAGTAGAATCTGCAAAGTCTGTGCCGGGAAGCATATTTATCTCATATGCAGAGAGGCAAAGGCCTGATGAAGGCATCCCAAATTTTTTGGAATGAAGAGCTCCGAGTTGGTGGCTTCAAGGACCACATCTAAAAGTCCAAGCTTAGAAGATCGATCATTTCTTAGGAGTATCTCTGGAAATCCATTTAGCCAAGTATGTGTATTTTTGCAATACATAAACCTTTTATTTTTAAGCAAGATTTCAGATTTCGAACAATTAATGTCATCTGATGAACTACCCAATTGTACACCGAGTTGGTGAAGCAGGATTTGAGTTTTTAGAACATCCAACATATTTTGGAATATATTTTGACTGAAGGACAGCCCCACATTCCATGGTCTAAGGTTGCATCTGCATCCAAACGTTTTAGACAAGTGGAATTAGAAATAAACCCCATCCGAAATGCTCTGTAAGCTGATGTAATCAATCTAAGAATTCATTTTTTATTTGCATATTTCTATTTCTAATTTGTGATCCCTTCTCCTGTATTTGGTGATGGTCTATGTGTGACGGAGGTGAAGGATTCTGCCCGCATGTAGGTTCTATGTAGGGATTTATAGTAGATGCACAAAAAGGAATGAGGAGTAAAGGGCACACACATGCAATTTAATGTAAAAAAGAGAGAATGTGTGGCAAAACGTAGGCTGTTCTACGTTGTTACATTTATTTAAAGCAATGAAGATAGAAACAGCCCTCAGCTGAAAACACGTAAATTCCTGAAAAGGTTGTTCACCGCATTTATTTGTTCCAGAGGGACAGGTAATTTGCCTTGAACATTTCCTGAGTGGGAAGTGAACTTTGGCTTCCCTGGTTCAGAGACCATTGCTCTGATCACTAGGCTACGACTAAGTGAACAGGTGTTAATGGTCATATTCCTGATCCTGTCCAAATGATTTTTTTGGTCAAAAATAGAGATTGCAGTGAATCCGGGATGTACCTTAAAACATGTCTTGCTGTCTGAATTTGATTTAGTGTGCTGCTCAAATGCATGTCAACTTTTTATTTATTTATTTATTTTTATTTTTTGCAATTCTGTTAGTGGTGTGGATATATAGAACACTTATGAATCTTATAAGGTATTCTCTTCCTCTATTATTGATTTTCCAATAATGTTACTATATAATTGGAAGAATTTGGGGTCTTTGCTGTGAAATTTTTTGACAAATCTTATTTGCCCCCCCCATTTTTTTTTTTTTACATTTTTTAAATCTGACTCTTAGATTTAATGAGCTATAATTGAAATGTTTTAATTATTGTAGTTTTTGTTTTATGATTGGTAGAATTACTAACCTTTTAACCTTTTTTAATGAGCTGTTTTAAATATTTCAGAGCATGTTTGGTGAAATTTATAGTCATGTCAGTAAACTCCAAATTGCTAAGGCTTGTTGTGAAATCATGTTTAGCATATAATAGATTGCACGTGGGGAAACCTTGGTTTTGAAGGGTGTTAAATTTGGTTTTCTAAAACTGAAATTGACTTGGAAGTGCGACCATTTTTTTTTTCTTTTAGAGCTGTGTACAGTGATGTAATTGCGCTATCTTTCAAAGTGTTACAGTGCAAGTTGAGCTATAATGGTGCCAGGTGTGCTAAATAAGTGTCCTTCCAGTGTGCTCTCTTTTCAGAAAGCAGTTCTGCCTTTTGAATTTTGCATCCAACTGTGGTTGAAGGACCCTGTAAAAAAAGATGAGATGATGGGGTATTTGGCCTAAATTACACCCTAGTCGAAAGATTAGGGTCATGAAAGGATTAACATTTTGTATAAACACTTTTACCTGCTCCAAGGACGAGAGTCATTAGCATTCAGAGTGCCATTTCTCATAACCTTTTGGCAGTAGTCTGAGATTTCCAGTACTTTAAAGCTCCAGTTAATCGTGATGATTTGAGAATGCCTGCCCTTTTTCACCTCTGCTAAGCTGGAATACTTTTAACCTACTTCTTGTTTTATTTCTGCTCCACAAGAGGTCATTAAAGATCGTATGTGACACTTTTTTTTTCCTCTTAAAAAAGAACATATCACAAAAGTAGGGGATATCATGAAGAAAGATCATTCTGGATAATGGATGGTTATTATACTTTCTTTTGCTTTGCAGTTTTAGTGCCTGGTAGTTCGTCTATCATTCTTTATCTTGTTCACTGAGTTTCATGTGTGAACCATTTGCACCCCATTGCCTTCACATTACAGCTTTTTTTTTCCCTTCCTTATCTTTATTATGACTGTTATGGCCTGGTAAAATGCCCTGTGACACCCAGCTTTATCTTTAGTAACATTTGAATCTCAAAAGAGTAAAACATGCAGACTATAGTAACCATTAACTTGCATAAGATACCAGCGGCATGGTGTGCAATTTTGTGTTCACTGTTCCGCACAATAATTCCTTCTGTAACTCGTTATGCTCACATTATGTGAGTTCAATGAAAAGAGCACAGAGTTGAGGAGGAAAACAGCAACACAGTCTTATTCTTAAAAACGTTGCCATCTTATCAGTATTGGATCTCTCGTCGTAAGGGCTTTCATCTATGCAGTGATGGGTCCCTAAACTCCGTTTTTGAGGATCACGACCCAGTCGTTTTTTTCAGGATTTCCGCAGTCAATATGCATGAGATCTGTCTGCATGCACTGTCTCCACTGCATGCAAATAGGTCTTGTGCATATTTATTGTGGAAATCCTAAAAACCTGACTGGATTGCAGTTTGGGGGCCCCTGCACTATGAAAACTGAGACCAAAATTAATTTTATGCAAAACCAGAAAACAAGGTTCAACAGATAAGCTGTAAGTAGGTTATGTGATGAGCTGAGAGTCAGCAGACATGGAAGCGAGGTGCTCCACAGATTAAATATCCTGAAATTCAAGCTTTGAACAATGCCTGAGGGCAGATGTGATTCTATCATTAGTGTTACGAGGTCATCTCAGGAAGCACATTTTTTGGGGTGGCAGGAAGACAACAGACATGATGGTGCAGTTTAGACACACCAATGGGGTTCCCAACCCCACCAGCAGGAAAAAACCTGTCTGGTGGTATGGTTCATTGACACCAATGGGATTTCCACTCCCCATCAGCTGAAAGAAGACCAACATACTGGCAAGATAAGTGAGCTGTCTGTGGTGTAGAGGAGGGAAGGGAAGAGTAGTGGGTGGGAGAGAAGAAAATCGGAAAGGGGAGTGAAAAGGGAAGGGATGTTAGGAAAAGTTAGGAAAAAGGGGGAGGGATATCAGATTTGGGGAGAGATTGTAAAGGGGGATGAGTGGATGAATGTGTGCCACACACACTACCATAGGCTTTCACTCCTCTCCCATGGAAGGGAGGAGGTATTAGTGTTCCCAGGCATGTGGCATGATTGCTAGTTTCCTAAAATGTTACTGACACTATTTGCCATATCACTAGGAACCCTGACTGCTGTCTCTCCTCTTACCCCAAGGAACTTTTGCTCAGCAAAACTCAAGGGGATGCCTCCCCCACTTGGGGGAGGGAGTGGTGTCATCTCATTCTTTATTTTAACCACAGATTGCCTTGCGCCAACCCTGTCGGAGGGGCCCAAGAATGACTAAGGAGTTATCTATCTTCCTGCTGTTTGGGCCAACCGGACTAGCAAAGCATAGACACAAAATAGAAAAGGCGTTGATGGGAAACCAGTCATGGCAGAAGACTAAGCCTTAGAAGATGTGTGACCTATTCCCTCAACCCAGCTTGACACTACTAAAGCATTACAGAAGATGTATGAGACATTTTTAGAAAAATTTACAGCAAGTATAAATTCCAAACTGAGAATCATGGTAGATAAAATGGCAGAGTTGGTGGCATTAGTACAAGAAAACTCTCTTCCTGGATCAATGCATTGGTGATCCATGTGGAAAAGCAGGATGACTGGCTGATTTATGCCCTCCAGAAAGTAGACTTTTTGGAGAGAAGAGTAACAAACTCAACTATGTGGAAAATAGAGAACATCAGAAAAACATATGGCTGGTTGGATTTCCAGAGGAGGAGGCAGGAACTAACCCAGTAGCCACCTTAGTAAGATGGATTCCACAGTCCATGTACTGTGATAATGAGGGTGCACAATGACATGGACAAGATCCAAAAGCTAGTGTGAAAGAGAAATGTTTTACAAACAGATCGTCGTCTTTCAAATTTTTTTTAATTGCAATACAGAGAAAGCATGCAGGGTTTATGGCTTAATGTATGCCATGCTCTATCCAGACACTGGAGGTAATTGAATCTTGTAGTTGTGATATTATGGTATAGCAGGTTTCCTATAGATTCTGAGTACATTTTTTGCAGAATTTTGTATTATACATTCTCACAGGACAAGCAGAATGGTAGTCCTCACATATGGGTGACATCCAGGATGGAGCCCAATCATGGAACACTTTTGTCAAAGTTTCCAGAACTTTGACTGACCCCTACTGGGCATGCCCAGCATGGCACTAACCATGCAGCTAGCAGGGGTCCCCCTTCAGTCTTCTTTTTTCCGCGCAGCAGTAGCCTCGCAGTTAAGGAGCTCTGCAGAGATTCCTGACAGGAATTTTCCTCACGGAATTACTAAAAGTTAATTTGCTCCCAGGGGTCCCTCCTTCAACTTTTTCAAGCCGCGGTACTCCAGTAAGTTTTTTTTTTTACCCGTTCTCAGTCGATTACCGTAGAGTTTGGCCCTCGCGGCCTACTGGCCGTCGACTGTACCGCGGCTCAATTTTTTGCCATGGCGTCGGGGTTCTGTCGGTGCCCGGACTGTAATCGCACCACGTCCATCACAGACCCCCATAAAGTCTGTGTTATGTGTCTTGTACGAGAGCACAATGTCTTGACCTGCACCAAATGTGCCCTAATGACACCAAGGTCACAAGGCCAGAATGGAGAAGATGGAACTTCTCTTCCGTGCTCAAACCCCGACTCCATCCATTGCATCGACGTCGTCAGAACCGGCTCCGTCAACTTCGCGCCAGCATCGATCACCGGCCGGTGACCATCCGGCATCGACGACATTTCGGCCTTTGACACCCTCTACTCCCCCTCAGGACTGAGGGGATCATAGAGACAAACATCGACATCGAATGTCTCGGACCATCGAGGGAGCAAAATCATCGACCTCGCCATCGTCTAAGAAACCCCGTCCAGAAAAGGCACCAACCTTTTCAGTGACTGGGTCACTGAGGCAACCCTCACCTGACAGGGTATCGGGAGCCGCGATTCCGCCTTAAAGGTGGTCCCTCTGGCTATGCCTCTGCCTCCTTCTTCTGTTCCGGAGACGGGGTTGCTTGCTCCAGGTCTCCGAGAAGAACTTGACCGGATGGTTCAGGCAGCCATCGACAAGGCAATGCAACAACTCCAGGTTCCTCCGGCACAGACACCGGTACCGATTGTGGAACCGCCCATCCATTGCTCCTACCATGTGACAGGGGCCAACCAATGGCACTGGTAGCTCCTGTGACATAGTAAGGTCAAAGGCTATCGGCACCATTTTGAATACCAGCAGCCGAGGGCATGAGTGCAGGAGATGGCTCCCAGACCCCCCCGCTGGACCACCAGGGAGTTTTGGTAAGTCTTGGGGGGTCAGGAGGGTAGGGGGTTGTAGTTAATTCAATTTTTGCCAGGAAACGAATAAGAATGAATGCATTAACGTATCAGGGGGCCCCCCTTGCCAAATGCAACGTATCTGCCCCCTGACGAATACGAATTCCGAGTGCAACGTATGGCGTCCCTCTGCACATCCCTAGTACCCTGCCTGGATCATTCGGCTGCTAAAGCACCTGATGAATAATTGACAGTAATATAGTAAAGACAGCAGAAAAGGACCAAATGGTCCATCCAGTCTGCCCAGCTAGCTTCTTCTAGTAGTATCTGCTGTGTCATGCAGGTTACCCCCATGCTTCTCTTAATATATGTACTCTGTTCAGTAGCACTGATTAACTTTCCTTTGGAAGGAGTGCTGCAGGACTGCGCTCTCACACACACACCCCTCCCAGAAATAAGTAAGTACCTTGTAACATTTACAGTGAGAAGCATTGTTGGTATAATAATCTTACACATATGCTGCAATTTCACATGAATGCCGAGATCCCCATCGTGGAATGTTTCGTTACAACCTCTGATGTATTGGTTTATAATTGCGTTGACATTTAGCAGTTCTCAGCTCTTTAATGACAAATTTCAGGAAGATCTATACCAGGCTATTAACTGCATGGTCGTGGTTTGCCAGAGCAGTGATGCCCTCCCAGGGCATTCGAATAAGTCAATTTTAATATCTCGGAGGTCTGAAACTACAGTGAAATTAAGAAAACACTTTTTAGTTAGCATTTTATTTTCTTCCCTGGTACACATTGAATTTTGTGATCCATCATTGTATTCTCCCCAACCATTTCTCACCTCCACAGTTCACACACACACATTTATAATGGGCACTACTTGAAATTGCATTTAAAACACTCATAATGTTAAGGAAGGAAGCATAAGGATAATTTCTGTTAATAACTGCACAAATCATTGGAAGATGCTTCAGGCTGCTCTTAGCATTTAGGGAGTACCGTTAATTAACTCAGCAGTTTATTCAAGCACCAGTATTTAAATTATATGGACAGAGACCTATTGAGCCCTGGCTGTAATAAGTACTGTATAGCTTGCAGTTGCAGGGGGGGGGAAAAACAATTTCTATTCCAAGATGAGTCCTCTTGTTATAAGAAATTGTTTTGATATTTAGAAGCTTGATGGTGTTGGCTTCTAAGAGACCCCGCTCTTAAAATGAATTGCCATGGATTTAGCTGCCGAGGTTTTGTGAATGATTTTGTCATGTGACGTTCCCATTTACAGAGGAAGAGGTAGTTGAAGTACTTACACAGACGAGAGTAGGTAAGGCCACAGACACCTCAGAATACTAAAAGAGCTCAAGAATATGCAGGCCACACTCCTCACAACTTTTGTTCGATCTGTCCTGGAAGGTGGCAAATGTTCAAGGGACTGAATTAGAGTAGATGTAGTATTGCTACACAAGTGGGAACAGTGAGGCGGTGGGCTACTCCATTAGTGGGTAGAGCTATGGAAACAACTCTAAAGAAAAAGATAACGTAGTACTTGCAAGTAAGTAAATTACAGGACACCAGGCAACATGGATTCATAAAGGGAAGATCCTGTCAGCCAGTACTGATTGACGTCTTTAATGATATGACAATCGTAGTAGATCAAGGAGGTGCAGTAGATTTTCCCTATTTTGTCGTCAGTAAGGCTTTTGACACTGTTCCACATATAAGACTTGAAAACAAGGGCTAGCTTAATGGCGGTGGACTTGAAGTTTCTCACTTGGAAAGTTTCTTCTGGTCGTCTTTTGCATGAAGAGTAAGTACATTCCAGGTTCTGGTTTCATATTCACCCTATTTTTAGTTCTTCAAACTCATCCCAGGTTCCCTCTGAAAGTGATATCTGCATTCCACATTAATCAAGCTATTGAGCCATTCCTCCATTCTTTCCAAGATCAAATGTGCATAAAGGTGAACAGTATCTTCACACCTTGGACTGTAAGAGAGCCATGACATATTACCCAAAGAAAACTCAACCTTGCTGTCCAGCTTCTCATCTGTTCGCATCCTTATCTAGACAGCTTGTCCCAAGGAGACAGCAACTTTGGACGAGGGGCTCTGTGCAGCCTGTTCACTCAAATGTCCACTCTCCGCTTGGTGGGGCCTGGTTGTCCTAAGTTACTGTCTGCCTTCGGCTTGGGACTTCCCATGAATTATGGCTAATTCATGCTTGCTTGTTAACAGAGAGAGCATATTTTCTTACCTGTAAACAGGACTCTTTGTAGACAGCCGGTTAAATTAAATTAGTCATGCTTAATACTCTCCCCCCCCCCCCCCCTGGAAATTGATTACCTCACTAAAGCTTAAGGACTGGAGGAGTTCATCAGGTAATGTGTGCACACGGGAACTCCCATACACAGTCTTTACTGAGCTCTGAGAGATTGGATTTGTGTTGGCATCATTAGATATCACCACCCATGTGTTATGGCTAATTCATCCTGCTGTCTATGGAGAATCCTGTTTACAGGTAAGCAGACTTGCTTTTTTCACTGATCTATGAAACATACTCCTATATTTTCATCATGAAAAACAATTTTATAGAAATATGTAAAAAAAAATAATTAAGAACAAAAAACAAAAAGTCTTTATTTATATGCCATCAATCTGGTGTACAAACTTGGCGGTTTACAGTGAAGATAAAAATTAAATAATGTGGTTAAATCATAATTAAAACAATATACAAATCTGCTACAAAGATGTGTAAGATCAATCAAACAGTTCAAGAGCTGAGGGTTGTAAACTATCATCCTGTGTGTGTGGGCTGAAATGCAAGTCTGAATAACCAGTGTTTTTTGTTTTAAATTGCATATTGTAAACCGTAGAGATAGAACTTGCTTCTGTGCAACGGTATAGAAAAATTGTATAAATAAATAAAAATAAATAACCACGTTTTTAGGTCTTTTTTTGAAACGCTTGGAATCAGGTTCTAATCCTGGATTTATTGGCAAACTATTCCATAGCATGGGACCGGCCACGGATATTGATCTCTCTCTGACTTCGCTTAACCTTGCTCTTTATATAGTGGGTACCTGTAAGAGACCTTTATTTGCTGATCTTAAGTTTCTGCTGGGGGTGTACAGATGTAGCGATGCATTTAGCCATTCTACGGTATTATTATAAATTGAATTGTGTATAATTAAGATTTTATATTGTGCGTGGAATTCAATGGGAAGCCAGTGCAGATTTTGTAGGGTTGATGTATTTATTTATATTCTTTTTTATACCGAAATATAGCATAGTGCCTTCATTCCGGTTTACAGTGTAACAAATTCATACAAAGAACATTTAAAAATTATAAATATAACACAAAACAAAGAGAGAATATATATATATATATATAACATCTCGGCAAAAGCAGAGTATAACATGTTAGAATGAGACAATATAGGTTTAATTTTGTATAAAACTTATTAACTTATTAACGAAGTATTGGGGTTTTAGATGAAGGTTGGGAATGGTATATATAGATCATATCATATGTAATATGATGTGTCAGAACTCGGGCTGACGCATTCTGCAAGATTTGAAGAGGTCGTAATGTAGAGTAGGGTAAGCCATGTAGAAGTGAGTTGCAGTAATCAAACTCACTAAATATCATAGTCTGTAAGATTGTTCTAAAGTTATCTGTGTGAAATAGTGGTTTTAGTCGTTTTAGTATATTCAATTTGTAATAATCATTCTTTATTTTTTGATATGTTTTTTCATTCATAATGTATTATCAATGATGATTTCTGAGTCGCGTCCAGATTCGGATAGTTTATATTTGTTTGGTTATTTAACTGTACTGTAGGTGATGGGGACATGCCTGCAGTTTTTCTGTTTAGAAGAATTATTTCTGTTTTGTTTTGGTTTTTTTTATAAGTTTAGTACTAGTTTCATTTGTTGGATCAGTTGTTTTATGGTTGAGAAGTAAATTGTCAGTTTTTAATGTGAGTTCAATTGATGTTTATCGGAACTAATAATCGAATGTCATCTGTGTAAATTAAATATTTGATGTTAAGCCTGATAGGAAATGGCATAGAGGTCTCATGTCAGTGTTAAATAGCATGGCTGATAATGCAGATCCTTGGGGTAATCCTGTTTCTAAATGTTGTGGTGCTGAGGTGTGATTTTGAAGTCTTACTTTAAAGGAGTGATTGGTTAAATATGACGTGAACCATTGTAGTACAGTGCCTTTTATACCAAGTTCTTTCAATCTGGTTATCATGATTTGTGATCTATGTATCAAACGCTGCTGAGACGTCTAATAAAACTAAAAAAAATAAGCTGATCCTGAGTCAAATCCTCATAAGATTGTATCTTGTAATGATAGTAACAGTGTTTCAGTACTCTAGTTTTTCCTGAAACCATGTTGTGCAGGAAATAGCAGGTAATGTGATTCTAGATAGTCTGAAAGTTGTGACAGAACTATTTATTCAGTTATTTTGGTTAATATGGGTAAATTAGAAATTGGTCTATAATTGTTCCTTGTAAAGGCCATGCCTATTCGATATTTATTGTTCTAAGCTATCTGTAAACCGATACGATGTGCAAACGGTTGTCAGTATATAAAATCTTTAAATAAATAAAGATCCTGAAAGTCTCTTTTGTTAGGTTTTAGAATTGGTCTGACTGCACATTTTAGACTTTCAGGCAAATAACCTTCTTTGAAAGAGAGGCTTACTATTATCGTGATTTTCTGGACAATTATCTCAGATTGCATAAATTTTCACACCTCTCGTCTCATTACTTGGTGGAAACCATTTTTGCAGCAATAATACAGCCATGGGTTGTTTAGGGTAAATGTGTACCAGTGTATTTGTATAATATTTATATTTAGTTTTTTCCACAAATTATATTTATTTGAAAATATCTGATAAATATTTGGTATAAGTGTTTGACTGTATTACATGTGAACACTTGAATTTCATTGTTGAACTGCCTCACTATTCTAGTTATATAGATATGTATATATGTGTGTGTGTGTATATGTATATATGTATATATATATATATATATATATATATATATATACATCTCAAAAAAATCAGGAATACTAACCAGTGCTTAATTTATACAAAGAGAAAAACACTCTGTTTAGAGTGCGACAAAAGCACTTTCACTATAAACCAAATAAATATTAGCATTCTATGCAATTGCAACATATTAATACTGATGACCTAAATCAAGGTGTTCCTCTTGAATAAGTAGTCACAAAATCCCATTATAATGAAGGTGTTCCTCATATATGCTGTTATATCCCGACAAGGCCCTTGTTTCGCCAACCTGGCTTCCTCAGGGGAACAAACGGATAAACTGGACACCCCAAAATGACTTATTATACCCCCCCGCATGTTGCTACAGGGCGAACCTAAAGATCTACCTGAGATTAAGAAGCTTGCAGAAATAATAAACGACTTGAAGCTGATAGAAGCAAAGTAAATACGCTAACCGGATAATCTGCTACACCTTCTTGCATTTACGTAGTATGTCACGTCTTGGAACTTCCGTCCTCACACAGGAAACATGCGCGTCTTTACCAGGTATGTAGAACGTACACAGCGGCACTACCGTGCTCACCCTAGTCGCCTTCTTCCCACAGTGTACACGCTTCTAAGGCCTCGATTTAGGTCATCAGTATTTAATATGTTGCAATTGCATAGAATGCTAATAAATTGTTACAAGGCATTTCCCCTTTTGTAAATGTTTGGGTTACACATTGAATGGATGTTATATTATGGATATAAACGTGTTGTCTATTGTCATAAGTATTTGGGTAACACACAATATGAATGCTACATTGTGAGATATGTATATGTTGTTGATTGTCATTTATATCTTCAGAATTGTAATGTATTAGGGTTATGCAGATTTTTCTATTTGATATATAAACATGGTGCTTGACACATTTATGACTAAAAAATCTTTTTTTATAACAAAAATGTTTTTAAAAAAAAATTTCATATTTTTTTTGGTTTGTAGTGAAAGTGCTTTTGTCCCACTCTGTTTAGAGTGTTTTTTCTCTTTATATAAATAAAAACTGGAAAGGAATATGATGAGTGAGGTTATCAAATTTGCGGATGATACAAAATTATTCAGAGTAGTTAAATTACAAGCGGATTGTGATATGTTACAGGAGGACTTTGCAAGACTGGAAGTTTGGGCATCGAAATGGCAGATGAAATTTAATGTGGACAAGTGCAAGGTGTTGCATATAGGGAAAAATAACCCTTGCTGTAGTTACACAATGTTAGGTTCCATATTAGGAGCTACCACCCAGGAAAAAGATCTAGGCATCATAGTGGATAATACTTTAAAATCATCGGCTCAGTGTGCTGCAGCAGTCAAAAAAGCAAACAGAATGTTAGGAATTATTAGGAAGGGAATGGTTAATAAAACAGAAAATGTCGTAATGTCTCTATATCTCTCCATGGTGAAGACTGCACCTTGAATTCTATGTACAACTCTGGTCGCCGCATCTCAAAAAATATATAGTTGCGATGGAGAAGATACAGAGAAGGGCAACCAAAATGATAAAGGGGATGGAACAGCTCCTCTATGAGGAAAGGCTGAAGAGGTTAGGGCTGTTCAGCTTGGAGAAAAAGACGGCTGAGGGGGGATATGATAGAGGTCTTTAAGATCATGAGAGGTCTTGAACGAGTAGATGTGAATCTGTTATTTACACTTTCGAATAATAGGAGGACTAGGGGGCATTCCATGAAGTTAGCAAGTAGCACATTTAAGACGAATCTGAGAAAATTCTTTTTCACTCAACGCACAATAAAGCTCTGGAATTTGTTGCCAGAGAATGTGGTTAGTACAGTTAGTGTAGCTGGGTTCAAAAAAGGTTTGGATAAGTTCTTGAAGGAGAAGTCTATTAACTGCTATTAAACAAGTTTACTTAGGGAATAGCCACTGCTATTAATTGCATCAGTAGTACGGGATGATCTTAGTGTTTGGGTAATTGCCAGGTTCTTGTGGCCTGGTTTGGCCACTGTTGGAAACAGGATGCTGGGCTTGATGGACCCTTGGTCTGACCCAGCATGGCAATTTCTTAAGTTCTTATGTTCTACTATGATTTACTACACTTTGTATTCTCACAGGACAAGCAGGATGTTGAAGTCACCCACATGTGAGGACTATCAAGATGGAGCCCAATCACGGAAAACTTCTGTCAAAGTTTCTAGAACTTTGGCACCACTGAGCATGCCCAGCATGGTACCAACCCTGCATCCATCAGGGGTCCCCCCCCATAGTCTCTTTTTTTTCCGCGCAGCAGTAGCCTTGCGGATTCTGGAGCTCTCTGAGTATACCTCACAAATTTTCCTCACGGAACTTAAACTTAAAAATTTTATATTTTTCCCTATCTTGGGGTCCCCGATCGACCACTGTCGACGCCGGTAAGTTATTTCCATCGTTTTTTCAGTCGGTTCCTAGAGATTTTCTCTCACTGTATTCGACGGTCATCGACCGTGCAATCGTTTTTCTTTCAAAAATCATGGCCACTGGGTTCCACAAGTGTCCCGAGTGCCCAAGGACTATGTCCATCACAGACCCCCACGATCTGTGTGTTCTGTGTCTTGGACCCGTTCATGACGTGCAACAAGTGTACAAGCTGTTCACAAATGACTCCAAAAGGCCGCAGGGCCCGTTTAAAGAAGATGGAACTCCTTTTTAAGGTCTCTCCATTGACTTCCACTAAACCGACATCAAGCCAAAACCCTCTATCTTCGAAGACTCTGTCGCCACTGAAGCCTAAACGGCAAAAATCCACCGGTGATGTCCCTTCACCTTCCTCTTCTCAGTCCAAAGCATTGACATCTTCATCTTTGATGCCAGACAAACAGCGCACTGATCATCGGGAGAAACATCGACACCGTCATTGACAAAGTGTCTCCTCTGATGTAGGAATCGGAAAGCTATCGACATTGGCGACGGAGCCACCGACCAAAAAGCCCCGAGGAGATGAGGCCCTATCCCCGTCTGGACTCGGGGCACCGAGGCGTTCCCCACCGGTATCAGTGCTGGGATCCAGAACTCCACCGCCACCAGTAGAGCCTCCGGCCTCGCCTTCTGAGCCTCCACCTCCAATAGCTGTGCCCCCCATGCCGGCTTCTCGGGCGGAATTGGACAGGATTGTCCAAGAGGTGGTGCCTCAGGCTTTAAGGTCTATCCAGTCTCCACTGGTGCCCATGCCGATGCCCGATCCCACATCAATGATGCTGGCTCCTCTTCTGGAAAGACTGGATTCATTAATCGGTGCTATCCCTTCGGTTCCAGCTGTGCCATCAGCTCCTGCGAAGCCGCCGATACCCGATGCCGGACGAGGAACCGGACTGACACTGATACCGGTGGGGAACACCGGGTCCATCGGGTTTCATACCATCGCACCATCCTTCGAAAATACCGATGCCATCGATGCCTTCACCATCCTCTGTGCCTCCATCGATGCCTCCTCGATTCCCATCGGTTCCACCTCCAGATCCGGTTGGATTTGCACCTCTACCTCAAGGTCATGGAGGCGCTGGTGACCACCCTTACAATCCATGGGGAGTGGATACTACTGACTCTGATGATTGATGATCTTCCTTCACAACCTTCACCCCCAGATGAACGTCGACGTTCCTCACCAGAGGACTTGGCATTTGCAAATTTTATTAAGAAAATGTCTGACACAGTTCCTTTTAATTTGCAAACAGAAGATGCCAGGCATAAAATGCTTGAAGTGCTTCAATTTGTAGATGCACCTAAGAAGATCATGGCAGTCCCAGTTCATGAAGTACTACTGGACCTTCTAAACCGTAACTGGGAGCATCCTGGCTCAGTTCCTCCTGTGAATAGGAAAGCTGATGCTATCTATTTGGTACAATCAGCCCCAGGTTTCCAAAAGTCTCAACTATCTCACCAGTCAGTAGTTGTGGAGTCGGCCCAAAAGAAATCTAAAAAGTCCAGGCCTCATTCCTCAGCACCTCCGGGAAAGGAACAAAAATCATTAGATGCCTTTGGATGAAGGGTCTTCCATGGCTCAATGCTTATTGCACGCATTGCAGCATACCAGTTATATATGATTCAGTACTCCAGAAATCTCTAGAAGAGAGTACAGGAGTATTCTGAATCTCTACCTGATGAATATCAGGAAGGACTTGACTTAACATTCTCCTAAAAGGTCTAGATGCTGGCAAGCATGAGATAAGAGCAGTTTATGATATCTTCGACACCGCCTCCAGGGTCTTTGCAGCAGGTATCAGTGCACGGCGTTGGGCATGGCTTAAGTCCTCCGACTTACGACAAGAGGTCCAGGATCATCTTGCAGACCTCCCATGTACTGGTGACAACTTATTTGGTACTAAAATCCAAGAAACAGTTGCACAGTTAAAGGATCACCATGACACCCTACGTCAGCTGTCTGCTTTTCCTCAAGATTATCCATCTACGTCAAAAAGATCTTTCAGACGAGATCCTAGACGATTTACCTAAAAACCGAGAAGATGATATCCACCTCAATCTCGTCTTTGACAATCTAAACCTCCTCAAAGAGGTCAGGCTTGTCAAACTAGGGCACCAAAAACCCAACCAGCCCCGCAGACAGGCCCAGCTTAGGGTTTTTGACTCTTCTAGAGAGCAACAGCCAATCTCTTCCTTCCCTTGCCTTTCCAGTGGGAGGCAGCTTGTGCCTCTTCTCCCATCTCTGGCACACCATTACAACAGATCAGTGGGTACTAACTGTAATAAGCCAAGGATACCATCTAAACTTTCTAACCATACCACCGAATGGGCTATCCCGTCCACTCACAAACCCCAACGTTCATTTCCCGCTCCTCGAAGCGGAACTCTTGACCCTTCAACAATCCAATGCTGTAGAACCAGTACCTCATTGCTGTAGAACCAGCATTGGGGTCAGGGGTTCTACTCTCGTAACTTCCTGATTCCAAAAAAATCAGGAGGCATTCGTCCTATTTTGGACTTACATGCCCTAAACAAATATCTCAAAAAAGAAAAATTCAGAATGGTAACCTTGGGTGCCATACTCCCACTGATTCAAATAACAGATTTGCTTTGCTCTCTGGATCTGCAGGAGGCTTATGCACACATCGCGATATATCCTCCTCATCGCAAATTCCTCCGATTCACATTAGGTCAACTCCATTTTCAATACCGTGTACTACCATTCGGGCTCGCATCAGCCCCACAGATATTCACAAAATGCCTGTCAGTTGTAGCAGCCCATTTAAGGAAAAGCAATGACCACATCTATCCGTACCTGGAAGATTGGCTTATAAGGGCTCCGACTGAAACGGGAGCTTTTCAGTCCCTATGTTACACAAGCAATCTGCTCCAATCACTGGGGGGGGGGGGGGGTTCCTTATCAACTACCCCAAGTCACATCTGACTCCATCTCAAAAAATCTCATTCTTAGGAGCAGATCTCGACACTATCCAGGCAAAGGCTTTCCTCCCACGGACCAGAGCATGCTCCTTATCCATCCTAGCAAGATGATTACAGTCTCGCCAGACCATTACAGCTCATCATCTCTTGACTCTACTGGGCCACATGGCGTCCACAGTTCATGTAACTTTCATGGCTCGCTTAGCCATGAGTGTCACAATGGACTTTAAAATCCCAGTGGTCCCACTCAAGTCAAGAAATGTCTCACCAATCAGCTACGTCTCTCCCTGAATTGGTGGATGCAGGAGTCCAACCTCCTGGAAGGACTACCCTTCCAAGCTCCACAATCCCAAACCATACTAACCACAGGTTGGGTTGGGGTGCTCATATCCACAACTTCCAAACCCAGGGTTTTTGGACCAAGGCGGAGTCCAAACATCAGATCAGTTTTCTGGAGCTCCAGGCAATTTGATATGCCCTTTTCGCCTTTCAGGATTGCCTATCGAGCAAAGTGGTCCTCATCCAAATGGACAATCAGGTAGCAATGTGGTATCTACTTTGTCAGGAGATGGCGCAGATCTGGGCCCGGGCTCTCTCCCATTCCATACTACTGAGAGCAACTTATCTAGCAGGCGCGGACAATGTGATGGCGGACAATCTCAGCCGGACCTTTCAACCCCACAAATGGTCCCTGAACCCCACAGTAGCAGAACGCATATTTCGCCAGTGGGGCCAACCCCACATAGACCTCTTTGCGTCAATACACAACCGCAAAGTAGCAAATTTCTATTCTCTACACCACAGCCACGAAGCTCCCCCACGGGATGCCTCCGCCCACTCGTGGTCAATAGGTCTCCTCTATGCTTACCCTCCACTTCCACTCATCAGCAAGACTCTCGTGAAGTTATGGCAGGACAGGGGAACACTGATTCTCATAGCCCCTCACTGGCCTCTGGTTTCCCATCCTTCATGACCTATTAGTCCAACCATCCATTCGCCTGGGCACGGACCCAATGCTAATAACGCAGAGCAACAGTCTGTTACGTCATCCCAACCTCCATTCTCTGTCCCTGACAGCTTGGATGTTGAAAGGTTAACTCTGCAATCTTTAAACCTTTCAGACAGTGTTTCACAAGTCGTCATAGCTTCACGATCAGAAGATTGTATCGTGCAAAATGGAAAAGATTTTCCTCATGGTGCGATACAAAGGAAATAGACCCTTTTTCCTGTTCCATAGTAAATTTCCTAGACTACCTATGGCATCTTTCGGAATCTGGACTACAGACTTCCTCTCTTCGTGTACACGTTAGTGCTATTGCAGCTTATCACAAAGGTATCGACAACACCGCGATATCAGCACAACCACTTGTAGCTCGCTTCATGAGAGGTTTACTACACCGTAAACCTCCCCTACGTCCTCTAGTTCCTACCTGGGACCTCAATGTTGTTCTAGCACAACTTATGAAGCCTCCCTTCAAGCCATTACATTCCTGTGAGCTTCGCGATCTCACTTGGAAGGTGATGTTTCTAGTAGCTATAACATCCGCTCGCAGAGTTAGTGAGTTACATGCACTAGTTACATATCCACCTTACACTAGGTTCCTTCACGACCGTGTAGTAGTCCGTACTCACCCTAAATTCCTACCAAAAGTAGTTTGAGTTTCATTTAAATCAATGTATAACTCTTCCATCCTTTTTTCCCAGACCTCACTCACATCCAGGTGAGCGAGTTCTCCACCCCTTGGACTGCAAACGCGCTCTTGCTTTTTACTTAGATCGTACTGCAGCCCACAGGTCGTCCACCCAATTTGTCTCTTTTGAGAAAACCAAATTGGGTACTCTGGTAGGCAAATGACCATTTCAATCTGGCTAGCAGATTGCATTTCTTTTTGCTATCAGCAAGCAGGTCTTCCTCTGCAGGACCGTGTTAAAGCACACTCCGTAAGAGCAATGGCAACGTCAGTGGCGCACCTCCGCTCCGTTCCTCTTGCTGACATCTGTAGAGCTGCTACTTGGAGCTCCCTCCATACTTTGGCAGCTCATTACTGTCTTGACAAAGCTCGCAGACAGGATTCCATCTTCGGCCAATCTGTCCTACGTAACCTGTTTCCCATATAATAACACAACTCCTTCCTGCGACCCAGGGAGATGATCAGGCTGCCCAACTCACCAAAACTACCTAAGTTGTTGTGCCTGTTGCACGTCGTTAGGTATTTTGGCTATTTGACATTAGGGCATCCTGCAGCTTGCTAATCACCCACATATGAGGACTACCATCCTGCTTGTCCTGTGAGAAAGCAGAGTTGCTTACCTGTAACAGGTGTTCTCACAGAACAGCAGGATGTTAGTCCTCACGAAACCCGCCCGCCACCCTGCGGAGTTGGGTTCGTTACTTTTTATTTTATTTTTCGCTCGTACTTTACTACAAACGAGACTGAGGGGGGACCCCTGCTGGATGCAGGGGTGGTGGCATGCTGGGCATGCTCAGTGGTGCCAGTCAAAGTTCTAGAAACTTTGACAGATGTTTTCCGTGATTGGGCTCCATCCTGATGATGTCACCCACATGTGAGGGCTAACATCCTGCTGCCCTGTGAGAACACCTGTTAGATAAGCCACTCCCCTATCCTTAAATGTTTTGACTTTTATTACATGCTTGTTGCTGTGATTATGAACGTTTTGATCATTTCGATGTACCAAGCACTGAAATGAGACTCCAGAAAGATGTTTAGGCAGTTAAGCTAGCACTGCAGCATGTTGAACTCCGTTAATTACTTTATTTATTTTTTTTAATATAACAAACCAATAGATAGGCTAAATAAGTGATTCTGTGTGATATTTTGGTATCATAAATGTGTGGTATCTCTATTCACTGTATGTCTTAAGAAAATGCCGCACAAGTGTAATTATTTACTCACACTGAATATACAGAAATATAGCTCCGTATAAACTTTACATTTTTATAGAATTTTTAGTGGGTTTTTTTGGTTGCAAATAAAAATGGTCTTAAATTCACATAAATGTCAAGAGTCCAAACACTTCAGTTGTGAAGACACATGCACTTAATTTGCTGATAGACGTCTTGTTGAAAATCATCTTGTTTCTAAATGACATGTTGGACTGCAGCTGAAAATTTGGTGTCTTCTGAAGAGATTTAATTAAACTGATGGGGTTTGCGCCTGACGCTAAGGTGTTTTGGCACTCAAACGTGCCTGCTTTGGGGGCAAATAGCTAACTCCTGAAAAAATAAACACCACGTTAACTAGATATTTAAACATCGTAAAGTAAGTTAGCATCACACATTAAATATTATTAATGAGACTGGGACCATTATAAAAGGTGTATGCATGTGTGTGTGTGAATTATTAGTTCTTGTTTATTGTCCGTATGGTGTTTGCACTGCAGGTACTGTTTGGCACTGCTGACGGTCAGGTGATTGTGATGGACTGCCATGGCCGAATGCTGGCACACGTTCTTCTTCATGAGTCGGATGGCATCCTTAGCATGTCCTGGAATTACCCCAGTTTTCTGGTGGAAGATAGCAGCGAGAGTGACACTGACTCGGATGACTATTCCCCACCACAAGGTAATGATGTTTCCTTTCACTAATAAAAAAAAAAAAAAGCAGGGTGGTTGGATGTCGGTTATGTTATAATGCTTAGGAAGTTGGAAGGGTTAGGAGGACGATAAATTTGTACCTACTTGAAATGCAAGATCCCTAGGGACATGAGTAGAAGGATCAGCTCCAGATTTGTTATAATGTTCACCATGAGACACTGAAGAAAACATAAATGGTACATAATTCATGTTTATGCTGTGTGTTTTTTATTGAATATATGAATTAAAATTGTTAATATAGGGTAGTTTCATAGAAAATGCATATGATTTGTATTTGGAAATTCAAAGTTCTTAATTGTGCATTTGGTAATAAGTTGTAAACTGATGTGATGTTTTCTATGAACGTTGGCATAGAAAAAAAACTAATAGTTTCAGGGATAGCACCTCAAGCAGTCATGTAGTTATATACAGTTATTACTGTATCCTAAATATGCCAATAAAAATCCTTGAAACCATTGGGTTAACGAGAACTGCTGAAAGGTGTTGAGCCATTTGTTGTAAACGGAAGGTTTAATCCTGGTTTCCAAATAGCCGAGTATCCCCAGTAAGTTTGATTGAAGGTCAGGATGTTAATGCCTTTACTATGCTAGATCTAAATTGTGATCAAAATGCCAGGAAGATCCTTACCTTCACTAATGATTTGGGTACTATATCTGAGCCAAAGCAATCTTTAATTCACTTCAGCGTGTATTTTACATTTCCTTATGTATTTGGGGAAAACCTTGTTCTTGACAGGGGGTTTCAGAACAGAATGTCCGGGTCCTGCTAAGTCAGTTCCTAGCTGAAGTCTGGGAGTCTAATAAACTTAGATAGTAAGCCCTCTGGAGATAGGGAAATACCTGAATGTAATCTGCTTTGAAGTGGAATATAAATAATAATAACTTCATGGTGAACCCCCAAGCGGTTTATCTTTCAGGATATCAAAACTCAGTTTTCTTAAGTGAGAGAGATGCATACATTTGATGCAAAAATTAGTTTGCCTGCTGTGGTGACACTGAAAAGTCGATGTTGGTGAAGGTGTTCTTGCGGATATGAGCACACATGCTTCGCTTGTCACCCGGGTTCAGATTTTCCATCCCTGTGTTACACCTGGCTGCCAGAGGCCTTCAATCAAATAGTCTTTGTTCATCAGCAATTAAGCTGGTCTTCAGTACATGCAGCTCTTATTTTCCAAGAACAGTTTTACCTGCAGGCTGCACTCTGCTTAATCCTTTTCGTGTTCAGTTTCTGAGTAAATAAAATGCTGACTGCTGACATTGATCTAGCAATAAAATATGGAACCAAGAAAACTGGTGATACATTAGACTCGTAGAAGCAAAGAATGTTTAGGTGTAGGTATCCACGTGATGCAAACTCTAGCATCTGGCTCTGATTCTCTCTTCCCATTTAGTAATGCTTGTGCTGATAAGAGTCTGTTATAAACTGAACTGCAAATTTCCAATTTTCAAAATTCATGATCTCGAAGGAGTTATCTAATGTGATCAGTGTTTAAAGTGAACCAATGAGATTTATGATACTGATCGAGATTTTTCTCAGAGAGGAGTGACCACTGAACATGAACTCCACACTCGCTGAGGCTCGTACAGCATGGCGGGTCTATGGTGTTATGATGGAGCATGTCTCTGCTGGGCTCATGCTTGGGATAAAACCAAAACAAAAGCATCTTCTGATCAGTTTGGCTGGAATTTAGGTAATGGTAGGCAAGAAGACATCCCTTTCTCTTGGTGTTATTATCCTGGAAGGGTTGTTGGTAAGAGGAGTGCTTGAGCAGGTGTAAGGGGAGAAAAGTGTCAAGGCATGGCTGATCTTCACCCCATGAGGCAGAAAGTAGGGAAAAGAGATGCTGATTTGTAAGCAAGCAGAGGGTGGCAGCAAGCATTGGGTGCACTGGAGAAGGAGCCCGTCTTTAAACTAATGCCAGGCGTTGCATTTTTTTACTTCTATTATAAGATGAGCCTATAAACCAGGCATCTATTACATTGCTCAGCAGTGCCACCTGGAGGAAGAAATAATGCACTGTCCAGAATGCAAGAAGTTCACCAAGTTGTACCATTTGAACTTTGGCCTCAAGATATGTCATTATAAAATAGTGTCTCCATTTCCTAATCTTTGTGCTTTTGTCATAGACTAAATAATGTTTCCCTAATTCATTATTTGTTAATGTATTGAGCATGGAAATAATCTCACCACAGAGATCCTTTTTTTTTTTCAGAAGATGAAAATTGCATGAATTCCTTGTTTTTTGCATTCACGGAGATGCCTTGCATTTTGTATGCAAGAAGCACAGCTCAGGACTCCAGACACAGAGTTGCAATGTGTATTAAGTAACCATTTTATTTTCCTAAAACAGGGAGAGCAGTTGGTGCGGAAAAGAATTTTAAAGAATCTGTTGGGCACTTTAATAATCAGATCTTGCCCCCCTCAATTAGATGATTATTGTGTAAGTGTGATGGTCCTTGACAGCTATTCCTCTACTCAAACACAAACACAACTTATTAATGAAAGTTACAGCACATCTGTCCATAACAAGGTGCAAACGAAATCATCTATAACCAGCACACTACTCAAGTCTCACGTCTTTAAATTCCTACCCATATCTTGGGGCATGGAGTAGGAACTGTAAGGCTCTTCTTGCGTGATACATCATTGAAAGTCAAGGCTTGTTATATTTATTGTTCCCTATGCGATTCAAAAAATGTTTTAAAATAAATTATTCCTTTTGAAATGAGTGAGGTAGATTATAAGAGAGCAAGAAAGAAACTGAGATCTGGGTTGAGGAGACAGAGCAATGAGATCCACAGATTGCTTTAAGAGTAGTTGTGACCCACAAGCAAATGTCCTTTGGAAGATGGAGGAATACATATACATATATAGCCAATTTAAAAAAAAACAAACATATTGGAGTGCCACGCAACTTAGTGACAGAAATAGTGTATCCAATCCCAGACATTGTTTTTGCTCCTGGAATTTGGGAATTTATTTTTTTAATTAACATCAGGATTAAAGAAACCAAACTTTTAGAGTGAGGTGGTAATTTTTTTGGGGATGACTCTGAAAGGCTTTTGCAGATGGTGTGTGTGGTGCACTGAGCTGCTCAGGCAGGTCTTGGGTTCCAGGGAGCTTCCTGCTTTTGCAGTATAGCTGGGGAACTCTACAGAACTGCAGCAGAGCCTTAATGGGTAGCTAGGGTCCATCACTGAGGGAGGAGCGGGAAGCATGGTGGTCCCATAGCTAAGGTCTATCTCTGAGGGAGGAGCGGGAAGTATGGTGGCCCCATAGCTAGGGTCCATCACTGAGGGAGGAGCGGGAAGCATGGTGATCCCATAGCTAGGGTCCATCACTGAGGAGGAGCGGGAAGTATGGTGGTCCCATAGCTAGGGTCCATCACTGAGGAGGAGCGGGAAGCATGCTGGTCCCATAGCTAGGGTCCATCACTGAGGGAGGAGCGGGAAGCATGGTGGTCCCATAGCTAGGGTCCATCACTGAGGGAGGAGCGGGAAGCATGGTGGTCCCATAGCTAGGGTCCATCTCTGAGGGAGGAGCGGGAAGCATGGTGGTCCCATAGCTAGGGTCCATCTCTGAGGGAGGAGCGGGAAGCATGGTGGTCCCATAGCTAGGGTCCATCACTGAGGGAGGAACGGGAAGCATGGTGGTCCCATAGCTAGGGTTCATCTCTGAAGGAGGAGCGGGAAGCATGGTGGTCCCATAGCTAGGGTCCATCACTGAGGAGCGGGAAGCATGGTGGTCCCATAGCTAAGGTCTATCTCTGAGGGAGGAGCGGGAAGTATGGTGGCCCCATAGCTAGGGTCCATCACTGAGGGAGGAGCGGGAAGCATGGTGATCCCATAGCTAGGGTCCATCACTGAGGAGGAGCGGGAAGCATGGTGGTCCCATAGCTAGGGTCCATCACTGAGGAGGAGCGGGAAGCATGGTGGTCCCATAGCTAGGGTCCATCACTGAGGGAGGAGCGGGAAGCATGGTGGTCCCATAGCTAGGGTCCATCACTGAGGGAGGAGCGGGAAGCATGGTGGTCCCATAGCTAGGGTCCATCTCTGAGGGAGGAGCGGGAAGCATGGTGGTCCCATAGCTAGGGTCCATCTCTGAGGGAGGAGCGGGAAGCATGGTGGTCCCATAGCTAGGGTCCATCACTGAGGGAGGAACGGGAAGCATGGTGGTCCCATAGCTAGGGTTCATCTCTGAAGGAGGAGCGGGAAGCATGGTGGTCCCATAGCTAGGGTCCATCACTGAGGAGCGGGAAGCATGGTGGTCCCATAGCTAGGGTCCATCACTGAGGAGCGGGAAGCATTGTGGTCTCATAGCTAGGGTCCATCACTGAGGAGGAGCGGGAAGCATGGTGGTCCCATAGCTAGGGTCCATCATTGAGGAGGAGCGGGAAGCATGGCGGTTCCACTTCTGGTGGATGAAGGTGAAACAGGGTCACTGCTGCTCTTCCCTTCCACCTTTACCAGTACCTCCACAATCAAATTACATGGACAAACAAGAATGTGGTGCTAATGCTAAATGATTTCAGAGGATAGCAAGTACGTTATTCATCAGCGAAACATACACACACCCGTTGTCTTTGAGAAGACTGTTGAATCTGAAGCATGACACCCTAGGAAGCAGTGTGAATTCACCTGACTGGCAACAACAGGATGCTGCTGAGAATAAGACTTTGTTCTCTCCAACATTAATAATGAGGGAGCAGTTAAACGTGACTGTGCAAAAAGTACGAGTGGTACAGTTGCAAGTACGATGATAATACCAGCAGGCTCCAATGTGATAAAGTGCATCAAAGCAGAACCTGTCCCTCTTTGAAGGCAGTGGGAGGCTGGGACTGCACATGGCTTCCTGCTGTCCCTTTCGCTGACCAGTATGGAGTCCAAAAGGGCATTTTCAGCAGCAGCTGTATTTTTTTTTTTTTTTTGCGCCAAGTTATGCAATTGCTTCACAATTGATGAACTCTGCTTTCTTTATTCTTGTTTTTTCTTTAATTGATCAGGTTAAGAAACATATTGTTGCATCGTGCACAAGGAGAGCAATGAGCAACAGTCAGGCAGCTAGATCCCTTGCTTGAAAAATCTCCGCTGCTCAGTGGAGTTTCACTTGGCAGTCATATTAAACCACTCAAATTTGTAGTGGCCCCTGTTGTAGGGTTTCATTGTGTGGTGGAACAGGTGGCTAATGCTGAAAATTCACTAACCAATTGAATCCCGTTATCCCTGTGCAAAAGGGTAGTAGGTACAATTTATCCGGCTATGTTATTGCCAACTAGATTGAAGATTTTCAACTGCAATATAGCCAGCTAGATTGCCACTTTGCAGGAGACTGAAAATTGCCCCATTGATTTCATGTTTTCCGTAATAGTTCATTATCCCAGGACAAGCAGGATGCTAGTCCTCACATATGGGTGACGTCAGTAACGGAGCCCTAGTGTGGGAAAACTTCTGTCAAAGTTTCTAGAAACTTTTGACTGGCCCTGTGAGGCCACTGAGCATGCCCAGCATGCCATGATATTCTCTGCCACAGGTGTCTCACTTCAGTCTTCGTTTTTCCGCGCTGCTGGCTAGCAGCACGGACTGGAGCCCCCTGAGAGTTCTCTCAGTTTTTCTTAAAAACATAATATTTTTTCATAAATTCTCCCTCATGGGATCTCACTTTCTCACCTCACTGGCTGGTGAAGTAACTTAGAGAAAATTTTTTTAGATATACGCTATCTATTTTTCCAGTCATCGATGGCCGTTGATGACAACATGGCGTCGGGGTTTAAAAAATGCCCGACGTGCAACCGAACAATGTCTGTTACCGATCCGCACTTAGAGTGCGTTCGATGTTTAGGCGATCAACACGATATTTCATCGTGTGAAAAATGTCAACAGCTTTCTCATCGATGTCTACATCGAAGCCTCCCAATTTTTCCAGTATGGCTTCTGTGGTACCCTCAATTCAGACTACATCCTCAATGATGCGTACTGGATTTTCTTCGATGCCATCGATTCCTGATCCAACTTCATCGATGTCATCGATGCCACCTGCAGCATTATCGATGCCAGGTCCTTCTGGAGATGCAGTATCGGCTGAATCAGCCTTATATTCAGCAATCCATAAAAGATATCAGGATCTACTGGATTCTTTACCGGTGAATCCGGTAGAAGAAGACTTCTCCTCCAGAACCTATTCCAGGACCATCTGGTGTAGCTCCTCCTTCTGCTCCTCAGAAAACACGACCACACACTCCAGATTACGATACATGGAGTGATTCACAGTCAGACACATCTGAAACTTTTATGTCTGACCCTTCTCCACCACACCCAAGAAAACAGTCCCCACCAGAGGACCTTACTTTTTCTGCCTTTGTCCATGATATGGCTGACTCTATCCCTTTTAAATTAGTCTGAACAGGATCTACGTCATCAGACACTTGAGGTATTACAATTTTGTGGATCCTCCTAAACAAATCATGGCAATACCTATACATGATGTTCTCCTTCAACTTCAACATCGAATGTGGGAACATCCATGTATAATTCCTCCCCATCAATAAAAGAATGGACTCAACATACTTAGTCCAATCTGCACCAGGATATCAAAAATCTCAATTACCACATACGTCAGTAGTGGTTGAATCCGCTCAGAAGAAAGCAAAGAGAACAAGAGTACATTCCTCTAATCCTCCTGGAAAGGACAATAAATTTCTGGACAGTTTAGGCCGTAAGGTTTTTCAGGGTGCTATGCTGAATTCAAGAATCGCAGCTTATCAGCTATATATCACCCAATACCAACGAAACCTTTGGAAGCAGATGGAGGATTTCATCCCATCTCTCCCCCAAGAATACAGAGAGTCAGCACAAAACCTCATCCACAAGGCTTTTGAAGCTGGAAAACATGAGGTACGAGCTGCATACGATTCCTTTGAGACATCATCCAGAATTGCAGCCTCAGGGATAAGTGCTAGACGATGGGCCTGGCTTAAGGCATCAGACCTAAGACCAGAGGTCCAAGAGAAATTGGTGGACCTTCCATGCGCGGGAGACAATTTATTTGGCACAAAGGTCCAAGAAGCAGTCTCTCAACTGAAAGAACATAATGAGACCTTAAGACAGCTCTCCGCCCTACCTCATGAATCTACTTCCCATGCTGTTTGTAGAACCCAGCGAAGAGATATAAGGAAATCCTATTACCGTCAAAAACGATTCTACCCTCCTGCAAGTAGGCCTCGACAGACAAGGCCTCAGCACAGATCTCAACCTCGACAGCAAAGACCACCCAGGCCCCAACCTGCTACTCAAACAGGTCATGCGGAAGGCTTTTGAAGGTATTTCCAGGGAACTCAGCCACTCACAAAATCCTCGACCAGAACTCCCTGTGGGAGGCAGATTATCCAACTTTTACAACACTTGGATAACACTAACAGATCAGTGGGTTCTGTCCATAATATCTCGAGGATATCAACTCAACTTCCTTTCAATTCCAGCAGATTTTCCACCAAATCAAATTCATCCCAACAAAAATCACATTTCTCAACTTCAAATAGAATTATCCACCCTTCTGAAATCCAGGGCTATAGAACCTGTGCCCCGGCTTCAGAAGGGCAGAGGATTCTACTCCCGTTACTTCCTCATTCCAAAGAAAACAGGAGGCCTACGTCCCATCCTCAACCTCAGAAATCTCAACAAATTTCTCAAAAAAGAAAAGTTCAGGATGGTCTCTCTAGGCACCATGCTTCCACTTCTCCATAAACAAGATTGGCTCTGTTCTCTGGATCTTCAAGACGCTTATGCTCACATCCCAATATTTCCTCCTCACCGAAAATATCTGCGCTTCATGGTGGGTCATCAACACTTCCAATACAGAGTACTGCCATTCGGACTCGCCTCTGCTCCCAGAGTATTCACAAAATGTCTAGCAGTAATATCAGCCCATTTACACAAGCAAGGTGTCCATGTCTTCCCATATCTAGATGATGGGCTCATCAGAAGCCAAACTCAACAAGGAGCAATAACTTCTCTCAACCAAACAATTGCTGTACTTCACTCCATGGGTTTTCTCATCAATTATCAAAAATCCCATCTCGCACCATCTCCTCTGCTCCATTTCATAGGAGCAGATCTGGACACCACACTTGCAAAAGCCTTTCTACCCAAAGATCGAGCAGAAACACTATCCTTGATAGCATACTCGATCCACTCAAGGACACAAGCAACTGCTCATCAGTTTCTCACCTTACTAGGCCACATGGCCTCCACAGTACATGTCACTCCAATGGCAAGGCTCGCCATGAGAGTAACCCAATGGACATTACGCTCACAATGGATCCAAGCCATTCAGCCACTCCATTCTTCAATTCAAGTGACTCACCAACTACGTTCATCCCTACTATGGTGGATGAACAAAGACAATTTACGCAAGGGCCTACCATTCCAACAATCAGTTCCACAGATAACATTAACTACAGATGCATCCACCTTGGGCTGGGGAGCTCATATAGACACTCTCCAGACCCAAGGTACTTGGACACAACTCGAAGCAACATATCAAATCAATTTTCTGGAACTTCGAGCTATACGTTATGCACTGCATGCGTTCAAGGACTGCCTTTCACACAAGACTATCGTTATCCAGACGAACAACACAGTAGCCATGTGGTACATCAACAAACAAGGAGGGACGGGCTCATACCTCCTGTGCCAGGAAGCAGCACAGATTTGGGACTGGGCCCTGAATCACTCAATGTTCCTACGAGCCACTTATCTAGCAGGCATACACAATGTAGTGGCGGATCGACTCAGTCATCAATTCCAACCACACGAATGGTCCCTGGATCCTGCAGTAGCGACCAGGATATTTCAACGTTGGGGTCAACCAACAATAGACCTCTTTGCATCCTATCTGAATCACAAAGTGGACAAGTTCTGTTCCCTGCACAAACAGAACAAGCAGCCAGCCAAGGACGCCTTTGCTCGACCTTGGAACTCAGGACTCCTATATGCGTGTCCTCCAATACCGCTCATAACCAAAACTCTAGTGAAGCTTCAACAAGACAAGGGGTCCATGATACTCATAGCCCCATATTGTCCTCGACAAGTATTGTTTCCCACACTTCTAGATCTATCAGTCAGGGATCCAATTCGTTTGGGAGTAGCCCCTACTCTCATAACTCAGGATCGAGGTCTGTTGCATCACCCCAATCTTCAGTCCTTCTCCCTGACAGCATGGA
Source organism: Rhinatrema bivittatum (assembly GCF_901001135.1). NCBI lineage: Eukaryota > Metazoa > Chordata > Amphibia > Gymnophiona > Rhinatrematidae > Rhinatrema > Rhinatrema bivittatum. The sequence continues at coordinate 584,704,014 of NC_042617.1, read as the reverse complement.
TGTTGAAAGCCTGATCTTACAGCCACTCAATCTTTCCACCCATATATCTCTACTCATAGCTTCACGTAAACCTTCCACAAGAAAGAACTACGCGTCTAAATGAAACATAGAAACATAGAAATGACGGCAGAAGAAGACCAAACGGCCCATCCAGTCTGCCCAGCAAGCTTCACACGTTTTTTTCTCTCATACTTATCTGTTTCTCTTAGCTCTTGGTTCTATTTCCCTTCCACCCCCACCATTGAAATATCTAGCTTGATTAGTTAGGGGTAGTAGGGGTAGTAACCGCCGCAATAAGCAAGCTACACCCATGCTTATTTGTTTTACCCAGACTATGTTATACAGTCCTTATTGGTTGTTTTTCTTCTCCCCTGCTGTTGAAGCAGGGAGCTATGCTGGAAATGCATGATGTATCAGTCTTCTCCCATGCTGTTGAAGCAGAGAGCCATGCTGGATATGCATCGAAAGTGAAGTATCGGACACAATTGGTTTGGGGTAGTAACCGCCGTAACAAGCCAGAAGAGATTCGCCTTGTGGTGCAAACAAAACAAACTTGATCCTTTCACTTGCACTACTACTTCTCTCCTAGACTACTTATACCATCTTTCAGACTCTGGTCTCCAGACTTCGTCTGTAAGAGTACATTTAAGTGCAATCTCTGCTTATCATAACAAGATGGGAAATGCACCAATTTCCACACAACCTCTTGTCAGCAAATTTGAGAGGTTTAACTCAACTCAAACCACCCATTCGTCCTCCAGCCACAGAATGGGACTTGAATCTGGTATTAACAAGACTTATGCGTTCTCTTTTCGAACCCATAGACTCCTGTGATCTAAAATTCCTCACATGGAAAACCATTTTCCTTATAGCCATTACTTCAGCTAGAAGAGTGAGTGAATTGCAAGCACTAGTCACGTATCCACCTTATACAAAGCTTCTCCATGACAAAGCAGTTCTCCGTACTCATCCAAAATTCCTTCCTAAGGTAGTTACGGAATTCCACTTGAACCAATCCATAGTTTTACCCACATTCTTTCCAAGACCTCACTCCCATCCAGGAGAAGCAGCTCTACATACCTTAGACTGTAAACGTGCTCTATCCTTCTATCTAAACCGCACTGCAGTCCACAGGAAGTCCAATCAGCTATTTGTTTCTTATGATCCAAACAAACCAGGTAAAGCAGTGGGTAAACATATTCTATCCAACTGGCTAGCAGATTTCATACAGTTTTGCTATGAAAAGGCAGGCCTTCCTCTCCAACGGCGAGTAAAGGCTCATTCAGTAAGAGCAATGTCAACCTCAGTTGCACACTATCGTTCCGAACCAATTCTGGACATTTGTAAAGCAGCAACATGGAGTTCTCTCCACACCTTTGCAGCTCATTACTGTTTGGACAAAGAAGGACGACAAGATTCAACCTATGGACAGTCTGTCTTAAAGAACTTGTTTCCAGTTTAAACCCAACTCCTACAACCAACCTGCTGTGATCTTCGGCTGATTCATTTCAACTACAATAAATAACTATTGCCTCAATGCAAAATGACTCCGCCTCTAGCTTGCTAATCACCCATATGTGAAGACTAGCATCCTGCTTGTCCTGGGATAAAGCAAAATTGCTTACCTTGTAATAGGTGTTATCCCAGGACAGCAGGATGTAGTCCTCAGGAAACCCACCCGCCACCCCGCAGAGTTGGGTCACATTTCTTTTATTATTTTATTTTTGCTAAAGCTTATTGCTACCTACGAGACTGAAGTGAGACCCCTGTGGCTCGAGGGATCATGGCATGCTGGGCATGCTCAGTGGCCTCACAGGGCCAGTCAAAAGTTTCTAGAAACTTTGACAGAAGTTTTCCCGCACTAGGGCTCCGTTACTGACGTCACCCATATGTGAGGACTACATCCTGCTATCCTGGGATAACACCTATTACAAGGTAAGCAATTTTGCTATACTTTCAGAGTGCAATGTGATCTAGACAATTGTCTGAGAATTTTATTCTCCACATTCCTAAAATTCCAGGAATTTATGATTTCAGGATTGCAAAATTATATTTCTGTGGAATTCCGGGTTGAGATAAGAGATTCTTATTTCAAAACCATATAGAATCACTCTGTCAGGACTCCCAGCCTGGAGAGAAAACAGCTGTATAAAAATGAAAATCACCAGCAGGCAGGAAGACTGCTGACCAGACACCGGTCCTTAATGAATTGTGTCCAGTAGCGTTTCCTCAAAGATCCTCTGTGGTTTAGTGTGCAGTTATTAAGGTGTGCATCCTCCGATCGTGTTTTGGGGATTGATACTTTGAAATCTGCACTGGTGTATAATGGTGATCTAGCACCTCAACGTAATTTGACTGGTTTTCTAGATGCTCTTTTTGCTTTACTCTTCATTGGTTTTCTCCATACATTGTGAACAGCTCAGAATACAGTTTGTTTCCAACTTAACCTGGTAATGATGGACATTTAAGCCCAGGCTTATCTACCACTGCTGAACACTCTTGTTGTCCACAGATGGTCCAGCCGCATATCCCATCCCAGTGCAGAATACCAAACCACTGCTTACGGTCGGCTTCACATCTGGGGACATCAGCTTGATGAATAACTATGACGACCTGTCTCCTGTCATCATCCGCTCAGGGTTGAAAGGTACAACATGATGCATTTGCCGTGCAACCTCGCAACGGCTTCTCACCAAAAGTATCCGTTTTCCTCTCTGTTCAGGCTTGTCAACCTGATGTCATCGGCCAACATGAGATTGTGGAGCAGTCTTTCTTTAAAAATAACCATTTTATTAGTGAGTTTTTCACGATAGAAGTTATCATTAGAAAATATGGAAGGTCATCTTTTCAGTGCAGTGTTTCAGCACAAACGCGCGGTATACTATATCAGCAGCATTGAGTTGATGGGAGAAAGAATGGGGCAGTAAGAGACAAACAGGAGAAGAGACTACAGTGGCTCCATGTTAGAGGGGCCCTAGGATGGTAAAATCATGCTTTAAAAATGAAACCTCCAGGATGCCTGCATACAAGAGCTTTTGAGGCTCCAGTTAACAAATCAAAAATGTTTAACATCCTTCCAGCAGAGAGTTGATATGGCGTATGAAGCTTAGCCTGGACTCTATCTACAGCTTATACCATTAGATAATAGGAGAAGTCAGCATGGAATGATATTGGATAATTGTCTGAACTTTGTGTCCTGGTGGCACTGTGTACTAAAATGTGTATAGGAAGCTTTTTTTATGCAGTAAAAATTTACCCAGTTCTAATTACGTCTAGTAGCACTAGTGAAGTAAGTCACAACACTAAACTGAGCAGTGAGTCATCCTGTAGACAACCTGACGATCTCATTTTTTTTTATTACCAGTTGAGCTCTCTTTAACCTCCTTGTCTATGAAAGCTAGTACTGCAAACATTAGAGTGCATTGAGGGATGTTAAAGCAGGACTGGATTAAAAAAAAAAATCTCCAGCTGATATGAATTGAGTAGAGTAAATATTTTAAAAAATGTTCTTCTTATACTGTCATGAACTGTACTGTTGATCCTGCTATCTGCAGTACCATCTGCTGGTTAGAAGGCAGAGTTAACTGCATGGTTTCCTCTTCTCTGAGTGCAAGATCTAAATGATTCCAGAGCCAGTGAGGCTGCAGGACCTGATGCTGTCACTGGATGGGTATTTTTTAAAGAACCATGTGTAGAATGTGACCTGGGTACTCCTGGGGGAATTCTGAACACAAAAACTTAAAACACAATTTACATGATAGTCTTTAAGTAATTACATTTTTAATTAATACAGAAAAAAGTTGTTACTTAAAGATGCAGAATTTTGAGCAGAATTTCCCTAGATTTCACTGTAAGAGTTCCTTCCACTCGATTTCCCTGCTCTCCTGGCTACTTTACCCTCTCAGGCCCCCCAACTTCCCCTCCTGCCAATATCTCTCCCCTCCACCTCTAGACTCAACCCCTTCCATTCTATCGCAACTCCCAGAGTTTGACCCCATTCCCAGTACTGCCCTTCACACAGGCTCCCTCTGTTCCTCCCTCTCTCACATACATGCTCCCTCTCTCTAATACACATACACACATCCCCTCATACAGGCTCCCTCACTCTCTCACACACACACATCCCCTCATACAGGGCCCTCTCTCTTGCATACACACCCACACAACCTCCCTTTCTCTCTCACACAGGCTTCCTCTGTCCCTCCCTCTCTCACACACATACTTCCTCTCTCTAATACACACACCCTCATACAGGCTCCCTCACTCTCTCACACACCCACATCCCCTCATACGGGGCCCTCTTTCTTGCATACACACCCACACAAGCTCCCTTTCTCTCTCACACATACATCCTCATACAGGCTACCTATGTCTCTCACATACACATCCTCACACAGGCTCCCTCTGTCCCTCCCTCTCTCACACACATGCTCCCTCTCTCTAATACACATACACACATCCCCTCATACAGGCTCTCTCACTCTCTCACACACCCACATCCCCTCATACGGGGCCCTCTTTCTTGCATACACACCCACACAGGCTCCCTTTCTCTCTCGCATACACACCCACACACAGGCTACCTATGTATCTCTTTCACGCAACCCTTCACACAGGCTCTGTCTCACACATACACAATCCCTTCACACAGGCTATAGCACCCTCACATACACACGATCCCTTTTTCATACACACCAGCTCACAATCTCTCTCACACATACACACTCCTTCACAATCTCCTCATATAGGCTCCCTCTCTCTGGCACCCACATTCAAGTACACCCCTTGCTTACCCTCCCGGGTCTCTCTCTCACACCCCTGCTCTCTCACACCCTCCTGCTCTCTCTCCCCCTCCTCTTCTCTCTCCCCTCCACCATTTCCTCCTCCTCTCGCACCCACCCCCTCCCCCTCCTCTCACACACACATACTTCTCTACACACATTCATTCTCACCGGAACCTTCATCTTTGCTGCGAGCAGAGCAGGTCCCGTGTGGGCCTTCTTCTTCGCTGCGAGCGGAGAGCATCCCACAGCATAAGTGGACCTTCATCTTCGCCATGAACAGTGTGCCAGGGCCTTCATCTTTGCCATGAACAGTGAGTGCTCCATTCGCGGCATGCCAGGGTCTCCTCTGACACATTCTGTGCAGGGGGTGAATTCTGCACAAATTTTGCGTTCCACAGTAGCGCAGAATTCCCCCAGGACTAATTTGAAGATTAAAATAATCTCTGTTAGCCAGATTATTGCTTATTGTGGACTCATTATAACATATAGTAGCATAGTTCATGATGGCAGATAAAGACCCAAGTGGTCCTTCTGGTCTGTTCAGCAAGTTGGTAATGATAGTAACTGCCACTCCATGAAAGTTACCCCCATGCTTTCTGTTAAGGGTAGTTACTGCCGATGAAGGTTTTCCTCATGCAGAGATGTTGCATCCAATTTAACACAGGTTATCCTATTTGCACATTTCCATCCTCTAATAATCCGCAGTGATTATCCCATGCCCTCTTGTCCTGGTCTTCACCACCTCTTCCGATAGGGCATTCCAGACATTCATCACCCTCTCTGTGAAGAAATATTTCCTGATGTTGGTTCTGAGTTGTCGTCCCCCTGGAGTTTATCATGAGCCTTAGTTGTACAGCTTCCTTTCTAATGGAAAAGATTTGATGTTTATACGTTGCTGATGCCTTTCATATATATGAAGAGCTGTATCATATCTTCCCCACACCTCCTCTTCTCCAGAGTATGCATATATAGATCCTTCAGCTTCTCCTCATTGGGATACAGATCCCACACCATTTTGGTCACCTCTCTCTGGACCACTTTCATCCTATTTCTGTCCTTTTTGAGATACTTCCTTTTTCCTGCTGGTTATTCCTTGTTTTTTTACAGCTCAGAATCCCTTGTCGCATTGCTTCACTTCTTTCAGATTGCCAGACATTATCTCCCCAAAGTCTCTCTCCTGGTCCGTGCACCTCCCATCACAAACAGCTCCTTTGGATTACTGCACCCCAGATGCATGACTCTGGACTTCTTGGCATTGAATCTCAGCTGCCCAACCTTTGACCACTCTTCAAGTTTTCTTAAATCGCTCTTTATTCTTCAAAAAGATAAACTTTACTCTCTAAGCCTTCTACAGTGTTGCTCACAAAGATATTGAACAGAGTCTATCCCAAAATCGATTCCTGAGGCATTCCACTTAACACCGTTCTCTCTTCAGAGTAGGTTCCTTTTTCTATTACACTCTGTCTCCTGTCAGTCTACCAACTTGTAGTCCACTCCACCATTTTGGGACCCACTCGCAGGCTTCTCGTTTTATTCGTGAGCCTCCTGTGTGGGACCGTATCAAACGCTTTACTGAAATGAAGTAAATTACATTGAATGCTCGTCCTTCATCTAATTCTCTAGTTACCCAATCAAAAAAATCAAATTCATTTGACAGGATCTTGCTCTGGTGAAACAGTGTTGCCTCGGGTCCAGTAACCCACTGGATTTTAGATTTTTTGGATTTTTATCCTATCCTTCAGCAGAGTCTCCATTAATTTTCTCACCACTGAGGTAGGGCAAACAACCTGAAGTTACCAGCCTCACCTTTCTGAAGCGGGACCGGTCTTGTGGCACCGATCCTGTCTCCAGGGATCTATTGAATAGGTCCGTCAGTGGGCTCACCAGCACATCTCTGAGCTCCTTTAGTATCCTAAGATGTACCTTATCTGGCCCTATGGCCTTGTCCGCTTTCAGGTTACCTAGTTCTTCCTGCTTCTTTTGTAAATAGGGTTGTCTCTACCCCACTCCCATCCATTCAACTGCCCTCCCCCAGGGTAGTCTTTAGTGAACACTGAACTGAAGTACTTGTTTGATATTTCTGCTGTTTCTTAATCTTTCTCCACACATTGCTCCTTGCCTCCTTTCAATTTTACTGTACCACTTTGGGCCGCCTTCCTTTCTCTGGAGAATCTGTCACCTCAATTTATGTCTTTGGCGGTCATTTCTTCCACCTGACCTTTTACTTTCCTGATTTCTTTCCTTGTAACATGGTGGCAACTGCAGAAAAAGGCCGTCTGGTCCATCCAGCCTGCCCAGCAAGCTTCTTATGGTAGTAACTGCCACTCCGTGCAGGTTACCCCCAAGCCTTATATTAAAGGTCGTAATATTAACAGTCAAAACCAAGCAACTGTCAAACCCATAACAAAATTACTGCGAGCAACATTTTTACAGGGTGAGCAGCCTTCCTGATAATTCAGACAGTGCTGCTGCTTGAACGTGTTTTGCTTTTGGATTTAGCTCTCGAGGTAGCCCTGCGCCTTTTCCCTAATATCTGTGTATCAGTGCCCCGGGATGTTAGTCAGGGCCCAGCATTGGCTGTGTAAATCCATTTCCCTCTTTATTTTTTTTTTTCCTCTGCTCCACTTGCTGTCGAAGTGGAGAGCGATGCTGTAGTTGCATTAAAATCATGTAAGCTAATTGGTTAAGGGTAGCATTCCCCGTGCCTTCTGTTGGGGGACGTAGCTGCCGCTCCTTACAGGTTATCCCCATGCCTCCTTTTCTTCATTCTACCCCAGTCCTTTAGGGATCCACAGCATTTTATCCCATGCCTTTTTAAATTTGTTTACTGTTTCATCTTCACCTCTTTCTGGCAGGGAATTCCAGGCATCCTCTCCGATACGAAATATTTCCTGATGTTGGTTCTGAGTTATCCCCCTGGAGTTTATCGTGACCCCTCGTTCTACTGTTTGCTTTCCAATATAAAAGGTTCAAGGATCGTACATCATTAAAACCTATCTGAAGGTCCGTATCATACCTCCCCTGCACCTCTTCTCTTCCAGGGTGTACATATTCAGATTCTTCAGCCTCTCCTCATATTTTGCCGATACAGACCCCACACCATTTTGGTTGCCCTTCTCTGGACCACCTCCATCCCTTGTCTGTCCTTTTTAAGATACGGTCTCTAGAACTGAACAACAAGACTCCAGGTGAGGCCTCATCGAGGACCTGTGCAAGGGCATCATCACCTCCTTTTTCCAACTCTGGTGGTGGTTCTCTCTATGCAGCCCAGCATTTTCCTGACTCTAGCTATCACCTTGTCACATTGCTTCTCCACCTTCAGATCGCCAGACATTATCACCCCAAGGTTCCTGTCTCAATCTGTGCAAATGTGACAAAGTGATTACCAGAAACAATATTGCTCTTGGCCATGGATCTATATAATCTTTAATCCGTCACTATTCCTTCTCCCAGAGATTGAGGTTGATATGAGGCGAGTCAGCCCCTGGCAGACTGAGTTTAGTCCTAGCTTTGCTCCTTTACACCTGTGAAACTGTGGTCCTGCTTTTATTAAATTGAATAAAATAGTATGGTTGCCACACTAATCCACTCGATGCATTTAAATTAAGGTTAACAAACAAAAATCAGGTGTTACCTTTTTATTGGAGTAACTTATTACATTTCTTGATCAGCTTGTCCAAGCAGCCAGCATAATGGAGTTTAAAAGAGGTTTGGACAAGTTACTGGAGGAAAAGTTCATAAAATATTATTAAGCAGGTAGATTAAACAAAGCTATTACTGTCCCTGGGAGTAAACAATAAATAAATCTTTTTGGGATCTGTTGGGTTCTTGTAACATGAAGTAGCCATTGAAATGTAATGCTGGACTTGATGGACATTGGCCTGGCCCAGCATGGCACTTCTTACATAGTAGGTAATCGTAGAAGACCAAAACACCTCTATTTTCCAAAACGCTTTTTCAAGAGCTTAATTCAAAATAATTTTTTATAATTTAAATGACCTCATATTCGGCTTTTAGTAGTGCATAGTTTGCACGGTCATTTAGCCTTTGTGTGCTATTTTGTGCAGGATCATCCACTTCATGACCTGTTTTGATATAGCACCCTCCTTGCCGCTCAGCCACGCTAGACCCATCAGACACTAATAAACCTTTCCCTAGCCCATCATCCCCTACCCCCCCCCCCCCACCTACTTGTCCCTTCCCCCAACTTGCCACCCCCCTCCCCCAACCAACTCAAGGACCCTTCACTTACCTGAAGAGCAACTCACTCCTGTCTCTGATGGCCATGTTTAAAAATGGCTGCTGATTGCACATCTCCCTGTAGCTAAGCTGATTTGAGATCTGCTGCCAGAGGACACATCAAACATCCCATCCCCCTTGCAGCACCACTGTCATGTATACTATGATTCATTTGTATGTTCTGGGAATGTCATCTCTTGCTCTGACCTGCTTATTCTGTTTGGACTGAGGAAGGACATGTTACTATGTAAGAAGTATACTAATATCCAAACTTCTCAATAATTATGAGCTAGGTATTTGCCCAGACAATAGTAGGTAATCATAGAAGACCAAAACACCTCTATTTTTCAAAACGCTTTTTCAAGAGCTTAATTCAAAATAATTTTTTATAATTTAAATGACCTTATATTCGGCTTTTAGTAGTGCATAGTTTGCACGGTCATTTAGCCTTTGTGTGCTATTTTGTGCAGGATAGCATGTAGCATTCTCTACTACCGCACTTCATATAATCATTGGTCATTCAAATATTTTCTCTTTGCCATTCGTGTGAATACACCATTGTAAGTGAATACAATTTTTTGAAGTTTCTCCGTATCTTTAACGTACTTCAAAAGTCGTTTTTCAATGTGTATCATTTCCACAAATTATATTGTAACATTTCAGCTACTTAGCTTGTGTGAAGAAACAGTGACTCAGGGCCTTGAGGTATCTGACAAGCTGCCCGACACTGTCCAAGATACCTCAAGGCACCGAGTCACTGTTTCTTCACACAAGCTAAGTAGCTGAAATGTTACAATATAATTTGTGGAAATGATACACATTAAAAAATGACTTTTGAAGTACGTTAAAGATACGGAGAAACTTCAAAAAATTTTATTCACTTACAATGGTGTATTCACACGAATGGCAAAGAGAAAATATTTGAATGACCAATGATTATATGAAGTGCGGTAGTAGAGAATGCTACATGCTATCCTGCACAAAATAGCACACAAAGGCTAAATGACCGTGCAAACTATGCACCACTAAAAGCCGAATATGAGGTCATTTAAATTATAAAAAATTATTTGAATTAAGCTCTTGAAAAAGCGTTTTGGAAAATAGGTGTTTTGGTCTTCTATGATTACCTACTATTGTCTGGGCAAATACCTAGCTCATAATTATTGAGAAGTTTGGATATTAGTATACTTCTTACATAGTAACATGTCCTTCCTCAGTCCAAACAGAATAAGCAGGTCAGAGCAAGAGATGACATTCCCAGAAAATACAAATGAATCATAATATACATGACAGTGGTGGTGCAAGGGGGGATGGGATGTTTGATGTGTCCTCTGGCAGCAGATCTCAAATCAGCTTAGCTACAGGGAGATGTGTGATCAGCAGCCATTTTTAAACATGGCCATCAGAGACAGGTGTGAGTTGCTCTTCAGGTAGTGAAGGGTCCTTGAGTTGGTTGGGGTAGGGGGGGTGGCAAGTTGGGGGAAGGGACAAGTAGGTGTGGGGGGGGGGTAGGGGAGTGAGTTAGTGGATGATGGGCTAGGGAAAGGTTTATTAGTGTCTGGTGGGTCTAGTGTGGTTGAGCGGCAAGGAGGGTGCTATATCAAAACAGGTCATGAAGTGGATGATAAGATAAAAACATACAAAACAAATACAATAGTGCATGATATGGCCTATTGATTGTTTCATAGAAGCATGACGGCAGAAAGCGACTGTATTGTCCATTCAGCCTGTCCATTCAACGAATTAATTTAGCATTATAATTCTCTTCCCTTCATTAAAGATCCCCTGTATTTATCTAATGCTTTCTTGAATTTTGCCTCGACCATTTCCACTGGAAGGCTATTCCACACATCCACCACCACCTACGTAAAGAAATATTTCTTAAGATTACCCCAAAGTCTCTACCCCCTTTCAACCTCTTCTCAAGACCCTTGTCCTAGAGCCTCCTTTCCATTGAAAAAGCCTCACCTCCTGTGCATGGAAACCTTAGAGAGATCTGAATGTCTCTATCATATCTCCCCTATCTTATTTATTTATTTTTTATTTATTTAAAGCTTTTCTATACCGGCATTCATGATACAATCATATCATGCCGGTTTACAAATAACAGGGGGTTGCAATAACTTTGTTCTTTTTAACCAGTGCAGAGGAAGCAAAAAGTTACAATATAACAAGGTTGTTGAAACTGGGGTAGGAAGAAGACAAGAATAAATATAAATCTTTACAGAGGTAGATTATTTACATTGTGCAGTAATGTCTCTTTATGGATTTAATTAAATTGTGCAGTAAGGTCTCTTAATGGATAATAGGCTCTGGAGTGCTTGATTGCTGTAGGATCTCTCCTTGGATATTAGTTTCGGGAAAGGCTTGTTTAAATAGCCAAGTCTTTAGCCTTTTTCTGAATGTTAATAGGCAAGGTTCAAGTCTGAGATCAGGTGGTAAGGTATTCCAAAGAGCTGGTCCCGCTGTGGAGAAGGTTCGGTCTCTGAGTGTAATATGGAGAGTAGATTTAATTGGGGGAACAGTCAGTGATCCTTTGTAGGCTTCTCTGATAGGTCTGGATGATGTGTGTAGTCTGAGGGGGATTTGGAGGTTGAGGGGGGCTAGGGCGTGGATGGATTTATGGATGATGTTGAAGGACTTGTGTAGGATTCTGTAGTGTATTGGCAGCCAGTGTAGATTTATTAGAATGGGGGAGATGTGGTCTCTTCTTCTGGTATTTGTCAGGATTCTGGCTGCCGCATTCTGGAGCATCTGAAGTGGTTTAATGGAAGAGGACGGGAGGCCCAGTAAGATACAGTTGCAATAATCTATCTTGGAGAATATTACGGATTGTAGGACTGTTCTGAAGTCCTGAAAGTGTAGGAGTGGTTTCATTCTTTTGATTACCTGCAGCTTGTAGAAGCAGTTCTTGGTTGTGTTGTTGATAAATGTTTTTAGATTCAAGTGTTTGTCTATTACTACCCCTAGGTCTCTTGCTTGTGTAGCGATGGTGTTCATTGGAGCAGTTTGTGGGGAGTTGCTGTTTTCGGGTGTGATGAGGAGGAGTTCCGTTTTGGCCGAGTTTCGAATCAGATTTAGGTTTGCGAGGAGTCCGTTGATCTCTTGGAGGCAGTGTTTCCAGTGTTTGAGAGTTTGTGATAGATTCTTTGATGGGTTTCAGAATTTGAACGTCGTCTGCGTATAAGAAATGTTTTAGTTGTAGGTTAGATAACAGTTGGCATAGGGGAAGAAGGTATATGTTGAATAGTGTTGGGGGTAGTGAGGAGCCTTGAGGGACTCCTTGTGAGGACATGTAGCGGGGGGATTCATTATTATTGATTTTAACTTTGGTAACCTCTGTTACTAAGGAATGTTTTGAACCATGTGTGAGCAGAGTCTGTTATTCCTATGTCCGAGAGACGGTTGAGGAGGGTGGCATGGTTGACAGTATCGAAAGCTGCCGACAGGTCTAGTAGAATTAGAAGGAAAGATTGACCTTTGTCCAATCCCATGATGAGGTGGTCTGTTAACGATAGGAGTAGGGTTTCAGTGCTTAAAGCCTTGCGAAACCCATATTGTATGGGGTGAAGTATTTCGTGATCTTCGAGGTAGTTAGAGAGTTGTGAGTTGACCAGTTTTTCCAAAATCTTTGCTACAAAAGGCAGGTTGGAGATTGGGCGGAAGTTGTTCGGATTCTTGGGATCCAAATCTGGCTTTTTTAGAAGTGGTTTCAGAGAGGCAGTTTTTAGGGCGTCAGGGAAGATTCCCTGATGCCCTAAAAACTCTTTCCTCTAAAATCTTGTCTTTCCTCTAGGGTTTTTCCTAAAATCTTGTCTCTTTTTTAAGAAAATCTTTAAAAAATTAAGACAATCTTAAAAAAAAAAAATCTTATAATCTTAAAAAAATTAAAATTTTAAAGAAAATCTTAAAAAAAATCTTGTCTTTTTTTTAAGATGTTTCCTAAAATCTTGTCTTTCCTCTAGGGTGTTCATGTTTAGATCTTTGTCTATCCCCATGTGCTTTAGAATGAAGACCACTGACCATTTTAGTAGTCACCCTCTGGACCGACTATCCTGTTTATATCCTTTTGAAGTTGTGGTCTCCAGAATTGTACACAGTATTCTAAGTGAGGTCTCACCAGAGATCTATACAGGGGCAATATCACCTCCCTTTTCCTGCTGACCATTCCTCTCCCGATGCAGCCAAGCATCTTTCTGGATTTTACTGTTGCTTTACCCCCACCGGTTTGGCCACCTTAAGATAATCAGATACAATCACTCCGAGATCCTGCTCTTCCTTTGTGCTTAGAAGAATTTCACCTCCAATACTGTACCTTTCCCTTGGGTTTTGCATCCTAAATGCATTACTCTGCATTTTTTAGCATTAAATCTTAGCTGCCAGACTGTAGACCTTTTCTCCAGCTTCACTTGATCCCTCCATGTTTTCCATTTCTTCCTTTAAGAACATAAGAAGAACATAAGAAAATGCCATACTGGGTCAGACCAAGGGTCCATCAAGCCCAGCATCCTGTTTCCAACAGTGGCCAATCCAGGCCATAAGAACCTGGCAAGTACCCAAAAACTAAGTCTATTCCATGTAACCATTGCTAATGGCAGTGGCTATTCTCTAAGTGAACCTAATAGCAGGTAATGGACTTCTCCTCCAAGAACTTATCCAATCCTTTTTTAAACACAGCTATACTACCTGCACGAACCACATTCTCTGGCAACAAATTCCAGAGTTTAATTGTGCGTTGAGTAAAAAAGAACTTTCTCCGATTAGTTTTAAATGTGCCCCATGCTAACTTCATGGAGTGTCCCCTAGTCCTTCTACTATCTGAAAGAGTAAATAACCGATTCACATCTACCCGTTCTAGACCTCTCATGATTTTAAACACCTCTATCATATCCCCCCTCAGTCGTCTCTTCTCCAAGCTGAAAAGTCCTAATCTCTTTAGTCTTTCCTCATAGGGGAGTTGTTCCATTCCCCTTATCATTTTGGTAGCCCTTCTCTGTACCTTCTCCATCGCAATTATATCTTTTTTGAGATGCGGCGACCAGAATTGTACACAGTATTCAAGGTGCGGTCTCACCATGGAGCGATACAGAGGCATTATGACATTTTCCGTTTTATTCATCATTCCTTTTCTAATAATTCCCAACATTCTGTTTGCTTTTTTGACTGCCGCAGCACACTGAACCGACGATTTCAATGTGTTATCCACTATGACACCTAGATCTCTTTCTTGGGTTGTAGCACCTAATATGGAACCCAACATCGTGTAATTATAGCATGGGTTATTTTTCCCTATATGCATCACCTTGCACTTTTCCACATTAAATTTCATCTGCCATTTGGATGCCCAATTTTCCAGTCTCACAAGGTCTTCCTGCAATTTATCACAATCTGCTTGTGATTTAACTACTCTGCACAATTTTGTGTCATCTGCAAATTTGATTATCTCACTCGTCGTATTTCTTTCCAGATCATTTATAAATATATTGAACAGTAAGGGTCCCAATACAGATCCCTGAGGCACTCCACTGTCCACTCCCTTCCACTGAGAAAATTGCCCATTTAATCCTACTCTCTGTTTCCTGTCTTTTAGCCAGTTTGCAATCCACGAAAGGACATCGCCACCTATCCCATGACTTTTTACTTTTCCTAGAAGCCTCTCATGAGGAACTTTGTCAAACGCCTTCTGAAAATCCAAGTATACTATATCTACCGGTTCACCTTTATCCACATGTTTATTAACTCCTTCAAAAAAGTGAAGCAGATTTGTGAGGCAAGACTTGCCCTGGGTAAAGCCATGCTGACTTTGTTCCATTAAACCATGTCTTTCTATATGTTCTGTGATTTTGATGTTTAGAACACTTTCCACTATTTTTCCTGGCACTGAAGTCAGGCTAACCGGTCTGTAGTTTCCCGGATCGCCCCTGGAGCCCTTTTTAAATATTGGGGTTACATTTGCTATCCTCCAGTCTTCAGGTACAATGGATGATTTTAATGATAAGTTACAAATTTTTACTAATAGGTCTGAAATTTCATTTTTTAGTTCCTTCAGAACTCTGGGGTGTATACCATCCGGTCCAGGTGATTTACTACTCTTCAGTTTGTCAATCAGGCCTACCACATCTTCTAGGTTCACCGTGATTTGATTCAGTCCATCTGAATCATTACCCATGAAAACCTTCTCCATTACGGGTACCTCCCCAACATCCTCTTCAGTAAACACCGAAGCAAAGAAATCATTTAATCTTTCCGCGATGGCCTTATCTTCTCTAAGTGCCCCTTTAACCCCTCGATCATCTAAAGGTCCAACTGACTCCCTCACAGGCTTTCTGCTTCGGATATATTTAAAAAAGTTTTTACTGTGAGTTTTTTGCCTCTACAGCCAACTTCTTTTCAAATTCTCTCTTAGCCTGTCTTATCAATGTCTTACATTTAACTTGCCAATGTTTATGCTTTATCCTATTTTCTTCTGTTGGATCCTTCTTCCAATTTTTGAATGAAGATCTTTTGGCTAAAATAGCTTCTTTCACCTCCCCTTTTAACCATGCCGGTAATCGTTTTGCCTTCTTTCCACCTTTCTTAATGTGTGGAATACATCTGGACTGTGCTTCTAGAATGGTATTTTTTAACAATGACCACGCCTCTTGGACATTTTTTACTTTTGTAGCTGCTCCTTTCAGTTTTTTTCTAACAATTTTTCTCATTTTATCAAAGTTTCCCTTTTGAAAGTTTAGCACGAGAGCTTTGGATTTGCACACTGTTCCTTTTCCAGTCATTAAATCAAATCTGATCATATTATGATCACTATTGCCAAGCGGCCCCACCACCGTTACCTCTCTCACCAAGTCCTGTGCTCCACTGAGAATTAGATCTAAAATTGCTCCC
The DNA here is from genome assembly GCF_901001135.1 of Rhinatrema bivittatum. Classification (NCBI taxonomy): domain Eukaryota; kingdom Metazoa; phylum Chordata; class Amphibia; order Gymnophiona; family Rhinatrematidae; genus Rhinatrema; species Rhinatrema bivittatum. The sequence continues at coordinate 584,688,109 of NC_042617.1, read as the reverse complement.
TCTCTCGTCGGTTCCTGAACCATTTGCTCCATAAAGCTATCATTTATTCCATCCAGGAACGTTATCTCTCTAGCGTGACCCGATGATACATTTACCCAGTCTATATTGGGGTAATTGAAGTCTCCCATTATTACTGCACTACCAATTTGGTTGGCTTCCCTAATTTCTCTTAGCATTTCACTGTCCATCTCACCATCTTGACCAGGTGGACGGTAGTATACCCCTATCACTGTAGTCTTCCCTGATACACAAGGGATTTCTACCCATAAAGATTCAATTTTGTATTTAGTCTCATGCAGGATGTTTATCCTGTTGGACTCTATGCCATCCCGGACATAAAGCGCCACACCTCCTCCCGACTGCTCCTCTCTGTCATTGCGATATAATTTGTACCCCGGTATAGCACTGTCCCATTGGTTATCCTCTTTCCACCATGTCTCTGAGATGCCAATTAAGTCTATGTCATCATTTACTGCTATACATTCTAATTCTCCCATCTTACTTCTTAGACTTCTGGCATTAGCATACAAACATTTCAAAGTTTGTTTTTTGATTGTATTTTTATTCTGCTTTTTAATTGATAGGGATAAGTTAGAATTTTTTAGCTCAGGTGAGTTTTTAGTTACAGGCATTTGGACTACTTTTCTAATTATTGGAACCTCACTGTCGGGATGCCCTAATTCTAGTGCATCATTAGTATCCTTTAAAGATACATCTCTCCGAACCATGCGCTGCTGAGCGACTGTCGGCTTTCCCCTTTGTTCTAGTTTAAAAGCTGCTCTATCTCCTTTTTAAGGGTTAGCGCCAGCAGTCTGGTTCCATCCTGGTTAAGGTGGAGCCCATCCCTTCGGAAGAGACTCCCCCTTCCCCAAAAGGAAGTGTTTTGTTATTTCTTGTAACTATATTTTATTTGTCACGCACTTGAGCGTTCTATAGTAAGGAGTGAATACAATTGTTGTTTACTGGGTCCTCGTAGCCCAGAAATAAAACATTTTTGTACACCTCATAGGAGGCAATACTGAATGTACTAATCAATCTTTAATATAATTGCCTCTAGAGATGGCAAACACATATGGAACCAGACCCCTATTCCTTCTTCCCCATGTATCATTTAGGGTTATAATTGCCACACTGTGCAGGTTACCCCAAGCCATCTAAGAAGTACAGTTACTCTGGGGGAATTCTGCACTACTGTGGAGTGCAGAATTTGTATTTTTTGCTCATAATTTGTATTTTTTGCACAGAATTTGGAAAGAGGCCTGCGGGCCGTGAGCGGAGCCCATCCAGCTCGCAGCAGAACAAAATAGAAGCAAGAAAGCCTGTGTGAAAGAGAAGTATGGCATAGTGAGTGTGTGTGTGCCAGAGAGAGTGAGTATGTGAGTGAGAGATTAGGAGCCTGTATGTGTGAGAGAAGGATTGGGTGTATCTCTATGCGTGTGTGAAGGAGGGTGTGTTTGTGTGTGCAGGGGTGTATGTGCGAGAGGAGTGTGTGTGTGTGTGTGTGCATAAGAGAAATAGGCAGCCTATTGTGTGAGGATGTGTGTCTGCGTGCGTATACAATACTGTGTACAATTCTGGTCGCCGCATCTCAAAAAAGATATAATTGCGATGGAGAAGGTACAGAGAAGGGCGACCAAAATAAGGGGAATGGAACAGCTTCCCTATGAGGAAAGACTAAAGAGGCTAGGATTTTTCAGCTTGGAGAAGAGACGGCTGAGGGGGGATATGATAGAGGTGTTTAAAATCATGAGAGGTCTAGAACGGGTAGATGTGAATCGGTTATTTACTCTTTCAGATAATAGAAGGACTAGGGGGCACTCCATGAAGTTAGCATGTGGCACATTTAAAACTAATCGGAGAAAGTTCTTTTTCACTCAACGCACAATTAAACTCTGGAATTTGTTGCCAGAGGATGTGGTTAGTGCAGTTAGTATAGCTGTGTTTAAAAAAGGATTGGATAAGTTCTTGGAGGAGAGAAGTCCATTACCTGCTATTAATTAAGTTGACTTAGAAAATAGCCACTGCTATTACTAGCAACAGTAACATGGAATAGACTTAGTTTTTGGGTACTTGCCAGGTTCTTATGGCCTGGATTGGCCACTGTTGGAAACAGGATGCGGGGCTTGATGGACCCTTGGTCTGACCCAGTATGGCATGTTCTTAGGGACAGAGAGAGCCTGTATGAGGACGTGTGTGTATGTGAGAGGGACAGAGGGAGAGTGTTGTGTACAAGAGAGAGGTAGCTTGTGTTGAGGGTTGGTGATTGTGTGTACAAGAGAAGGAGGGTGTGTGTGCAAGGGGAGACTGTGTGAGGGTATGTGTGTGTATATGCGAGAGGGAGAAGGGGCCTGCAAGTAGGAGTATGTGTGTGCAAGACAGAGAGCCTGGTGTGTGTGTGCAAAAGAGAGATCCTGTGAGAGCCTGTATGAGAGAAATCAAACTGGGAGTGGAAATAGAGTGGAAGATGTTGAGTGTGGAGCGGAATGGGATAGATTGTGGAGTTGGGGCCTGTGAGGGAAGAGTGAAAGTGGTCTGACCAAGGGAGTAAAGAGAGAGGCAGAAGGGAAACCCTTCAGTGTACTTTTAGGGGAATTCTGCTCACAATATTTAAAACTTTGCATCTTTGAGTAATAACTTTTCTGCATTACATTATAAATTACTTTGACGAATTAATATAAAGTGTACAGAATTCTGCAGAATTTTACATTTTTGTGCGCAGAATTCCCCCAGGAGTGTGCAATGCAGTCATATTACTGCTGATTGGGGCTGTAAACTGCTGCTCTCTGCAGGTTACCCCAGTGCTTCACTACTATTCTCTTGTTGCTAGTGACTATCTGTGTTTACCCCTTTTTTAAATTCCATTATTGGTTTTGTCTCCACCACTTCCTCTGGGAGGGTATTCCAGGCATCCACCATCCTCTCCTGTACCAAATCATACAGTGCATGCATTTTACCTTAATACAAACTTCCTTCTATTTTTAATCCCTCTTTCAGTTTTTATTTTAGAATGGGGAAGACCAGGAAGTTTTTATTTGATCAGAGGCTGGCTGTCAGTGATCAACGCCATGGCTAACGCTATCCCTGCAGCCATAATTGTAGCTTAATCACCACCCTTTTCACAAGACAGTTCCTGCAGTTAGAGCAGCTCAAGCTGGCGATTATTATTTTTTTTTTTCCCTTTTTGTACAAATTACTGCTTTATTTGTCTCAGAGCATATTTAGCTGGGGATTATCATAAGCCTCTTAATGCTTTAATTCGTCATTGCATGCATTTCATTTTGGTTAATATGCGTAATGCTTAAATAGAATTGAATCAACCTTTTTCAGTCTGAAGTATTTTCCTTGCCTTCTTTTTCTTCCGTTCATTGATATTGCACTCTGTGTCTGTCAGGGTCTGTGTGTGTAACTAGCAGAAGCACTTCAAAGTAAGTGGATGCTTTCCTTTTAACTATTATTATCCCAGGGCTTTCCCCCCTGTAGGCAACCATAACAGTAATCATTCTTCAGCTTAGGGGCCACAGGCTGTGATGCACGCCAAAGTACAGTACATATGCGCCCTCTGTCCAGTCAGAAGGTATTACCTGGGATTCTTCCTTCATGAACCTTGAGCGAAGGGAAAGGTGAGAGAACGGACACTCCAAGCCCCCCTGTCGGCCTGAGGAGGAGTCAGAAACTGAAGATGGATCTTCTGCATGGCAGTGTGGGACCAGCCCGGGAGTCTTCTAGTCGCATAGAATCCCCACCGTACAGTTAATACTCTTGTGATGGTGCATGGATGCTGCAGGGCACTGGTTTATAAGCAGAGTAAGCAAGCCCGGGAGTCTTCTAGTCGCAAAGAATCCCCACCGTACAGTTAATACTCTTGTGATGGTGCATGGATGCTGCAGGGCACTGGTTTATAAGCAGAGTAAGCAAGCCCGGGAGTCTTCTGGTCGCATAGAATCCCCACCGTACAGTTAATACTCTTGTGATGGTGCATGGATGCTGCAGGGCACTGGTTTATAAGCAGAGTAAGCAAGCCCGGGAGTCTTCTAGTCGCAAAGAATCCCCACCGTACAGTTAATACTCTTGTGATGGTGCATGGATGCTGCAGGGCACTGGTTTATAAGCAGAGTAAGCAAGCCCGGGAGTCTTCTAGTCGCATAGAAACCCCACCGTACAGTTAATACTCTTGTGATGGTGCATGGATGCTGCAGGGCACTGGTTTATAAGCAGAGTAAGCAAGCCCGGGAGTCTTCTAGTCGCATAGAATCCCCACCGTACAGTTAATACTCTTGTGATGGTGCATGGATTGTGCAGGGCACTGGTTTATAAGCAGAGTAAGCAAGCCCGGGAGTCTTCTAGTCGCATAGAAACCCCACCGTACAGTTAATACTCTTGTGATGGTGCGTGGATGCTGCAGGGCACTGGTTTATAAGCAGAGTAAGCAAGCCCGGGAGTCTTCTAGTCGCATAGAAACCCCACCGTACAGTTAATACTCTTGTGATGGTGCATGGATGCTGCAGGGCACTGGTTTATAAGCAGAGTAAGCAAGCCCGGGAGTCTTCTAGTCGCATAGAAACCCCACCGTACAGTTAATACTCTTGTGATGGTGCATGGATTGTACAGGGCACTGGTTTATAAGCAGAGTAAGCAAGCCCGGGAGTCTTCTAGTCGCATAGAATCCCCACCGTACAGTTAATACTCTTGTGATGGTGCATGGATGCTGCAGGGCACTGGTTTATAAGCAGAGTAAGCAAGCCCGGGAGTCTTCTGGTCGCATAGAATCCCCACCGTACAGTTAATACTCTTGTGATGGTGCATGGATGCTGCAGGGCACTGGTTTATAAGCAGAGTAAGCAAGCCTGGGAGTCTTCTAGTCGCATAGAAACCCCACCGTACAGTTAATACTCTTGTGATGGTGCATGGATGCTGCAGGGCACTGGTTTATAAGCAGAGTAAGCAAGCCCGGGAGTCTTCTAGTCGCATAGAATCCCCACCGTACAGTTAATACTCTTGTGATGGTGCATGGATGCTGCAGGGCACTGGTTTATAAGCAGAGTAAGCAAGCCCGGGAGTCTTCTAGTCGCATAGAAACCCCACCGTACAGTTAATACTCTTGTGATGGTGCATGGATGCTGCAGGGCACTGGTTTATAAGCAGAGTAAGCAAGCCCGGGAGTCTTCTAGTCGCATAGAAACCCCACCGTACAGTTAATACTCTTGTGATGGTGCATGGATTGTGCAGGGCACTGGTTTATAAGCAGAGTAAGCAAGCCCGGGAGTCTTCTAGTCGCATAGAAACCCCACCGTACAGTTAATACTCTTGTGATGGTGCATGGATTGTACAGGGCACTGGTTTATAAGCAGAGTAAGCAAGCCCGGGAGTCTTCTAGTCGCATAGAAACCCCACCGTACAGTTAATACTCTTGTGATGGTGCATGGATTGTGCAGGGCACTGGTTTATAAGCAGAGTAAGCAAGCCCGGGAGTCTTCTAGTCGCATAGAAACCCCACCGTACAGTTAATACTCTTGTGATGGTGCATGGATGCTGCAGGGCACTGGTTTTATAAGCAGAGTAAGCAAGCCCGGGAGTCTTCTAGTCGCATAGAAACCCCACCGTACAGTTAATACTCTTGTGATGGTGCATGGATGCTGCAGGGCACTGGTTTATAAGCAGAGTAAGCAAGCCCGGGAGTCTTCTAGTCGCATAGAATCCCCACCGTACAGTTAATACTCTTGTGATGGGCATGGATTGTGCAGGGCACTGGTTTATAAGCAGAGTAAGCAAGCCCGGGAGTCTTCTAGTCGCATAGAAACCCCACCGTACAGTTAATACTCTTGTGATGGTGCATGGATTGTGCAGGGCACTGGTTTATAAGCAGAGTAAGCAAGCCCGGGAGTCTTCTAGTCGCATAGAAACCCCACCGTACAGTTAATACTCTTGTGATGGTGCATGGATTGTGCAGGGCACTGGTTTATAAGCAGAGTAAGCAAGCCCGGGAGTCTTCTAGTCGCATAGAAACCCCACCGTACAGTTAATACTCTTGTGATGGTGCATGGATTGTACAGGGCACTGGTTTATAAGCAGAGTAAGCAAGCCCGGGAGTCTTCTAGTCGCATAGAAACCCCACCGTACAGTTAATACTCTTGTGATGGTGCATGGATTGTACAGGGCACTGGTTTATAAGCAGAGTAAGCAAGCCCGGGAGTCTTCTAGTCGCATAGAAACCCCACCGTACAGTTAATACTCTTGTGATGGTGCATGGATACTGCAGGGCACTGGTTTATAAGCAGAGTAAGCAAGCCCGGGAGTCTTCTAGTCGCATAGAAACCCCACCGTACAGTTAATACTCTTGTGATGGTGCATGGATGCTGCAGGGCACTGGTTTATAAGCAGAGTAAGCAAGCCCGGGAGTCTTCTAGTCGCATAGAATCCCCACCGTACAGTTAATACTCTTGTGATGGTGCATGGATTGTGCAGGGCACTGGTTTATAAGCAGAGTAAGCAAGCCCGGGAGTCTTCTAGTCGCATAGAATCCCCACCGTACAGTTAATACTCTTGTGATGGTGCATGGATTGTGCAGGGCACTGGTTTATAAGCAGAGTAAGCAAGCCCGGGAGTCTTCTAGTCGCATAGAAACCCCACCGTACAGTTAATACTCTTGTGATGGTGCATGGATTGTGCAGGGCACTGGTTTATAAGCAGAGTAAGCAAGCCCGGGAGTCTTCTAGTCGCATAGAAACCCCACCGTACAGTTAATACTCTTGTGATGGTGCATGGATTGTGCAGGGCACTGGTTTATAAGCAGAGTAAGCAAGCCCGGGAGTCTTCTAGTCGCATAGAAACCCCACCGTACAGTTAATACTCTTGTGATGGTGCATGGATGCTGCAGGGCACTGGTTTATAAGCAGAGTAAGCAAGCCCGGGAGTCTTCTAGTCGCATAGAATCCCCACCGTACAGTTAATACTCTTGTGATGGTGCATGGATTGTGCAGGGCACTGGTTTATAAGCAGAGTAAGCAAGCCCGGGAGTCTTCTAGTCGCATAGAAACCCCACCGTACAGTTAATACTCTTGTGATGGTGCATGGATTGTGCAGGGCACTGGTTTATAAGCAGAGTAAGCAAGCCCGGGAGTCTTCTAGTCGCATAGAAACCCCACCGTACAGTTAATACTCTTGTGATGGTGCATGGATGCTGCAGGGCACTGGTTTATAAGCAGAGTAAGCAAGCCCGGGAGTCTTCTAGTCGCATAGAAACCCCACCGTACAGTTAATACTCTTGTGATGGTGCATGGATTGTGCAGGGCACTGGTTTATAAGCAGAGTAAGCAAGCCCGGGAGTCTTCTAGTTGCATAGAATCCCCACCGTACAGTTAATACTCTTGTGATGGTGCATGGATGCTGCAGGGCACTGGTTTATAAGCAGAGTAAGCAAGCCCGGGAGTCTTCTAGTCGCATAGAAACCCCACCGTACAGTTAATACTCTTGTGATGGTGCATGGATGCTGCAGGGCACTGGTTTATAAGCAGAGTAAGCAAGCCCGGGAGTCTTCTAGTCGCATAGAAACCCCACCGTACAGTTAATACTCTTGTGATGGTGCATGGATGCTGCAGGGCACTGGTTTATAAGTAGAGTAAGCAAGCCCGGGAGTCTTCTAGTCACATAGAAACCCCACCGTACAGTTAAAACTCTTGTGATGGTGCATGGATGCTGCAGGGCACTGGTTTATAAGCAGAGTAAAGCAAGCTTAGTGGCAAACATGAAAAAAGGTGTTTTAAATGAAATGGGGCTGTCTCCTTCACAAGACAGAGATGTAACCCTACTTGGCAGTGCAAGGAATCCGGGTTCTGGTTTCTGACCTGCTGATGCTGTGACAGAGATGGCAGTGTCTGCTTTCCACGTGCTCATGTTATGGGACTGTAACATGGGACTATAAGGTTAATTCTTTAAAAGACCACAAAAGTAATGCAGTTTTGCCAGTGCTGTGCTAATGGTTCTTAGGAAAATGAGCCTGAGCCTTTTTTTTTTTTTTTAAGCCTCGCTCTTCTTCCTTGACACGCCAGCTTGCAGTCCAGTTGAAACCATTCCGACCTTTATTGCTGGAGGGGGCTCTGAAGTGAAGATGCTTTGGGCCTTCGGTTATAACTGCCAGGGTGTTTTCCTTGACTCGCCCTCCGTTTCCTCTTCCTGTAAGCCGGCCATTGTAGCGACATTCTTCAGTAGAGAACTGTCCCCTTATGATCCCAAATAGCACGCATCCTAAATCCCTCTAGAGGTGTTGGTCTTGCATGATGGCTGGGAAATCCATCCTGAGGATTGTGAACATTGCTTGAGGACCAGGTATCTAATCTGGGAGTGCAATGCAAGTCTTACGAGTCAGAAAAAATGTCATCTATTACCCTTCATTCCATTGTCTAAAAATCAAATGCTAACTGATGTCCTGTGCTTTTCAGGTGGGTCAGGGAGGAACACCCCTGATGCCTTTTGCTTCTGTGATTCCAGATGTTGTTGTCCAGTGGTGCACTCAGGGAAATCTCCTGGCTGTGGCAGGAATGGAGAGGCTCAGCCCGCTAGTGGAACTTGGTGGCATCTCCATGCTGAAGAGTGCACTCATTAAGTTCTACAACATCCATGGGGAGCATATCTACACACTGGAAACTCCCGTGCAGGTAGAATTGTGCCTAGATGTAACTGCGTACTGATGCCAACTCAGTTTTATGTGATGTGCCAGTAACGCCATTACTTGTAAAGTGGAGAGCTTATTATAAACATTTACCCAGGGGTAAGCAGCTGGGTGTTCTCAGAACCCTCTTGTTTCATGAAAACAGTGTTTTTCTCTTAGTGAGTACAGAAGGGCTGATAAGAACATAAGAAACTGCCATACTGGGGTCCATCAAGCCCAGCATCCTGTTTCCAACAGTGGCCAATCCAGGCTACAAGGACCTGGCAAGTACCCCTTTTTGAGAACTTGGTAGAAGATCGCTGCTGTCCTCTTGTAAAATTATAAAACTTGCAGACTTGTTGCATATCGGTGCTTCGTGTCCCTGGATGCTATGTCAGTACCCAGCTGCCCTTGTATCGTCACAGTTAAATTTTTCCATCAAAGCTGCACTATAGTAGGGTCCAGTTACATTATCCTTTCAGTGCTGTGGGGTTGTGTCGCTTGTGCTTCATTGTATGTTATGCATGGAAGTGTTTTATCTCATGCAGAGCTGCACATCAAGATGAGCAGTTTTAATTACCTAAGAATATCTGATGTAGCAAGTTCGATTAGCCAAGTGACACATTAGCATACATATATATGTATAACAATCATTTAAATAGACCCATTTTATGTCTCTCTTATATATATATATATATATATATATATATTTGAACCTTACAAATTTTGGGGCACAAGGTATGATTGGAACAGTTTGATCTCTGTTAATGTTCTGTGAAGGAGAGTTTGTTTCTTTGTGCAACTTTTGTATTTTCCTCACATAATATTGGCATAGTGTCCATGGTATCATATTTGTATAAAGGGCACAAATTTATAAATACTAAAAAAACACAGCAAGAACATACTTTTTTTTTAAAGTAATTGTACAATAAAAAAAATAGGTAAATTGGCATAACAGTATCACTTCAAATGCCCTGTAAATAAAAACAACAAAAAAACCCCATATGCATAAGTAGCTAAGCACCTGTTAGTTCCAAGTAGAAATCCACAATAATGGAAGGCTGGAGGAAGGAAAAAGTTCAGATAGAATATTTTGACAATGAAAAAGATTGCTCCCTTTGCAAGACAATGCTGGACAACTTCAGTAAACAGTCACCCTCATTACAGCTGACATCAGAGGGAAGACCCTCAGGACTGTGAAGTAAAAGATCCAGATATAAACTTGGAGAGCTGCTCAAGATCCCAAAAAATCTATTCCAGCCCTTTACATTTGTTCTTACATTGGGCTGGATATTGTCAAGAAAGCTCACCACCACAATTGATAACCTCGGACTGCCTACTGAAAAATGTTTTCTCCTAGGACAAGCAGGATGGTGGTGTCCTCACGCATGGGTGACGACATCGGAAAACTTATGTCAACGTTTCTAGAACTTTGACTGGGTACACTGAGCATACCTTATACCAGTGGTCCCCAACCCTGTCCTGGGGGCCCACCAGCCAGTCAGGTTTTCAAGATATCCACAATGAATATGCATGAGAGAAAATTTGCAAGTTATGGAGGCAGTGCATGCAAATTTTCTCTCATGCATATTCATTGTGGATATCCTAAAAACCCGACTGGCTGGTGAGCCCCCAGGACAGGGTTGGGGACCACGGCTTTATACACGTGTCCACGAAGGGTCCCTCTTCAGTCTTTTTTTTCCACAGTGCTTTCGCCTCATGGTTAGTGAGCGCATGGGTTTTTTTGGGTTTTTTGCTTTTAAAAAAAAGTATTAGAAAACTTTCACCGATCATTTTCATTTTTTTCCCCGTGTGTAGGTCCCTCTGTTCCTCTGTACCTTAGTCAGGTTTTTCAGCGGTTCATTAAGTTTTCTTTCAATTCCGTCCTCCATGGCAGCGGTGCATCTGTGACCGCCGGCTTCAGTCACCTGCCACCTCCATTGTTTTCTCCATTTAAGTTCATGTTGAACTCTTGGCCTTGGGTTTTCGTCGGTGTCCACAGTGCCCGACTATTATGTCCATTATGGACTCACACAATATGTATATCCTCTGCCTGGGGGCATCGCACAATGTCCGAGGGTGCCGCTTGTGTGACCAGATGACCCCGAAGGGACGTCTCACTTGTCTCGAGGAGATGGAGAAGCTCTTCTGTGTGAGAATGCTCAAGCTATTGACTTTGGCATAGGCATCGCTGAAGGACCATGGAGCCGCACCGATGGACACTGAGCCATTAACATTGGCGGTGCTATTCGCTCCGTCGATGCCGCCCGGCAGATAGGCCCTGTCTGTCTCTTCCAGTTCGAGGGCATCGTGTTCGTCACCTTCGACCTCAGCACTAGGGAAAGACTGGGCCGAGCACTGAGGGAAGCCGAGGAAGCATCCACACCGGTTGCTTTCAATGCATGGTGCAGAGCTGAGGTTGGCACCAGTGCTTGCCGTGATGCCCCCGAAGTGACTGTGTGGCGAGGAGTGCTTATCCTACATCGATGCTGGGAGTCCACAATGGGAGTTGCCGATCCTCCTCAGTGCTCCAAGGAAGACCTGGCCACGCCTCCTGTCTTCCAGTCCATTTTTCAGGCAGTCTTCCAGTCCTGTCTTCCAGGCAGTTTTTGAGGAGGAGTTGGCGCGCTGAGTCCAGCTGGCAGTCGATCGGGCGCTGCGGGGCATTGAGCCAGCGGCACCGATGGCACTCGTGCCCACGCTCTCCCTATTGGAACCACTGCTGGAGCATCTCGATGTGCTCATCAGGGTGTACCGACCCACTTGCGCCAGCGCCTGGCTGGGCACAGATGCTCCCCCCCCCACCCGATGCAGTGGTTGTGGCCGGTTTCTTCCAAGAGGAAATTCCACCGAGACCACTGCCATTGCAGCCTGCAGCCCCCCCCCCCCCCCCCCAAATCCAGCTTTACCAGGGCCAGCATTGTAGCCACCGGTGCCCAAGCCTCTGGACAAAGGCCGAGCACGCAGGACTCCATCCCGTGTGGATTTCAGTGAGAATGAGGTCCATATGACCCCTGGGAGGGAGGACATTGTGGAATCCTCCTCAGAGAACCCGGAGGGTCTCCCCTCAGAACAGTCTCCTCCCAAGATGCTGGAAATCCTCCAGTTTGTGGAGGCTCCTAAAAGAGATAATGGTGGCCCTGGTGCAGAAGATCTTTAAAGAGTTGCTGAGGATGTGGAAGCATGCCCTCTGTTCCTCTGGCAAATAGGAAGGTGGACGGGATTTACCTCGTCCAACAGGCTACCGGATTTGAAAAGCGTCAGCTGGCACATCAATCGGTAGTGGTCGAATCCGCTCTCAAGAAGGCCAGATGCTCTCAGATCCATGCCTTGGCACCCCGGGGAAGAATCTCAAAACACTGGATGCTCTTGGGAGGAAGGTTTTTCAGGGAGCAATGCTTATTGCCCGCATTGCTTCCCACCAGCTCTATATGAGCCAGTACTCTTGTAACCTCTGGAAAGCAGGTGCAAGAGGCGGCCAAGTGGCTGCCTCAGCAGCAGCAAGACACCTTTTTGTCGCTGGTGCATCAGGGCCCCAATCAGTCTGGGGATTTCCCTGGATCTCATCACACAGGATCAGGGCAAGCTACGACGTCCCAACCTCCAGGCCCTGTCGCTCACAGCCTGGGTGTTGAGAGGCTGATTCTGAAGCTGCTTGATCTTTCCGAAGATGTTCTCGTAGCTTCTTGAAAGCCTTCCACTAGAAAGTCCTACAGACTGAAGTGGAGAAGTGTTTCCATGTTGTGTGTGCAAAAGGCCCTTTCTCCTGCCGCACCTAACAGAGGCTGGCCTAAAAACCATTAGTTCATCTAAGTGCAATTGGAGCATACCACGAAGGTGTGGATGGTACGCCCACCTCTGTACAGCCTATAGATGAACGCTTCATGCGGGGTCTGCTTCAGTTGAAACCTCCCCTGAGGCCTCCTGCTGTGCCTTGGGACCACAATGTGGTGCTAGCTCGGCTCATGAAAGCTCCTTTTTGAGCTGCTGAGCACCTGTGACCTGAAGTACCTGACCTGGAAGGTCATATTTTTGGTGGCGGTCACTTCAGCGAGGTCCAGGCCTTAGTGACTTATCCACCTTACACTGTTTTATCATGACAGGGTAGTCCTGCGTATGTGCCCTAAGTTCCTGCCTAAGGCGGTGACAGATTTCCACCAGTCAATCGCCCTGCCAACATTATTTCCCACCAAGTCGAACGAGCACTACACAGTTTGAATTGCAAGAGAGCCTTAGCCTTCTATCTGGAGCGGACAGAAGCCCATAGACAGTTCACCCAACTTTTCATTTCTTTTGACAGGAATTGGTTGGGAGTTGCCATTGACAGACAGACACAATCCAGTTAGCTAACAGATTGCATCTCCTTCTGTTATGCCCAGGCAGGATTGCATCTTGGGAGTCATGTTGAGGCTCATGCTGTCAAAGCCTTGGTGATATCAGTGACCCACTTGCAAGCGGTTCCCGTGGAGGAGATCTGCAAGGCTGCGACATGGCACTCTCTCCACACATTTGCATCTCATTACTGTCTGGATAGGGATGGCCAGTATGTCAGTAAGTTCGGCCAGTCTGTCCTCCAGAATTTCTTTGAAATATAGAACTCAACTCTCCCTGCCTAGGGCCCATTGTTTGGATTCAGGCTATCTCCCCCTCTGTTACCAACAGCACTGAGATTTTTTAGCCCATTGGCACCTGTTGGTCCCCTTTTGTGTTGGGGATGCATCCATCTGTGAGGACCAACATCCTGCTTGTCCTAGGAGAAAGCAGAGGTACTTACCTGTAACATGTGTTCTCCTAGGACAGCAAGATGTTAGTCCTCCCAAACCACGCCCATAATTCTGTGTTATGAGACTGAAGAGGGACCTTGCATGGGTGCCTGGTATAGGGCATGCTGGGCATACTTAGTGTATTCCTGGTCAAAGTTCTAGAAACTTTGACATAAGTTTTCCGTGCCAGGCTCCATCCGTGTGTGAGGACTAACAACCTGCTGCCCTAGGAGAGCACCTGTTACAGGTAAGCAACTCTGCTTTCCTTCTCAACTGAGTCAAGCAGGTAGCTTCTGATAATATCTAACTTTATTCCCCAAGAGCTTTCTGCAGGCTGGCCTGGTGGCGCAGTGGCAGTGCTGTGCACTGCTATGCAGAGGAGTCCAAGTTTGATTCCTGGTTCAGGTCTTCCGCTTCCTGTTCTGGAGATGCTGCAGAGCTAGTGTTCACAGCCCCTGGAGAGGAGGGAGTCTGTTATCCTGCCACAGCAACCCCTAGTGGCTGGATTTAGGGCTCATAATATGCAGGATACCTAGTGCATGAGACTATTGCTAGGGGAGAAAACTCCACATGTAGTTATGATTGAAGGCTAATAGTACCACATCCCATCCCTAGTTTCGATTAAGCTGTAAGTATAAAGGACTAGAAAGGAACTGCCAGGACAAAAAAAAAATCCTGCAGATTGCAAGGTGATCTCAGCAGAAGACTTCCACGGCACAATCAGATCTGAAAGTAAAAAACAAAACAAAAAGTTAATAGGAAAATTAGCTCCTTGAAGCTGCTCTCCGGCATTGCAGGTCACTACAATGGCCATATCAGGCTCTTGGACAAGGACAATGAAACAGCCAGAGAGGAATCCCCCTCCCGTCAACATCACCATGGTTCCAGACTTCACCAGTTCCTCTGGGTTCATCGTCCCTTCAGCGGGCATCATCCACTCCAGACTAGCCTTCCCGGAGTGCTTTTATGGGGGAGAGAAAGCATAGGCAGATGACCTCCCTGAAAACAATGAAGCTCCAGCTGGCATTACAACTCTAGCAGGGCCCATCGCAAGCAGCCCTGAATCCCCGTAGACAGGAAGTGCCCTCAGACTTAAATAGACACGCCGGCGTCTCGCGCCGGGCGTCGCGCGTCCGAAGGAGCGCGATCTAAGGGGCCTGCCCCTTAGAGCGCCCCTTGGAGCGTCCCAGAGCCAAGTGAAAATTCACACCAGTACCTCCAGAGCTCTTTCAAAATCCTTCTAGGTCAGGACGCCGCCCCCAGACACAATCGGACACCCCACAGCCGTGTCATTAGAATGCCAAGTACATCTCTTACAAAGCCCAAGCAATCACCTTACCCTAATTTTACACTCTTCACTGCAATCTCCAGCACGCATCTAACTCCAGCACTCAGCTCCAGCACTCAGCTCCAGCAGTCAACTCCAGCACTCAGCTCCAGCACTCAGCTTCAGCAGTCAACTCCTGCAGTCAGTCAGCTCCAGCACTCAGCTCCAGCATTCAGCTCCAGCACTCAGCTTCAGCAGTCAACTCCTGCAGTCAGTCAGCTCCAGCACTCAGCTCCAGCAGTCAACTCCTGCAGTCACTCAGCTCCAGCACTCAGCTCCTGCAGTCACTCAGCTCCAGCACTCAGCTCCAGCACTCAGCTCCAGCATTCAGCTCCAGCATTCAGCTCCAGCAGTCAACTCCAGCACTCAGCTCCAGCACTCAGCTTCAGCAGTCAACTGCATTCAACTCCTGCACTCAGCTCCAGCATTCAACTCCTGCACTCAGCTCCAGCATTCAACTCCTGCACTCAACTGCATTCAACTCCTGCATTAAATTCCAGCATTCAATTCCAACACCCTAATCCAACATTCAAATCCAGCACTCAACTCCAGCACTCAACCCCAGCATTGCGTCCAAACAGCATTCCAAGTGCCCTCATCTCAACCACTGTGCACACACCCGCTTGTACAGCCTCAATTTTCTGGGACCTCAGCCATGCTCATTTTCCCTATCCCAATCATCAAAAACCTCTACAACAACCGGATAAAACCAGCCAACCATTCAGTCTTCCAACACAAACGTCTGATACCAATAATGACAACCCCTCTCACCCAATTCCTCGGACTATCCTTATTCTCTCTAACACTCTTTAACGCTCAATCAATCTCAAAAAAAACTCACATAATCAATGACTATTTCCAGGACACACAACCGGATATATGTGCTATAACAGAAACATGGTTGAAACCCACAGACCTACCTCTAATTAACCAACTACCCATTCACATCTACGACATCTACTCCATACCCAGACCCAAAAAAAGAGGGGGAGGACTTTGCTTAGCTGCAAAGAAGGAGCTCAGACTAACCCTACAGACCACTATTCACTCCTCTCGACTGGAATTTGCCCTCTTCAGCTCTAAACAGCTCCAAATTTGTTTAATATATGCCCCTCCCGGTCTCCTGGATTCAGATCCATCACCACTCATTGAACTCATCGCCAAACACCTAAAAAATGACACCCCAGCTGTCATCCTAGGAGACTTTAACATTCACACAGACGTGATCCCTTTATCCGCCAATTGCGATATGCTACTATCTTCTTTTAAGGCTATGGGCTTCTCTCAAATTGTTAAAGGTCCCACGCACAAAGCAGGGCACACTCTGGACCTTATATTCATCAACTCAGGCCTTTCACAATCTTCCCCACCACAATGCTCCCCTATCCCATGGTCAGATCACCTGATGATAACAACTAATCTCTGTATCAAGGACAACCCCATATCTCCAAACACCAAAACCACAATTCACTACAGGAACTCATGCTCTAGAGAGGACCTCACCTCTCTCCTATCTTCGGAACTCACCAATCTTGACCTTTCAGATGCAGAAACAGCCACCTCGTCATGGCACAACATTACGAACAAGGTGGCAGAAAAACTTTGCCCTCAAAAAACCAAAGAGATCAACCCAGCCTGCAAAACCAAAAAACCATGGTTCACGCAGGAACTAAAAACCATCAAATTAGAATTGAGAAAAAAAGAACACGCATGGCGGAGGAATCCTTCCAACACTACACTGAATGAGTACAAAACCCTCATGCACAACTACAGAAACAACATCCTTCGCACAAAGAGAGATTTTTATGCACACAAAATTCACAATTTTTCCTTTGATCCCAAAGCACTGTTCACATATGTCTCAGAGCTCACAAAACCCACCTCACCAACTATCCCAGATGATCAAGCACAATCAAGATGCACAGAGCTTGCTCAATTTTTTGAAAACAAAATTCTCAAGCTAATGGCCCCTCTGGCAACCAGTAACACAGTACCTCCTTCTATCATCACTCCTTCATGCAACCAGAACATAAACCTTGATTCATTCGAACCTATCTCCTCACTTGAAATCGAAATGACTCTCAAAAAGATGAAACCCTCCACTCACCCGACAGATTCCATCCCTTCTAAACTCCTACTCACCATCCCGAACATCATAGCGAAGCCCTTAGCAGAGATAATTAATAGCTCGCTAACCCAATGACTAGTACCAGACATCCTGAAACTAGCCACCCTCAAACCTCTCCTCAAAAAACCCAAACTCCTCAAAAAACCCAACTTGGACCCTACAGACCCAGCTAATTTTCGCCCCATAGCTAACCTTCCTTATGGAGAGGATAGTCAACAAACAGTTATCTGAATACCTAGAAGAGCATAAAATACTCACAACAGCCCAATTCGGATTCCGCAAATCCCTTAGTACGGAATCCCTCCTAACCTCTCTAACTGACAGAGTCCTCGTAGGTCTGGAGAAAAAGACCCCATACCTCCTGATTCTCCTCGACCTATCAGCTGCGTTTGATACCGTAAAACACTCTATCCTGATCGACCGGCTCTCAGACATAGGCATCTCAGGATCAGCCCTGGAATGGTTCAGATCCTTCCTACACAATAGGACTTTCAAGGTCAGAATCAGCAACAAGGATTCCCTCCCGGTCATATCCTCTTTCGGAGTTCCCCAAGGATCCTCTCTCTCTCCCCCACCCTCTTTAACATCTATCTTCTCCCCCTATGTCATCTACTCTCAAGTCTTAAGGTCACACACTTCATATACGCAGACGATGTTCAGATTCTGCTGCCAATCACTGACTCCATCTCCAGCACCATCAACTTCTGGAACAATTGTCTACAGTCCATAAACTCACTTCTATCTAGCCTTAACCTAGTACTTAATACGTCAAAAACAGAACTTTTGCTTATCACTCCAGATGAGAACCTTCAGCCTACCAACAACCTAACCTCACTTAATTGTTAGCATTGTTATATATATATATTTTATTCTGTTTCTTGGATTAACTATGTTCATTGTAAACCGCTAACTTGAAGCGATAGTTACTGTTCATTGTAAACCGGGGTGATATGTATATTATACAGGAACCTCCGGTATATAAATCCTTAAATAAATAAATAAATAAATAAAAATGATCAATTCCACTCAAGTAAGAGACCTGGGGGTCACCTTAGACAAAAGGCTGAACCTCAAAGAATTTGTCAAGAACACAACGAAAGAATGCTATTATAAACTACATATTCTGAAAAAGCTGAAACCTCTCCTGCATTTTCAGGACTTCAGAACAGTCCTCCAAACAATACTATTTTCCAAGATCGATTACTGCAACTCTCTGCTCATAGACCTTCCAACCATAACCACAAAACCTCTACAAATGTTGCAGAACTCCGCCGCAAGGATTCTTACTAACACCAGCAGAAGTGAACACATAACACCCATACTAAAACACTTACACTGGCTCCCCATCAGATCCAGAATCATCTTCAAAGTGCTAACTATAACACACAAGAACATCCATTCACAAACGTCGCTAGATCTAAGCCTTCCACTTCGCCTACACGAGTCTTCAAGACCAATCAGAAACAGATACTTAGGCACCTTACACGTACCTTCAGCCAAGTCCTCACTCAAGAAACGTGCATTCTCGACTGCCAGCCCCCTTCATTGGAATGCCCTCCCCACGGACATTCGCCTCGAAACGTGTACTCGAACATTCAAAAAGAAACTCAAGACCTGGCTCTTTACAAAAGCCTACACTTAAAGGTCTAGCTCAGAACCACATCCCAGAACTTGAATCATTCTCGCTTTTATAATCATATCAAACAACTCCTAATTTTATCCTTGGTCTCACAATTCCAAATCATTAAATATTTGAGCATGCTACTCCAATACCTCTTAATCCAGATGTAACCTCAGTTTTTGAAGTCTTCACTCCTATAGAAATAACTGCCAGTTCTTATTTACTTAACCTTATTCTGTAGATGTAAACTTTTCATGAAGACTGTAATCTGTAAACACCTGTATTTATTATAAGAATTTGTATTTACTATTTATATTTATTATTTAGCCATTAACATTGTTCTGTTACCACTTGGTACTATTTCTCTCCTTTACCTCAAACTCTAAGTTCCTACTAAGTTAGCCATGTTATTTATACCCAATTGTTGGATGTAATTGTATATTTGTTTAATTGTTCAATCTGTTTGATGTAATTTTCTGTTCCTTGTTCTGTGTAAACCGAAGTGGTATGCACAAGTGCATGAACTCCGGTATATAAAAGCCTTAAATAAATAAATAAAATCCCCCCAGCATGCACAAAGGAGTCAGTCAGCACAATGTGAATTCATTGGCGGTACTTATGTTTCGGCTTAAGTAAAAACCTGTACAAATCTAAGGTGCACCAGATCCAAGAAAAGTTAAGAACCACCAAAACAAAGCACCAAAGGGGAGAGTAGGTCCAAACTGCCCAGCAGCAACTAGAATGGAGCCGCCATCTTGCCGAGAATATACATTTTAATAGCCGAGCACTGTGGAAAACGTTTTGTGCTAGTAAACTGTCTTC